>NW_015505306.1:2426219-2445763 GCF_001515645.1 Sinocyclocheilus grahami | reverse complement strand
AAGTTTCAACTGAAGTGTTTGAGTTTTGGAGTCTCGCTCGTGATGTTATGGCATGGGAGCGCTTCGTAGCGCAATCACCAAGGCGAAAAGCCAAAGGTCTAGAGAGGGAGAGAGCGAGCGAGCGACTAGGGCTTTGTGTCCATTTTTAAGCAGGCTGACTTTGGTCCGCCCCACGACGCGATCTTCCAATCGGACGCTGTTGCAAGGCGGAGCGTGCATACATTAACCTGATGCTTCAATTTATCATGTGGGGAAATATCTCTGCGACGAGTTTGTTAATACTTCTATAACGTTTCTTAATGCAAGTATCGTACATATTTCCCACTTCTCATTCATACCAAAGTTTCTCACATAAAATAAGCTTTCATTCAAGCTCAAGTAACAGGTATTTTGCATACACATTAATAATCTTAATTACAAAAAGGAAAAGTTATAAGGCAAAGATTAAGATATCATGGTTTCAATAACACATCAAACAGAAAGCATATTATTTGGGAGTATATTGCTCCGATACTTTAAATGATTTTAAATGATTGTCTTTTACAATCGTCATGCAAGATTCTGTTTCTTTTGTTGTAAGAAAAGGACGCGGGTCCGTAGGGTTTCAGAAAGGGGCAGGAAGCAGATGTTCAATGGGTCATGTGATGGTCACGTATAGATCCCGTGTTTGCAAGCCTGAGGGCATCAGTTAATTTACTCATCCCTTTCCCGTTGGATGTAATAGTTCCATTCATTGGTGGTCACAAGACATCACAAGGTATCTATAAGTTGTAGGCTAGATACAAAAGATCTCTGTGTTATCTCTTGATTGGATCAGTTTTTCATCACTCCTCTGAGTAGATGAGACAAGACTGACAGGAAGTCAACCCAGAGCATTGGAGTCATGTGCTGGGGTGATTAGTTTAGACCTCATGCTGGTTGATTCCATGAGGAACCAGCTTATCATTTAATGAATCGGCAGCCTATTGGCTAATCTTCAACATGTTTTACACTAAACAATACTTTTGGACTGCACTATTTTTAGAGGTTACACAGAAAAAAATGTCTATTTATAAGAGAAGTACCAATGATGGTGGTGTTGGAATTGGGTGAAGAGTGAAGACATGACTGTAGGTGAGGACTGCCAGGCACGGCTGCGCTGGTCCTGGGACTTAGCAACCAGAAGACAAAGCAGAAGACGGGAAGGTGATGAGAGAAGAGACCGAGAGCTAGGAGGGTCACTGATGTGAGGTCTTTTAACTTCTATGGAGGTGACGCCTCCGGGGGTTCAGAGAGCCAATGGTGACTTTAACTTTTGGAGGGAAAGTTTATGACCCTTTGTCTTCAAACATGGTATTTTTCATATGTAACTGGATTGGGTGTTGATGTAAAACTATTAAAGATTCCTAGGACACTAATATGTTGCATAGGTATCAACATATATTAATATACTCTCATTTAGATCATCAAAATACGAATTTGTAGATACCAGACAGAACCTTTGACTGAATGGTTCTTTGTGGATCCAAAAATGGTTCTTCTATGGCATCACTTGAAGAACCTTTTGAAGCACCTTTATTTTTAAGAGTGAACCAGCCGATCCATTCCATCGGTTTTCCACTTGAATGTCTGATCCAGTTTGTGTAGCCTCCACCTGAGGCTGGATATCCAGTGATCTTACAGGTGATGGTAAATGTTTCCCCTGGTTTAACTACCAGGATAGGAGGTTGAAAAATCAATACAGTTCAATCAATAAAACATTTCAGTAATACAAATTGAGCTCCACATTTGAACTAATGTTCATTAGTATTTTTTTGTTGTTGTTGTTGGGCTGATGATACTCACAGTGTGCAGTGGCCAAAATCAACAGTACAGATATGCAGTACATGATGCCGGTTGTATTTTCACTCTGCTCCGTAAAACACAAAGAGCCTTTATTATGTCTGTGTGCTTCTGTTTACATGAGCGAAGGGAGGAGATTTGCATTGATGTAAAAATCTATCTGACGATAGTAGCAAGATACAGATGTGTTTGTAAATGTTTATTGGATTCAGCAAGAGGAATTTTGGATAAACAGGAACATTTAATAAGGCTTTATGATTCATGTGAAAAAGGGGGTCTATTTAAGAGTTGCTAATTTAGTTACCAACAGGACAGTAAGCCGTGAACATGCACTTATCTACCAAACATTTATTATGTATATATAGTGAGATGAAGGATTGCATCGAAAATGAATGCAATGTCTAATATTATGTTAATATTATAAATAAATGTTCATATGTGCTCAGTGCAGATATTTTTATACAGGTTCTAAATCAGTTTGTGGCACAGTGTATAGCGAGCACAGTAATACACAGCTGTGTTCTCAGTGTTGACATTTTTTCCTGTTAAAATAACTGCGTTGCTGGAGGATTCAGCAGAGAAACTGATCTTATTTATAAGTGAATCTATGACGTAATTTGTAGCGGAACTATATCCAATCCATTCCATTGGTTTTCCACTTGAATGTCTGATCAGTTTGTGTTGTAGCCAACACCTGATACTGAATATCCAGTGATCTTACAGGCGATGGTCAACATTTCCCCTGGTTGCACAAGCATGACAGCAGGCTGATCCAGCTCAATACAGAAAAGACCAAACAATAAATAAAACATTCTCACTGAATTGAAAAGAGATCCACATTTGAAATATTTATTGTTGGACAGTGTGCAGTTGCCAAAATCAGTAGTACTGAAATACAGTACTTGATGCTGGTTGTATTTTCACTCTGCTATGGCTCTGTAAAACAAAAAGCTTTTATTGTGTATGTGTGCTACTGTTTACACGAGAGAATGGCGGAGATTTGCATTGATGTAAACATCTATCTGGCTGTAGTCCTTATGGTAATTATTAACAAAAATGCTAAATTAGTTGCCAATTTTATATTCTTGATTTATAAAATAAAGTCTAAAGTTAATCCAAAGAAAAAAATATAACAACCATATTTGCTTAAACATTTATTGAATGCTGGAACAGTGTTATGAATGCAAGAACATTAAAATAGAGGTTTTGTGATTCCTGTAAATATTTTTTTTAAGACTCATGAGGATAGGTAATGACAAGACAGTAAGCTGTGAACATTTGTTTACGTATTTTATATATCTGTTGCATATATTTGAAAGATCAAGAATTGTATAATTCAATGTAAAGAGTGAATGTGCAGTTGTTACCTGTTAAAGAGTTAGTTATATCTGATCTTAACCATAAAAATGACATCTGTTGGAGTTGTGGCTTCTTTAGTCACTGTGACTGTCTTGCACAGTAATACACAGCTGAGTCTAGTCTAAAACATTATTTCCCTGTGGAAACACTGTGTTTTTGGACGTGTCCTGGGTGAAACTGAACTTGTTTCTCACTGGGTCTTTAATGTAGTGCCACCACCACTACAAAGATATCCGAGCCATTCCAGTGTGTAAGAAAAAGTGACGAGGACATTGAAGATCTCGATGAAGATGTTTATTGCAGCATAGCAGTGACAAAGTACATGTAGAGTCAGAATGAACCACGAACATTCTAAGCTCAAACCTTTTATTCAGTTACAGTTTACTACCCTTAATGTAAATGAAGTTGCTCCTGTTGTAACAGCTGTGGTCTGTATGTTAATTAAGTTCTGACACCCCTTTGTCTGAGGTGGTTATCGGTGTCCCACACCCTCTCCCATTCTACAATTGGTCACCATTTGCTCAGGATGTGATCATCCCAAATGGTCTAGAAACAACATAACTGTTGACTTTCTTCTTCTCTATAATAATTAAGCCATTTTGGGAAATGAGCATGATCAAACATATATTGTGGAGTGGAATCTGGGTCGGGGCAGATTATAGATACTTACAAGTGCTTTTCCAGTGGGTTGATGGATCCAGTTAATGCAACAGCTTGACTCTGAAACCCTGCAGGAGATGGAGAATGATTCTTGAGGTTTCACAACCATAGAAGGAGGCTGAGTGAGCGAAACACAGAAAACACCAGCTGAAAAACAATAAAAGAATGTGTTAGTATTTAAATCTCGAAACAAAAATATTTAATTGCTTTAGAGTTTAGTAGTAGAGCTGATGAGAAAGATGATTTAAGATGATGTGAATTTCTCCTTCTGTGCCCCAGACACACTTCACTTTAGTACATAGCAGATGGAGAATTTGCATATAGTTATATATGTAAGCACAAAAAAAGATGAAGAAATTGAGAGGACATGTCACTTTTCTTTAAGGTGTAAAATATATTCTTAATATAAAGATATAATGTTGATGTTTCGATATGGAGGCCTATTTAGAGATTCTTATTGGTCATTCAATTTGCATCCTAAAATTTGAACATTAAAACTTTATACATTTGTTTAGACCAGGGGTTCTCAACTTTGGCCCTCAAGGTACATTGTCCTGCAGAGTTTAGCTCCAACCCTAACCAAACACACCTGAACAAGCTAATCAAGGTCTTCAGGATTGCTAGAAAGTTACAGACAGGTGAGTTTGATCAAGGTTGGGGCTAAACTCTGCAGGAAAGTGGATCTCAAAGGCCAGAGGTGAGAACATCTGGTCTAGAGCGACAGATCTTATTAGGTACATCAACAGAAAATTACATGCTGAAATATGGAAAAATATAAATGCATTTACCAAAAAATTAAATAATACAACAGCCACCTCCTGGTAATGAAACAGCAGGAGCTTTTGAGGACTTGGTTTTTGTATCGCTTTGACCCTGAACTCGTTCACTGTGTTATTACACAATAATAGACAGCAGTGTCTTCAGTCTTGAGGCTGTTGATCTGTAGGTAAAGCTGACCTCTGTAGTCATCTCAGGACACTGTGAACCTGCCCTGAACTGACTGGAAATAGAAGATCCGAGAACTGGTACTGGATACATATGGATGAATGCAATCCACTCCAGTCCTTTTCCAGGGATTTCTCTCACAACAGCTGCAGCACAGCTACTGAATGAAAATTCAGAGGATGTGCAGACCAGCCGAAAAGATTCACCAGGTCTTTTTACTACACCTTGAGACTGAATGAAAGTCTGACCATGAATATCTGTGGATCAGAACAAAAATGAATACACTGAAACATTTACAGAATCTAAAGCTTTAATAAATTACATTTAATCTGACTAATTTAGAAAATGGCATTATTTACTGACCATGTAAAAATAAGATTAACAAGAGTGAATTCATTTTTTTCTTCATTGTCGACTGCTGACTGACTGTCAACAAATACAGACACATTACAAAGCTTACAGCAGCTTAAGAAGAAAACACATTGCAGTTTTGCATTAACTCTTCCTTCCGTCTGCATTGCAAATTTTCTTGCTCACCTAAATGTACAGTATGATAAACAAGTGCACAAGAATTTATAAGGATAGATTTAAAAACATTTTGTAGAGTGAGTAGTGCACATGATTCACAGCATATCAGAAATGGGCCATACAGAAAATATCTTTATTACAGCAAAACCTTATTTTGATGCCACAAAATACTGTCATTTAAAAAGATATAAGTATATTTTTAAAAGATAATGGGATTTTTTTATATTTATGATTGGATACGGGAAGATGGATGGTAATATAGTAAGGGGTTTTGACTTGAGGATGTTTTTGTGCAGAGCTGTGGCTTGTTTAGTGACTGTGTGTATCTTGCACAGTAATACACAGAAGTGTGTCTTCAGTCTGAAAATTATTTCCCTGTAGAAACACTGTGTTTTGGACGTGTCCTGGGTGAAACTGATCTTGTTTTTCACAGAGTCTTATGATTGCCACCACCACTACAAGATATCTGAGCCATTCCAGTAGTTTGACGGATCCAGTGAATAAATAATGCATCAGTGAAGCTCACGGGATGCAGCTGCTGCCAGCAGTAGTAGAGCTGATGAAAAGATCGTGGTTTGAAGTAAATGCTACTTTATTACTCCTAGTCTTTTCTTCAGTAATTCTGCTTGTTAGCAGCTGTTCATCACTAATGCTCAATCATCACTTAATTAATCACTTAATTATCTCATTAACTTTAACTCTGCTTCAGGGTTACTTTAACACTATTTAGAGTGGAACCAAATGTTCTCTGAATAGAGTTGACTTAACTCTGGGGATTTTGCTGTTTACTAATTTATTGCGTGATTGATTAAATAGTGTGCAAATGTGAAATGCAACAAAATGCATGTACCAAGATTTCAAATACTTTAATGATGCAAATAAATAGTCAAGCAGTCATGTAGCAGCTGAAGAAAGTAATAATATATCAAATGCAAATAAACAGTAAATAAATAATATTCTAGGCACTTTTTATGTGTCTACAATATTTTTTTGCATTGTGTTTCCAACCAGTCTCTGCAGAGAATGCAATAATTCTTGCACAGGTCTTCAGGCAATTTGTGATGCTGTGTATTGCGTGCACAATAATATACAGCTGTGTCCTCAGTCTGAAAGTTTTGACCTCGTAAGAAAACTGTGTTGCTGGAGGTTTCAGCAGTGAAACTGATCTGATTCTTCATTGTGTTGCTGCTGCCTGTACACTCTTAAAAATAAAGGTGCTTCAAAAGGTTCTTCAAGCGATGCCATAGAAGAACCATTTTTGGTTCCACAAAGAACCATTCAGTCAAAGGTTCTTTAAAGAACCATCTCTTTCTTACCTTTTTATGATCTGAAGAACCTTCTTTCTTTTTTTGTGTGAAACAGAAAGGTTCTTCAGATGTTAAAGGTTCTTTATGGAACCATTTAGACAAAAAGGTTCTTCTATGGCATCGTGAAGCACCTTTATCTCCAGAACTACAGAACCAGCCAATCCATTCCAAAGCTTTTCCGGCTGAGTGTTGTATCCAGTTAGTACAGCCACCTCCTGATGCTAAATAGCCAGTTATCTTACAGCCAATGGAAAATGATTGCCCAGGTTTTATCACCATGAGAGCAGGCTGATTCAGCTCAATACAATGAACACCTGGAAACATTGCCATTTACTGAAATTATTTGTGCATGTTATCATCACAACTGAACTGAACATATTTTAAAGGAATATCAGTTACAAGACACCCTAATAAAACTGTAGTGTTGTTTAGTGTTGATAATGATACTCACTGGGCACAGTAGATCATCACTAATAATATAGAGTACATGATTATATCTGTCTGTAGTCTCTCAGGCGGGACTTGTGATTATCTCCACCCCAGAGCTCTTTATTGTGTCTGTATGCTCCTGTTTGCATAAGGAAAGAGGTTTGCATCATTCATTTGTTAGTAAACAAATTAAATTCCAATGTCAACTCTAAAATGGATATGTCCTTAAATTAAAATAACAACATTGCAGTCTTTGCTTATTGTAAATGAGCCAATAAAATGATTAAATATCTTCTGTTTCATTTTTTTTTTAAATGACTAATTAAAGATGAAAAACTATTTAAAGAAAATGCATTATTCTTTATTAGCGAACACATGAAAATGTAGAGATCCCAAAGCAGCACTATATGTTATTTTTTAACGTTGATTTATTTTTACTTAAATAAAATGTACACTGTGGCACATATTGCACTGATCAAATCTGTTGGTTTACATCATTTAAAAAATAGATCAGAATTGCTTGTGTTTCTTCAGAGTTTCAACATTGGACAGTCTGTTTCTTTGTCAAGAAAACAAACGTTCAGTCCGAAACTAAGACTGCTTGACAAGAGCACCACCTCTTGGAAATGGAACAGTAGGCATCTGGAGCATAAATGAAGCAATCAGGTAGTGGTTTTTGTATTGCTTTGACACTGAACTCATTCACTGTGATTCTCTTGCGCAGTAATACACAGCAGTGTCTTCAGTCTTGAAGCTGTTCATCTGTAGGTACAGTTGACTGCTGGAATCAGCTCTAGACACTTTAAACCTGCCCTGAACTGACTGGGAATAGTATGCATCACTGGTGGAAGTGATAGCTGCAACCCATTCCAGTCCTTTACCGGGTGCCTGTCTCATTACAGCTGCCCAGGAGCCGCTGAATGTAAATCCAGAGGCAGTACAGACCAGCGTAAAAGATTCACCTGGTCTTTTTACCACATCTTGAGACTGAGTGAATGTCTGACAATGAATATCTGTGGAAAAGAGAGAAAAACTGAAAAGTCAGCGAAATGTAAAACTAAGCTTGCCACAAGTATTTATACAGTAATATATTATTATTTATTTAGAAATTAACAAACCATGTAAAAATAGTAATATCAGGACTGAATTAATTATTGTTGTCATGATTATGCTCTTCTACAAGAACCACATACAACAGCACATATACATGCACATATACATCACAGTTTTGCATGAACTCCTCCTCCAGCCTGTCCTTTCTTGTTTGTATCTATTAGTATGAAAAACAGAAATTTGTATATATATAAATAAATAATACACAAAAATGTTAACTGTGGAATAATGAATAGTATAATGGGCCTAGATAAAGTAAGCAAAGAAAAATGGTATATAGTAAATTTCTGAGAATATTTTTCATAAATGTTAATTATGACAATTTAATATTTTTAAAGCATTTTTGCCTAGATGAAAAGTGTGGATGGATGGTAGCATGCATGGGTGTCCCTAGTCCCATTTTACAGGGGCACGAGCCCCAGTTACTGATAAATCCTCATATGTGTTTTCTTTAGGTCGTTTTCTGGCGACTGCAGATTCGTGAATGTTCACTCATGCACTGAACTGTTTGCGGCGGTTTCTCATACCAAAGTAGTAATGGGATATTTTATGAGAAATAAAATAAAAAGAGCACTGAATAAGGTGGATGTTTACCTAAAATCTATTAGGAAGCAAAACTTTCAAATGTCTTTTATCATTTATCAACAACGAATCAGCTCTTTATTGCGTGTGCAGCTTGTAAACAACTCTGTACTTCAGGTAAAGACTATTTATAATTTAATCAGACACCTGGCAGACAAGTTAATATAATTTAAGATAAATTAAGATAAGTTATGATAATTAATGTATGAAAGTATAATGTATGAATTACTTTCATCTGCCTTTATACATTCTACATTTGTAATATTCACATAAAGGCACTGAATATTTGCAACGCTATTACAACACTTCCTCAATATGTTATTCTGGTAGCACCAGTTCTAATGTAGCCCGATTGTCATGCTGCAAGTTTGTAGTAAAGATACAATCTTGGGCTGCATTTATCAAAAGCATTGTGAACTAAGTTGCTTGTAGAGACCATTGTTGGCAATAGTTCAATGATCTAACAGTAGATGCACTGCTGATCAAGGCTGATTAGTCAACATTCATCATCTGTATATGTGAATGAGGAAGTAATTTTTGTATTGCTTTGACACTGAACTCATTCACAGTGACTCTCTAGCGCAGTAATACACAACAGCAGTGTCTTCAGTCTTGAGGCTGTTCATCTGTAGGTACAGTTGACTGCTGGAATTATCTCTGGACACTGTGAACCTGCCCTGGACTGACTGGGAATAGTAGATTGGAGAACTAGCTGTGTCGATGTATGCAATCCACTCCAGTCCTTTTCCAGGGCTCTGTCTGCTCCAGCTCAGATATAGATGGCTGAAAGCAAATCTATATCTGTAAAAGCAAAACTGTTTGATCAGTGTCAAACAGTTGGACAAAACAGCGCTAATGCAGTGAAAAACAAGGTCAATTTTATCAGAGATTGTGGAGAGAATAGTGACTCACGTCCAGATGTCAGTAAATTATTCTTTTCATTGTGTATTTGGATTAAAAGCATGAATGTTTTATAATGGACGCTGGCTGGCGCTGGAGGTGTTATGCCGTGGTAAGAAGTTTAGCGATTCTGAATGTATCCAGTGGCGGTTTAGTGGTCTTTGGCGTCTCCCTGTGGTCATGTTTGGTATCGCAGCTTGACTTGTGGTTATTTGTATTGAAAACGTTTGTTTAATTAATGATTGATTGTGACACTATACATAGCCTACATTGTGAATTATGAAAATTAAAAAGTAGTTATTTAACATAACAAATAAATATAAATAAATAAACAAATAGGGGGGGGGGGACCGGCACTTCTTTTTTCCCACTTCAAGCACTGTGTGTATGTATGTATATTTAAAGGCCATACCCTATGTGTGTGTGTGATATTGTTTTATATTTTTCCTTTCATGCAAGTAACTGTCTACAGCTTTCTTTCTCTTGCTATAGATATTTTTGTGCATGCCTCTTGTTGTTTTGTGTCACTGTGACTCTCGTGCACAGTAATACACGGCTGTGTCTTCAGTCTGCATGTTCTGGCCTGTTATTGTCAGTGCTGCTGGACGTGTCTCTGGAGATACTGAACTTGTTCTTTAGTTTTTCACTATAGTGTGTGACTCCACTGCAGCAAACTCTTCCAATCCACTCCAGTTCTCCAGAAGCTTGTTGTATACAGTTTGTGCAGTAGCCACAGTTAGACAGTGAATAGCTTGAGACTTTACAGGAGAGACTCAAAGGTTGGCCAGGCTTTAGTTCTTTAGAGTCTGGCTGAGTGAGTTCAATACTGTGGACACCTGGAGAAAGAAGCATGTGAGTTCAAGACAATAATAAATAGGAAAATTATTAACAACATTTTAGTATTTTCTGATTACATACTTGCTGTTGAAGAAAAGAGCAGCAACAGTATCCATACAGTCATGATGTTTAACTTTTGCTCTTTACTGTGTACTAAATGTGCAGCGTAATTAGCCTGTTTATGTGCACATCCATAAATAAGGAGGAGTCATGAAAGATTTGCATCATGACCTGAAAATTTTAAATTTACCAATGGGAAATCCACTCTCTTCACAAACAAAAGCATACTCTTATTTGATCTTTTGCTTCATCCATTTATAGTCGTGCTTACAGACAACTGCAGCATATTTCATAAAGAAAACGGCACTGCACAGGCAAAGGCTGCATGTTGTTTGAGAGCTAATTTGAGTACTGCCTATCATTTCCTGCTATTACCACTATAATGTGCTTACTTAGAAAGTATACATAGACCACAGACCTGAGGTTATGTATGAGGTTTACATATTCTGCCTTTTTGGTTTTTATGTAAGACAAATATAAAAACAAGCACACAATGTTTTACCACATTATAGTAACATGACAGACTTTCCCATATTACTTATTTAGGCCGTTTCTCAAAAGGAAGGCTGCATCCTCCCCTCCGGAGGTCGAATTTGTAGGCTGCATACGTCATAAAGAAGATCTTATTTTAGAATATTAACATTTATAAATCTGACCATTATTCTTAGTTAAGCGTAAATTGTTGTAATATGCTTATGACTCGCAAATGTAATGTTCGGTTAACTGAAATAAACCAGGCTTGGTGATGTATGCAGCCTGCAAATGCAACCTCCGGAGGATGCAGCCTTCCGTTTGAGAAACGGCCTTAATGTCTGTAAGGGTCCAATGAAGGGTTTACAGTGCTATTTCAGTTTTCAGCCATAAATTTCAGTTTAGTATCATAATTATGATTTATAGTTTATAGACTGTTGGGCTATGAAAAATAAATATTACAAATGTATTGTCAGGTCTGGTAGAGTGTCTGTGTTTCTGGAAGAGACAATGGTAATCTGCTTTTCAGTATGTCACCTCTATACCATACAATAATCCAGCCCGTTGTGCAGCCTGTCATGTCTAGTAAACACAACTCAAAAACTCAGAAAAGGTGATATTAATAGCCATAAAACAGTTTTCTGGCATTAATAATTTTGACAGAATCATAAGTTAAAGAGATGCTGTATTACAAATGTCTGTATGAGCCTTTAAAGGGATAGTAAACTATAAACTAAATTCTGTCATCATTTACTCACCTTCACATCCTTATAAACCTGTATGTATGTATGTATTTTTTCAGCTGTTTTTGTCCACATAATGAAAGTCAGCAGATCCAAAACAACAATGGATATCACTGACCTGAATAAACAAAAATATTGAGACATTTTTAACGATATATTATTTTGTTCACGTTTCACACCTGTATGATTTTCTTTATTATGTTAAATCGGTATTACTAAAGATGACTACATGTTTGTAAGTATAGACAGACATGTCATGTCTGAAAACTATGAAAATATACCCAAAACTGTATTAAACTTCCATTCCAAATCTTCAAACACTATTTGAGTTGTGTTATAAAACATCACAGGTTTCATTGTAGACCACAGCTGTGGCTTTTCTGCTTATTGGGCTTCTTTTCTGCTCTTTGGGCTTTATGTAAGTCATGTATAAAAATACACAGGAAGTGTTTATCAGATTATATGTGCCATATGTGGTACCATCTACCTGTAACAAAAGCCTGAGGAATAATTCTGCTCATTGAAGTCAGACAATGGAAGATTTTCAAATTGAAATGACAGAAATTGAAATTCCAGAATTTGAAGTTCCAGAAACTGAAGTTCCAGAAGGGGACTTTTGTGATGTGGCGATGGAAATGGATTATGAATTAGAGATGGAGGATGATAATGCGGATGAAGAATCTGAGACTAAAAGACCATCTCATACAAAAGCTCAAAATCCAAAACGCCTAATCCAACAAAACCTCCAAGGTCCTCGCAAAGTCCAAGTAAAAGTGAAAGACTACTTGCGCCACTCTGTGTTGATCGTCACCTTCTGCAACTGCCTGCTTCTGGGTACGGCTGCATTGATATACTCCTTAAAGGTAAGGAATTTGCAACAATTACTAACACATTATATGCAATGGTTCAGGTCAAACCTGACTCAGTAACTGATTTTTTTTTTTTTTTTGACTCAAAGAGCCATATGTTTGCCATATATTATGATCAAATGGCAATTTAATTTGTGTATTTATATTCACAGGTAATAAACAGGAAGTATAAGAGAGATGTCAAAGGAGCAAAGAAATTCAGCCGCCGTGCTCTGGCTGCCAATATTTGTGCCATGATTACAACCATCATCACCATAATTGTTGTTTCTGTTGTTGCTGCATTTAGACTTGGTTATTGTTACCGTTAGTATGTTGTATCATTTAAATTTTCAGATCCAGTCATTACAATGAAATATCAACAGCAAAACTTGTAGCTCTGGCTATATGAATATGATATAAGAATATTATAAGATATAAGAACTTCATTAGTTTTGTATCAAAAATTATTATTTTGTTACTGTTTGATGCTTATTATTAAACATTGCATTCAACTGTACATCTTTGTCTTTTCATTGTATGTTTGTTAATGAGAAGTATACTGACATTTACCTTTTCACACACAGATTATTATATTGTCACAGCTCTTTGAAATATTTAAAACATGGTATTTAAAACATGTTAAGTGTTATAAATCACAAATGAACAAGCTACAGTATGAATTTACTTTTGTGCTGAACCACCACTAGGCTTCAGATCAGCAGCACATCCAGGAAAAAAAGGGAACTCGTGCATTATATGTACACACACACAAACACATACATGCTGCTTACTATGTCACAAATCAAGCCTCTGTGGCTCCCTCCGATCACCACCAGAGGAAACCGTCACCGGAGTACTAACTGTTCTTAAGGACTTCATTTCCCATCACCCCATGCCTGAGACTGATTACCTGCACATGTGCTTAACATTATCATGACTATTTAATCAGTGCCTACCTTACCCTCGTTGCGAAGTCTTGTTTTTGCTACTGCTGACATTTCTGAGCGTTTATACCTTGTTTGATTACCTGTTGCCTACCTGAATTGTCTAGACCCGTCTGATCATTCGCTGCCTGCCTCTTTGACCTTGCATTGTTATTGGATTTACTCTCTTCTCTGTCTGCCGCCTGCCTCGACCCTTTGCATGGACTCGGGTTATGATTCTGCCTTGCCTACGTTACCCCTGTATGCTGTTGTTTGAACTTTCCCTGTCTGGTTGTTAATAAAGCTGCACATGGATCCCAACGTCACTGAATCCTCATTACATACATAGTTTTCATGCATTAAAAGGAGCAAAATTAATAAACTATGAATTAGAGTGTTTGTGAAGTGAAAAGGAAACATAGAAATATATCTTGACTGTTAATAGATTATCTTATTAAGTTTTGGGAAAGTATTCTATGACTGTATGATTCACTGTAGTTTCTGTGATTGTGTGAGACACTATGTAGTGGACGACTTCTTGTGTTCCACTGCAACCTACTAACACAGATGAGAACTGCAGTTTTAAACTATAAGTGCCTAAACCCGTTTTTGTATGATTGCCATATGTTAGTGTCACTGTGTCTCTTGCACAGAAGTACACAGCTGAGTCCTCTTCTGTCAGTCCAGACAGTTTCAGATACATCATGCTTTTCGAATCATCTCTGGTGATTTCAAGCGTCCCCTTAAACAATCCTGCCTTATGTCCACTTCCAGAACTGTAGCCCAGATGACCCATCCACACAAGTGGTTTTCCAGCTTGTTGTCTGATCTAGTGCATGCTACAGCAGTCAAAGTTGAACGCAGATCGCAGATACAGGACAGAGTCAGTTTCTCCAGGCCTTTTTTTAACTGTGCTTTCAATGGACTCCATTTTTTGACACTGCAGGCCTATAAAGAGAAGGAATAAATTAGGGATGCACGATATATCGGCCACCATATCGGTATCGGCCCATATCGGCTCATTTTTTCTGTTATCGGTATCGGCCTGATAAGAAAATTTGGCCGATATCTTAAAGCCGATAAATAATGCATTATTTCCTTCAGAGACACTTCAGATGCGCGCTGTTCGTTTGCAGCCTTTTGTGCAATTGTACATTGTAATATTGTGTTTATTTGATGTATATCTGATTTATCTCATATAGAATGCGTTTGGTTAAGTTAAAAGAGCGCTTCAGTTTACCGGTGATCATCTTTAGCTCAGCACACGCAGCTCAAACAGCAGTGCACAACATTAATAACTATGATTGGGAATGTCGTGTATATAACATTCTAATGAGAACATTATTATAATAAAACGTTGTGAATTCTTTGGGTTTAGTTGCCGTGTTTCAGCGCGTTGTTATGGGAAGAGCGCATCCACAACAGGATCACACATTCTGACTATAGCATGCAATAACTGCGTCATTTTGTACATATATAAGTTGTAATATTATGTTTATGTTGTATTAATATTAATCTCAGGATGCATTTCCTTGAGTTAAATAAGCTGCCAGCAAAACGCTTCAGTTTACCGTGTTCATTCAGCTCTTCAGCTTCAGCACGCGCAGCTCAACGGCTGCTATTTAAAACAGTGGTATTAATTTGTTACTTTTTCAAAATCATTGATATATTATTAATAACAACAACCACTTGTATTGTTCTCTTATTATTTTCATCAACAATATGGTTTAGTAATTAAAATCATTTAATTATTGTCCGTGCAGAGGCTATTCCGTTTTATTGATCTGTGGCGCATTCATTTTGATTCTTTACACGTGTAATGATGTCCAGTGACTTGTTTGCATTATTTATGCATAATTTTATTTATTTGTAAGACTTTTTTATGACTAAATTTGGTAATGGGAGAGTAAAAATATTTTTAAAACGTACACCGTTCAAACTAGGCTGCTTATGTTGAAGTGTTTGGGATGTGGCTTTTAATGATGAGACCTTTTTTGTAATCAGGCTCTCAAAAAGTATATAACAATTTGGATATAGATTTATCGGCCAACATATCGGTTATCGGCTTTCAAAAATAAAGAATAATCGGTTATCGGTATCGGCCAAAATTTTCATATCGGTGCATCCCTAGAATAAATGTATTTATTTTTAGAATAAATTAAACAATCTCAAACACATCTATCTATATCTGTCTGTCTGTCTGTCTATCTATCTATCTATCTATACACACACACTTTAATAACTCACAGTTTGGTTGAACAAAATTAGAAATAAGGGTATATTCTTCATCTTGTGAGTGTTTATATGACTCTACGGCACTCGGCTCAGCAGCATATAAATACTTGCAGTCTATCATAGATTCTTTTGAATATGCATAATGAGGAAATGATGAAAGATGGTCTTTTATACATACAGAGAGGATAAAAAGAATCTGATGTTTGAAGGGCTAATTAAAACTGATTACATTGATTACATCTTTTAATGTTTGATTAGTATGAAATATTTATGTCTGGTAGGGCCTATATATTTAGTTTTTTTATTCACTTAAATGACCAAGCCTAATATAAACTAGTATATAAACAAATGTTTATCTCATGGCATTTTTTGAAGAACCATAGAAATGTATAATGATGTTGATAGAATGTCTGATTAAATGTTAAGGTGTTTAAAAGAAAATATCATGTGATTGTGTGAGTCACTGTGTAGTGGACGGCTTTACTTGTTGGATTCTACTGCAACCTACTGTCACAGATGAGAACTGCAGTTATACGCTGCAAGTGTTTGTACAAACCCATTTTTGTATCGTTTGCACATAGGTTTGTGTCACTGTGCTTGTCTTGCACAGAAATACACAGTTGAGTCCTCTTCTGTGAGTCCACACAGTCTCAATTACACCATGTTTTTTGAATTGTCTCTAGTCATTTCTATTCGGCCCTCAAAAATTTTGGCATAGTCATGTCCTTGTCCATTATACCAAGCACGGCCCATCCACACTAGTGCTTTCTCAGGTTGCTGTCTGACCCACTGCATGTCGTAGCTTCCGAAAGTAAATCCTGATCCTCTCCAGGAAAGACTCAGAGTTTATCCAGGCTTTACCACTGATACAGAAGAAATTGACTCCAAATTGCACTCCTATTGAAAAATAAAATAGAAATAAGAACATAACATCAGGTACAGTGAATATTTACTGTTACAATTTGAGATGGTGTAAGGTTTCACATTATGACACACACTTGCAAAGGCCAGTAAAAACAGAAGGTAAAGCAGATTCAGTGACGTGACCTCATATGACATCCAGTGGAGAAGGACTGATCACATATATTCACATATATGTATGCCAATTGGAGGGTAATGACGTCATACAGATTTTTTTTTTTTAAATCAAGATGTCTGTTGGAGTGGCTATTGACTATTTCTATAATTCCATTTACATTCTAAATATACATTTATGAATAATAACAATATGATTTCACATGGTGCAGTTTTATATACAGTGGCTGCTCAAAATGATTAATGTTTGGACACTCCATAAGTGGATGCCACTTATTTAAACCGGATTAACACAACAGCAGCAACAATTAGAGACTAAATTAGAAAGAGAATTGGCCTTTACTGAGAGAGCAGCTACTTGACCATCATTCAAAAGTAGCAAAGGAGTTTTGTCTTTTTGTCAAAGCATTCATTACACAATAAATTACTTTTATCTATTTACTTACTTATTAATGTAGACTTAAATATATAATTTCAAAAGACTAAATCTATCTGGTCTTTTTAATAATGTCCAAATGTGATGTTGTGATAGGAATTTAAACTTTAATCACATTTGATTTGATAATTTACTCATTCGTCAAATTTACTTATAACATTCAAACTATTAAAGTATGAAAATATCAACATTTATAACTACTTAATATATATTAATATCCTAATCATAAAAAGATTTTAATGTGAAATCGCACCTGAAGGAGAAGGCACATCATTTCATGAACAACTGTATGATAATGCAAAAAGAATTAAACGTGTCCGCCCACACAAAGGAGTCAAAATAAAAATTCCCTGGGGCAGGTCCCGAAACCATTTATACCCAAGAGAATATATAGCCAAAGCTTATTACAGCTCACTGAAACACTGCTAAAACTAGTGAACCTTTCAAGCGTTAAACCACCTTGTTTTGTTAGTCAAAACATTAACAGCTGTGCCATGCACCTGTGCATTATTTTTGTATAACATTTTTTTGTTGTTTTTTTAGTTAATTAGTATTTTCATGACTTTTAAAATAATATACACTCTGTAAAAATAGGGCACAATGCACTTTATAATTTGAAGGAATTTTTCTGTATTTAATTTTTACAGGTTTTAACCAGCATTTTGAATTGTACATTGCATTGCGTTGTTATAGAGTAACGGAAATGTCTGTATAATTAATGCACAATATCCTGTGTAATGAGCTGCCAGTACTTTTTCTATTATTTTACGTATTTATTTACGATGTGCATTCAAATTAATCTGTAACAAAAACATAAAATCATAAATTAGCTTTTCTTTTTACCCTATAGAATAAATGCTTTTGATTACAATGCAATGCATAATGATATTTCTTATAGCCACTAAATGGCAAACATTAAGCCATTTAGCTTGTAAACCTCAAAACAAACAAGCAAGAAACACTTTAATTCATATCTGAATAACCTTTCTGATATTTATAAGGTTTGAAAGAATACATGGATCAAAATTTACAGAGACCATAGCCCGTTCAGGACTTCTAAGATCACATTCCCTCAGACAATGAATTAATGTACCTTTTGAAATGTTACATTTTATTTAATTTTTACGGTGGCCGAGAGAGCTCAACGCGCTGCAACTTAAGAAAACACATGCAAATTGAAAAAACACCAGCAAATTAAGAAAACATCTTCATCAGTTTGACAACACACGCGCTGCAAATCCTCACAACACATGCAAATGAAGAAACGAGCTGCAAATCCTCACAACACATGCAAATGAAGAAACGCGCTGCAAATCCTCACAACACATGCAAATGAAGAAACGAGCTGCAAATCCTCACAACACATGCAACGTTTCTTCATTTGCATGTGTTGTGAGGATTTGCAGCTCGTTTCTTCATTTGCATGTGTTGTGAGGATTTGCAGCGTTTCTTCATTTGCATGTGTTGTGAGGATTTGCAGCGAGTGTGTTGTCAAGCTGATTAAGATGTTTTCTTAATTTGCTGGTGTTTTTTCAATTTGCATGTGTTTTCTTAAGTTGCAGCGCGTTGAGCTCTCTCGGCCACCGTAAATTTTACATTCATACTATCAGGGTTTTTGTGTGTCTTAAAAAGGTATTTAAAAATCTTAATTCACCCTTGACCCTTCCATAATTTAAAGCTTTAAAAGTGTCTAAAATAAGAGCATAAAAGCATTAAATTCATAAAGTCAGTGTCACGGAATGCCAGGAGAGACGAGGTAAGATCCAAGTGCAGTTTTATTAACATATAACTAAACAGAACAGAACAAAAACGTGGCAAAAGGTAATCCAAAACATAGGGACCAGAGAACACGAAGTAACTAGACCACAAGAACTCAGAAGACAATATAATCAAGACGCAATGACAGACAGAGTGAGCATGGTATATATAGCTGGGATAATGAGTAAATGATAAACAGGTGCTACTGATCAGAACAGAATTAACGAGCAGGGGACTATGGGAAATGGAGTTGAACACATACAACATAGAAACAGGAAGAGCACCCTCAAGTGGCCAGTCCAGGGCACCACAACCAAACACCGTGACATCACCCCCCCCCTCTACGGAGCGGATACCAGACGCTCCATCAGAACACAAAAGTTCAGGAGGGAGGTGGAATAGAGGCGGACCAGGGGGAGGGATGGCGGGCCAGGACCAAACAACGGAAGAGGACCAGGGAACAGAGATAGACTAAGGCATGAGCACAGAACCGGCAGGGTGAAAGGCCAAGGCGGGACCGGCAGGATGGACCAGCAAGACCCCAACCACACAGG
>NW_015505306.1:2423739-2425585 GCF_001515645.1 Sinocyclocheilus grahami | reverse complement strand
CGTTTCTTCATTTGCATGTGTTGTGAGGATTTGCAGCGAGTGTGTTGTCAAGCTGATTAAGATGTTTTCTTAATTTGCTGGTGTTTTTTCAATTTGCATGTGTTTTCTTAAGTTGCAGCGCGTTGAGCTCTCTCGGCCACCGTAAATTTTACATTCATACTATCAGGGTTTTTGTGTGTCTTAAAAAGGTATTTAAAAATCTTAATTCACCCTTGACCCTTCCATAATTTAAAGCTTTAAAAGTGTCTAAAATAAGAGCATAAAAGCATTAAATTCATAAAGTCAGTGTCACGGAATGCCAGGAGAGACGAGGTAAGATCCAAGTGCAGTTTTATTAACATATAACTGAACAGAACAAAAACGTGGCAAAAGGTAATCCAAAACATAGGGACCAGAGAACACGAAGTAACTAGACCACAAGAACTCAGAAGACAATATAATCAAGACGCCATGACAGACAGAGTGAGCATGGTATATATAGCTGGGATAATGAGTAAATGATAAACAGGTGCTACTGATCAGAACAGAATTAACGAGCAGGGGACTATGGGAAATGGAGTTTAACACATACAACATAGAAACAGGAAGAGCGCCCTCAAGTGGCCAGTCCAGGGCACCACAACCAAACACTGTGACAGTCAGGGCATTAAATGTTGCATGCATTGCAAAAAAAATTATATCTTCCTCAGTATTTTTGTTTTCAAATACAAATATCTAAACATCATTAAATCAAGATACATTTACTTGAAATGCAAGTTTAAAATGAAGCCTTGAAAAACTGAACAAAATTAAATGAGTTTCTGCTCAAAACAAGAACAATGGGGTGTTTAAGACTTTTGCACTGAATTTTTTATTTATCTATTTTTTCATTAATTTAAAAGTAATGGAGATTATATTTTCTAACTTTGAAGTGTTGCGAATACAACTCATTGCTTCCTAGACATTTTCATTTAGAGAACATGCTGACATAGCCTATTGCGTTCCCTTCAATTTATTCCTTAAAGTTTCTTTACTTGGTCTTAAAAAGTCTTCATATATCTTCATAAAACCTGCAGAAACGCTATAAATATGCACAAGCCAGTTATTGCAACAGTTTCAATAACAGCCTGTGTGTTTGGGCCTCATGTGTTCCTATCTTCACCTATTACTAGTCTTACTTTACCAAAATTAGTCTAATATAGAAGCTTCAGAGTCTGATAAGTGCATTATTATGAGCAAATTCAATACAATTTAGGAAAATATTTCGCTATATATTAATCAAAATTACATTAGGCTACATAAAAAAAATTACTGTACTAGATTAAATGTCTCGTCTTCATATAAATAAATACATTTAAAAATATAGCTTCCAGTTTTTTCTTGTTTCTGTTGCAACAAACTAAACCTTTTTCAGGAAGCATGAATGACTAAGAAACCAAACTCAACAAACTTAAATTTTAAAGGGGTCATATGATGCGTTTAAATTTTTTTTAATACAAGCTCTTGGTGCATAAAGAAGATCTGTAAAGTTGCAAAGACTAAAGTCTCAAATCCAAAGAGATATTCTTTATAAAAGTTAAGAGTCAGCCACACCCCCTTAAAACGTCTCGTTCTAACACGCCCCCACATGTTTATGTCACGATGTGGGAAGATTTGCATAACACCGCCCAAATGTTCACACAAAGAAAGAAGGCGTAACTTTTATTCTCACTGTAGTATTGTTGTTGCCGCCACCATGTCATGAAGACACTGTGTGTTTCGTTGTGAAAGCGAAACTACTTTGTTTGCTCTTCCAAAAGAGGACGATATCCGCTTCGTCATGCCTGGAGCTGATCCGTGCTGGTCGCTGAGGGAATACATCAACTTT
>NW_015505306.1:2366092-2423441 GCF_001515645.1 Sinocyclocheilus grahami | reverse complement strand
GCGGCGCGATGCAACGCAACGTGTAAAAAGACAGTATAAGTCATCATAATCCATAATTATGCCCCCACTGGATGCAACGAATGCCTCGTTTATAATGGGTTTTCATGTTTTTGAATCATCTCTCTGGCCGGACAGGGCATCACAATATGGTAGGGGCCAGAGCCATAGAAAGAGAGAGTTGCGTCAACGGAAGTGGAAAACGCTCGCTCGTCACGTGATTCATGTAGACCTCAAATAGTTCCAGGAAGTTCATAGCGGGCAATTGAAATACATCGAGTTGGAGAGACAGAACTGTGATTTTTGGTAATTAGTAAACAATAAAATAATTTATTTACATTATTTATAAAATAATGTATACGTAGTATATATATAGAGAGATGTAGTTATATTAGTGTTGTTTTTAAAAGATAAAATCCTCTAATATTTGAGGATCAGCTATCCTTACCTGCCTTGTTAACATATTTTAGGCTGAAGTTACCATTATAAAAGTCCGTGTTTGCTATATAAACGACATTGTGGTCTTCTGTCGAGGTAACTTCAGCCTCTCTATATAAATATAATTATATGTGTGTGTGTGTGTGTGTGTGTGTGTGTTCTTACAACTTGCTTGTTCAATCACAAATATACCTGTTCATTGTCATTTTACTAATCTCATGGTAAATGTTAAGTTTGTTGTCATAGAAAATTCGTTCCAAATAAATGAAGATATTTTATTAAGTGAAAACTAATCTTGTTCAATGTTTTTGATTCTTGTGCACCCCTCAGTTATTAATATATAAAAATATATTTGTAGTATATTCCAATTTAAAACAACTTAAAACATTTTTACACATTTAATCATATATTTTATGTATGTTGACTTTTGTTATGCACTTATTTACAGCAATCGATTTATACATTTATAATAAACTATAAAGCATGTTGTCCTTGAACAGTCTCCACTGTAGTTTGCTGTGCTGCATGGGAGTGCTCTGTTAACAGGTGTAACTGTGCCAAAGTAACGGTAGAAATGTTCTAAAATTAGGCTATACAAATCATGCAGTTAAGTAACGTCATGTATTCAGAAACAGTTAAATATATACAGAAACAATGAACAAATTAAAGCAATGGTTACATGATGTGATCATGTTGATTACAATGCAAGGAAAATGTAGCAGTTTTGTATGTTTATTCAGAGTCCGCTTCATCTGAAGTCCTCTGAAGGGTGGGCGTCATCTCTTCACAGGTGTTGGGTCATCTGAAGTCTTCGTAAGAGGCTGGATATAGTCAGCAGGAGCAATCTACAGATTACACCAACAAAATGTGATGGAATCATACTAGGGAACTGGCACTTTTTCACAAAGAGCAGGGAAAGACTTGCCAAAACCAGTGAAGAGACTCATTGTGAGGGTGATGTATCTTTACAGGGAGTCTTCAGGTGGTTCTTGTTCTGAAAGCAAGATAGCGAAGGAGAAAAACACAGGAGAAACGGTTAAGCGATGTGGCATCTGCTCCTTCAACACAGTGCTTCTTTAGTAGCTAAGATATTTAAGTATAAAATACAGTAATAATGTACAGGTTTAATGTAATTACTTCTGTAATATAGTAGTGGTATATAATCCATTTTTGGACATTTAGCCTAGCATGATTCTGAAATGAAAACTGCTCACCTACATTAAACTTTTCATTCTCATTTTGGTCCATCTGCATCCTTTGCAATATCTCTAAGTCTATTTAATAACTCCCCACCAGCAAAATCACTTTTAAATCACACAACGATGGATGAAACTGCATGAAGAGAATGAATAACATCCCGTAAATCTATTAATTAAGTGAGGAATAATCTAATAATCATCTGTTTTAATGCACAGGGTAATTTGATTAGCTGTGCTGATAATAATCAATTTTGTTCTATAATGTCTTACCTTTTAAAAGTTCATCACAGCGGTCTCTTCTGCTGCATCTCTACAGCGCTGATAGTATGAGCGCTAACTTCCGGGAACTATTGAGCGGCTCCACGATCCGCCATTGCTGTAAAAAAACTGGTCCATTGGAGTGAACGGAGTAGTCACAACTCTCTCTCTATACAGCTCTGGTAGGGGCGTAACATTTCCGTCACACGCTTGAGGTATTCGGCCAATCACAACGCACTGGATAGCTGGCCAATCACAGCACACCTCGCTTTTCAGACCGATGAGCTTTGTAAAAATCGACGCGTTTCAGAAAGAAATAGGGCATAGAGGAGAAACAATAATGTACAGTATGTGGAAAATAATGTGATAAACACATTTCATTACACCAAATAATACATACGCAGCGGTGCAGCTCACCCCAGTTACTCTGGAGCTGGGCGGAAAGTACCCCTGTTTGATATATGGCCGTATATAGACATAAAAGCTGCTGCTAAAAGGTCTGGTGTGGGCAAAGTTTTTCCATGCAGGGCAGAGTTGTGTTGCTCCAGACTATGTTTTATGCACTGCTGAGACGAGAGACATGCTGTTACCTCATATGAAAGAGGCTCTGGAGAGTTTCTACGGATCTGAGCCCCAGCAAAGCCATGGGCCGTATTGTGACAAACAGGCAGTGGGACCGACTGGTTGAGCTGCTAAAAAAAGAACATTTAGGATGTTCTGTTATGTGAGGGCTGTGTCTGTTAGCACAACATTCACATTGAGGATGGCAATTTTTTAGATTTGTTCAATGAAGCAGATTGCAACCAGGGAACAAAAAAATGCCTTGTCATTCACCAAGATTTTACAGAGCGTTTGATCAGAAACACAAGCCTTATCTTTGGTTTTTCAATTGTGATGTGATTTAAAACACCACCTGAGGTCAGCATTGAGAAAGGTTACTTCTATGGTGAGAGAAAGAGGCTATTTTACTAGCAAAAGAATGAGTACACTACTCAACTTTTTATGTGCTTATTCCCATCTGATGATTTAAAAAAATCCAATCTTTCATAAAATGGATCATCCATATTTGTTATCAAACATGAGTATAAAGCATTATTTTACTTAAGGTAATTTAGCATCTTTACTGGTACATAAGTTTGTTATATAGCTCATAATAGTTCAGGATTTTCTGTTTACTGAAAATATCAAGGAGCATTTCTAGTTTATGAGTTGTATGCTTGTGTAATTTTCATCTTTAAAGTTGAATACAAAAATAAAGTCTGACAAACACGTTTGCCCTCAGAAAGCATAATGGGTATTTATTTATATTATTGTAATTGCATTTGTTGCTTTTTTGTTTTGAAGAAACTGCTTAAAAAGATAGAATTTGGTTTATTATTTTGACATACAGTACTGTTAAATAGTTTGGGGTTTGGAAACATTTTTACAAAAGCTGGATTAATTTGGTCAAAAATACAGCAAAACAAATTTGAATATATTTAAAAATGTAATTTATTGCATTACTCCAGTCTTCAGTGTCACGTTACTTCAGAAATCATTATAATACGCTGATTTTCTGCTAAAGAAACATTATCAATGTTGAAAACAGTTGTGCTGTTTTATATTATTGTAGAAATCATATAATTTTTCATGATTATTTGATGAATAGAAAGCTCAAAAGAACAGTATTTGAAATGGACATCTTTTGAAACACTGTGAAAGTCTTTACTGTCACTCCTGATCAATTTAACGCATCCTTGCTGAATAAATGTACATATTTCCTTTTTTTTTTTTATTCATACAGTCCCCAAAGTTTTGAACTGTAGAGTACCTTTGGTAAACTATTCGGAATTCATGAGCTTGAAACAATGTAGTTTGTAACCTTTCACAATTTGAACTGTGTCCTTCATGTTTAGTAAAAAAGTTAAAACGACAGGATAACCATCCTAATTTACCCAATGATTTATTTGAATATCTATCAATAAAATATCTTGCTTTAAATCATTTTAACATGTATTATATTAATCGAAAAGCACATTTACAACTGAAAGTATATTGTGTGACATGGTAACACACTCCATCCAAATAATACAGACTTCAAACCCTGTGCTGTAAGCTAGTGTTCCCATCTGGTTTGTTTACAATTAATCTAATTCTGGCTAAAGATACCTATATTTGTACATACAAATATAAAGTCAAGACTGAGTATCTTTACACTTGCATCTGTAATGTCCAGATTCCAGTATTGTCTGAAGTCTTAGTGATACTCAATAAAATGTACAAAAGGAAGGTCACAAGGTTCAGATATGATATGTGAGCTGGTGTCATCTCAAACATCTGCCAAAACACACTGAACCAGAGAGATGCAGTAGTTCACTCGCTCCTGCTGGGAGTCTCTTTCAGGATTCAGGTTTGTATGAGGAGGGAGGGTTGCTGCCGGACTGGCCCGGCTCAGAGGCTTGAGGTTGTGGGGAGGTGGAGGCGCTTGCAAGGCTGGTGGGCTCTTTTTGAATAAGTTCCGGCTCATCCTGTCCAGCCTGTGGTGGATGAACCAGGACCTTGTCAATGATCCCAAAATCCTGCGCTTCCATTGGGCTCATGTACCGGTCTCTCTCCATCACGTTCTCTAAGTGAGGACAACAGAACACAGAAGCTTGATGTCAGGATGTCACGCAATATGGAGTTAATTAAAAATATGTTTTATTATAATATTAATGAAAGATTTATAACAGAAAAATTACCTAAAGTCTCCAAAGGCTGCCCTGTGTGTTTGCAATAGATGTTGTTGATCTGTCTTTTAAGTTTGAGAATCTCCTCAGCCTGGATGGCAATATCCGTTGCTTGGCCCTGAAATGACGAATATTGGCGTTAAAAGTTGTGAAAGCAGTTCCCTCTTTTTCTCCCCCATTCTTACCCTTGCTCCTCCGGAGGGCTGGTGCACCATGATCCGGGCATTGGGCAGGGAATGCCTCATGCCTGTGGTTCCTGCGGCCAGAAGCAGACTGCCCATGCTGGCGGCCTGGCCCACACACCAGGTTGAGATGGGATTTAAGATGTACTGCATAGTGTCATAGATCGCAAGTCCAGCCGTAATCACACCTCCTGCAAGACAGAGACAAAAAAAATGTAGACTGCTGGCTTCAAACATTTCTGTATGGGTTATCAAAAACAATTTTTTTTTTTTTTTTTTTTTAAAGGAACAGTTATTGAGCCTTTAGACAAAATATATATTTTTTAAAAGTCTGTACATGTGTTTTTTGTAATATTTTTTCCTATTTGATACAACAGGTGTTTGTTTCTTATAATATGAAATAATGAAAATATGAAGCTCATACTCGAGGAGGGGGAAAAAGCACCACAATTTCATTCAGAGGCCCAAGTTGAGCAAAAATATGCCATTTGGTGCAGTTGCTGATATTTATAATTTATTCATGTGAGATGAAAGCTTCTAATGAAATTCAGTGAGATCTTCATAACAGTATAGAAAAGTAATTATATAAAATTTATATAAATATCAGTTGTCACTATTTCTCCCAGTAATATATCTTAATGAGATGACATTTACACACAGTTTTATAATTAAACCTCTGTAGTTTTCATTGTGGGGTCAAAACATTTATTGCAATGCAATGATGGTTGCAAATATGCATGTTGTACAAATAAACATTCCTCAAATGCCTGTTGTATCATATTTGATGCATTTTAAAATGATTTTTCTATAGTGCTAACAATATAACATTTATTCTTACATTTACTTTATAAAAATCACAGCAAAGACACGTGCTACAACCTGAAGGGGGCGTTTTTAGAAATACACTTAAAGGCCTTTTTCCTTGTAAAAAATTTATAAACTATTAATTAAATGATAGAAGACTTGTAAAGATTGTGTACAACAGGTTTTTTTTTTTAAGTCTATTTTAGGCTTCTTTTTTTGGGTGCTTGAACAGAATTATGACACTGGGGAAGTGCCACACTGAAGTGAATGAATGACGACATTTTTTCACGACGCAGAGCAGGTTCTGTTTTGTGTACAGCATACAGAAGTGCATAAGTAAACATTTGCCTTCAAATTTACAATAGTGTAAGAATGTGAAAGTGGATTCCCATACACGTATCGATCAATCTCATATGAGCAACAGAAAATTTAAAACGGGACAGATTAAGACCAAGGACTGCCAGATGAATAAGCATAATGATCCAAGCTGCTACAATCTTTTTTATGTCAATGCAGTTATGTTTCTCACCAGGACTGTTGATGTACATGTGAATAGGCTTGTTGTTGCTCTCAGACTGGAGAAAGAGCAGCTGAGCGATAACCAGAGAAGCTACAGAGTCATCGATCTAGATAAAGAAAGGGACAGAAAAACCTGAAAAGGGCTTCCTGAAAATCATTTTAGATCCTTTTATGTCTTTCCTTGCATTTTAACTTACTGGACCCATAACACAAATGATTCTCTCTCGTAGCAACCTTGAGTAGATGTCATATGCACGCTCTCCTCGGCCCTGAAACAGAAAAGACTTTTAAAGTAGCAGTCAAAGTTCCTGCAACACTAAGAAGCTGCACTATTGAACTTTTGAATTTACAATTATGGGCTCTAAAAGTAACTTCTTGATACTAGATGATCAGTTTAAAGAAAGTCATCACGAAAAGTGCTGCTAATGTACTCTTACCGTCTGCTCCACAACTATAGGTATGAGTGGACTTCTCCATGGCGCACTCTGATGAATGGAACGACTGACTTTGAGTGCAGAAACACCAAATTGTAAAACCCTCTATGAAGACAACAGTTACGACGATGAGGACCAGTGGTCAGAAAGACAGGCAGCATTATGTATCCAAGGTCGATGGACATTTTCGTGGCGAGCTTGACTTCACTGTGCACTCAACAGAGCACAAATCAGCCTGATGACATTACTTTACGTGTCAGTTAAAAAACCTAAGTTTTGTGAAATCGAGCAGAACTTAAAGATGCCTCAATTTAACATCCTGCTGGCAAAAGAATAACGTTAGTTGTACAATAGCGTGTTTATCATGAATGCCGTCGCTGCTACAGTGCTGAGTTTTCACATACAGATACATATTTCTTTTTAGAATATCTTCTATTGTTTATTGGCGGTTGGCAGACTAGTTTATATTTAGAATATCTAATTTACAGAAGACATTTTAATACTTACACGTAACAACATGTTTCTATTGAGCAACCCTCACGCAAACCCTATTGACCCGGATGTGATATTCGGCAACTTGATAGTGAAGCCAGAGATGTAGAAAGTAACGTTTGCTGATCGCATATAAGCGAAGTGTCGTAAAATGAATTACACCTGTCGCAAAAGTTTTTTTTTTAATGTTATTATTTAATCTAGTTTGTTACCGTGCCAGGTCTCTCTGGTAAAAGAGAGTTTCGATCTCAACGGGACTTCCCGGTAGAATAAAACAAACTGGCACGTCTCTCCTTCAAACAGAAAACAGATCCCGACGCGTTTAGCTGACTTTGGAGTCTCCCCTTGCGGAGGGGCTCTTGTGAACAGGGTTGCCAGGTTTTCATAAGAAAAGCCGCCCAATCGCTACTCAAACTATACCAATCGCGTTTCGAGGGGGTTCCCAGTTGCACCTGTCGCAAAAGTTTTTTTTTTAATGTTATTATTTAATCTAGTTTGTTACCGTGCCAGGTCTCTCTGGTAAAAGAGAGTTTCGATCTCAACGGGACTTCCCGGTAGAATAAAACAAACTGGCACGTCTCTCCTTCAAACAGAAAACAGATCCCGACGCGTTTAGCTGACTTTGGAGTCTCCCCTTGCGGAGGGGCTCTTGTGAACAGGGTTGCCAGGTTTTCATAAGAAAAGCCGCCCAATCGCTACTCAAAACTATCCCAATCGCGTTTCGAGGGGGTTCCCAGTTAAAAATCGCATTCCAGGGGATACATATCATGTTATTGGAGACGCTTCAACCCGCGGACATGAAAAACAACCCGCGGCAACAGCGTTACAGTTGCCCATTGGAATTCCGTAGGAAAACCGCGGACTTGGCAACACTGGTTGTGAAGCACACTGTCGCAGACGCCAACGCTAGATGGCGCAATTCACCACAGACTCCGCTAGAACCGTTTGTGAAAGTAATGCAGTTTTAAAGTGAAAAATACTGTCTTATTAGTACGAATATTAAGTTATTAGCAATACTATGCATTAATAATGCATCTCACCCACCTAATCCACCACAACAAACACATATTCATTAATGTGTAAGTAAAACCTGAAGTTGTATCTCATTGTGTGAAACACCCCACATTCCCACGAGGAAAATGGCGTCATAAAAATACTAATGTTTGAACGAAAATGTTAAATGTAGATAGGTTTATTGAGAGGGTTCTGTGTAGAGAATAGAAAATATGATGAGCTTATTATAAAACAATACAAGTGAACAGGGTTCCTTCGGGTGGCATTTATTTGTATGTAGACCTATGTATGTATGTTTATTGCTTGCTTGCTTCCTTTTAATTCCCATTCATTCACAGGTGAAGAAGCACCATTTGAACAGGCATCCTCCTGCGCTGTCGGAGTTTTAAACCAGTCGTTGGTTTCGACTATAGGGGCGCAATTGAGTTTCTGCTAAGTCAGTCGTGTCTCGAGTCGACATTGTGGCAAACTTTCTCGGTCTGTCAGAAGACATGTCGAATAACAGCGCAAGCGGTTTGGTGAGCCTGCAGAAAAGCGTTAAGCAGCTGCGAAATGAAGCAGGAATCCGCAGAATTAAGGTGAGTAAAAGATAAAAAATACCCCAAAAGATTGGAAATCTTTGCTAACAGGGTGTGACTTGACTGACTTGTTGATCCTGTCCGAACATCCTGCTACTTTGTGTAATTATTGTACTGTTTTTAACATTTCCTCGATTCATGTGAGAGTTTTTACAACAATCCTCATGCAAGTGAAGCATAATACATAATGTTATCTGTTCGCCAGCTTTTATATTGTGGCAGGTTGCAATTACACTTCGTTTTCAGCAGCTGACAGCTTGCTTTTAATCGAATGCTAACACATGTTGTCATCCAACTTTAATATTTCAATACATGTGTGAGGTATATGATAATCGCAGTTCAATCAACATTGAACTGACTCCAAACTTTTCCTCGCGTATTTGATTTGAAACTCTCTCCAGGCAGTATCGCCAGACACTGATGTGACACAGTGGAGCTCTTTGATTGTGAGTGTGTGACACAGTGTCACATTTGTTGGCCGGAAAAATCCAAACCTATATTAGTTACTACTGCCCCCAAAACACACTATTTTAAAAACAACACGAGGCTTTGTGTGCTGTTATTGAATTTATCATGAATCAAATAAACAATGTAACTTCTGACCGCTGATTTCCAGGAATCTGTGATTGCCAATACAGTTTTTATTGCTCCACAAACATCTTTTATCTGTATGCATACATATACATGTCTACCTATGTGTTTATCTGTCCGTTTATATTTTATTTAATCACTCCTTCCCCCTAGGTTTCTCAAGCTGCGGCAGATCTGAAGACATTCTGCTTGCAAAATGCCCATAAGGACCCTCTCCTCATGGGGGTGCCATCAAGCGACAACCCCTTTCGACCACCCAAATCATGTGCGCTCTTCTGAGGTAGCAACGATAAGCTCAGTGTTACTTTTTTCTTTGAAATGTCCTGTTGGACAGGAATATAAACAGAAAAATGAATCTCTGTCTTTCTCTTCTCCCCAAAGGAGTCATGAAGAATTTGGAGAAACTTCTGAACATTCCTCATTTCACTACACAACCCTCAGATCCCCTTTACATTACAGCAGAGCTGGATCATCACTACTATTACACTAAATGGTTTAATTTGTAAGCTGCATTGTGACTTGATGTCTTTCACGTTCAGTGATGAGTTATGAAGAAAACCTCTGAAAAGTGATTTAAAAGCGTTTAATTTTTATACTGTTAAATAAGGACACGGTAGTGCAAAAATGTTACACTAGTAGGAGGAAATTTAAGTGTTCAGTTGGTCAAACAGTCCACTGGAAAAGTGATGGCAAATATGGAAAAAAAAAAAAAAAAAATTTGTACTGTGTAGCTAAGTTTGAATACCAGCCTACACAGAAAGATTGCAAAATGCTTTCTTGTTGTAATGTGTTGAGTTTAGGATGAAACACTGAATTTCTTTGTTTATTGATATAGTTAGGCTTATATACATGGACTGTTGTTGCCATGAAACTCATGTATTTAAGGTATTTAATTGTATTAACCACATAGCTCTATTGAAGGAGAGAGATGTCTTGAATCTCAGGTTCTTTTTGATAAAGATTGATGCCGTGTTTCTGATATAAATTCACTTTTCTAAATACTGAATGAGGTACTACTTTTTATTCAAATGTATTTTCTCCAATGTAGTGGGTAAAGGTTTCTGCATCATTTTGACATTTCTTAAATGTTATGCATTGGGTTTAACACAAGACATAAGTGCAGAATTATATATGTGTTTTTAGTGATATTTACTGGTGAAAAGGTGCTGCCTTGCCTGTTGTGCCTTTACTCTAAGAATTTGAACACCAAATGACTAGGAGCATATCAGATGGCCTGTTTTTGCATATACTCTACCCTTGCATGTTTATTTATCTCATTTTATATCTGTACTGTATCTTTATCAGTCAACCACTGGACATTCATGCAAATGTCATTTTTACTGCTGTCCTTCATTGTTAACATTTCAGTCTGTTTACATCATGTTTGTCTTACATTTTAGGTGATTATGTCTACAAGAGCAACGTCTGATTTGTTTGCAGCAAGATACATACCTTTCCTTACAAAACTGAATCAAGATGTCATTGAAAAGTAAATTAAAATGACAGAGCCTGAAAAGATTCTTACACTATTTGAACGAGATCCCAATTTAATTTTCTATGATTTTAACAATAAGAGCAACTATTATGCGGGAAACTACTATAACAGGGTTATCATTGTTAACTAATGCTAAAACTATCAAAACATTTTTTGTTAATTGAAATAAAGCCGAAAGAAAAAATACAAATATTAGATGAAAAACTTAAACTAAACGAAAATTAGAAATGTTGCCTTGGAAAATAAAATTGAAGTTGAACTATTAGAAATGTTGCCTTGGAAAATAAAGTTGAACTGGAAATAGAAAAAAACTGAGTTCTAGTAAAAATTCTAGAACATACTATAATTAAAATGAAAATATGAACATAAAAAGCTATTTCAAAATATTAATAAAAACGAATAGTATATCTCCACTTCAGTAGCACTAACATACACCAAACACCAAACCAAAAGTTTTATTCCTATCTATATTCTTAAGGTTTTCACAGAGGGATTTGTTCATATATTATTTTCGTGTGAGAGTTTTTACAACAATCCTCATGCAAGTGAAGCATAATACATAATGTTATCTGTTCGCCAGCTTTTATATTGTGGCAGGTTGCAATTACACTTCGTTTTCAGCAGCTGACAGCTTGCTTTTAATCGAATGCTAACACATGTTGTCATCCAACTTTAATATTTCAATACATGTGTGAGGTATATGATAATCGCAGTTCAATCAACATTGAACTGACTCCAAACTTTTCCTCGCGTATTTGATTTGAAACTCTCTCCAGGCAGTATCGCCAGACACTGATGTGACACAGTGGAGCTCTTTGATTGTGAGTGTGTGACACAGTGTCACATTTGTTGGCCGGAAAAATCCAAACCTATATTAGTTACTACTGCCCCCAAAACACACTATTTTAAAAACAACACGAGGCTTTGTGTGCTGTTATTGAATTTATCATGAATCAAATAAACAATGTAACTTCTGACCGCTGATTTCCAGGAATCTGTGATTGCCAATACAGTTTTTATTGCTCCACAAACATCTTTTATCTGTATGCATACATATACATGTCTACCTATGTGTTTATCTGTCCGTTTATATTTTATTTAATCACTCCTTCCCCCTAGGTTTCTCAAGCTGCGGCAGATCTGAAGACATTCTGCTTGCAAAATGCCCATAAGGACCCTCTCCTCATGGGGGTGCCATCAAGCGACAACCCCTTTCGACCACCCAAATCATGTGCGCTCTTCTGAGGTAGCAACGATAAGCTCAGTGTTACTTTTTTCTTTGAAATGTCCTGTTGGACAGGAATATAAACAGAAAAATGAATCTCTGTCTTTCTCTTCTCCCCAAAGGAGTCATGAAGAATTTGGAGAAACTTCTGAACATTCCTCATTTCACTACACAACCCTCAGATCCCCTTTACATTACAGCAGAGCTGGATCATCACTACTATTACACTAAATGGTTTAATTTGTAAGCTGCATTGTGACTTGATGTCTTTCACGTTCAGTGATGAGTTATGAAGAAAACCTCTGAAAAGTGATTTAAAAGCGTTTAATTTTTATACTGTTAAATAAGGACACGGTAGTGCAAAAATGTTACACTAGTAGGAGGAAATTTAAGTGTTCAGTTGGTCAAACAGTCCACTGGAAAAGTGATGGCAAATATGGAAAAAAAAAAAAAAAAAATTTGTACTGTGTAGCTAAGTTTGAATACCAGCCTACACAGAAAGATTGCAAAATGCTTTCTTGTTGTAATGTGTTGAGTTTAGGATGAAACACTGAATTTCTTTGTTTATTGATATAGTTAGGCTTATATACATGGACTGTTGTTGCCATGAAACTCATGTATTTAAGGTATTTAATTGTATTAACCACATAGCTCTATTGAAGGAGAGAGATGTCTTGAATCTCAGGTTCTTTTTGATAAAGATTGATGCCGTGTTTCTGATATAAATTCACTTTTCTAAATACTGAATGAGGTACTACTTTTTATTCAAATGTATTTTCTCCAATGTAGTGGGTAAAGGTTTCTGCATCATTTTGACATTTCTTAAATGTTATGCATTGGGTTTAACACAAGACATAAGTGCAGAATTATATATGTGTTTTTAGTGATATTTACTGGTGAAAAGGTGCTGCCTTGCCTGTTGTGCCTTTACTCTAAGAATTTGAACACCAAATGACTAGGAGCATATCAGATGGCCTGTTTTTGCATATACTCTACCCTTGCATGTTTATTTATCTCATTTTATATCTGTACTGTATCTTTATCAGTCAACCACTGGACATTCATGCAAATGTCATTTTTACTGCTGTCCTTCATTGTTAACATTTCAGTCTGTTTACATCATGTTTGTCTTACATTTTAGGTGATTATGTCTACAAGAGCAACGTCTGATTTGTTTGCAGCAAGATACATACCTTTCCTTACAAAACTGAATCAAGATGTCATTGAAAAGTAAATTAAAATGACAGAGCCTGAAAAGATTCTTACACTATTTGAACGAGATCCCAATTTAATTTTCTATGATTTTAACAATAAGAGCAACTATTATGCGGGAAACTACTATAACAGGGTTATCATTGTTAACTAATGCTAAAACTATCAAAACATTTTTTGTTAATTGAAATAAAGCCGAAAGAAAAAATACAAATATTAGATGAAAAACTTAAACTAAACGAAAATTAGTTGAACTGGAAATAGAAAAAAACTTAGTTCTAGTAAAAATTCTAGAACATACTATAATTAAAATGAAAATATGAACATAAAAAGCTATTTCAAAATATTAATAAAAACGAATAGTATATCTCCACTTCAGTAGCACTAACATACACCAAACACCAAACCAAAAGTTTTATTCCTATCTATATTCTTAAGGTTTTCACAGAGGGATTTGTTCATATATTATTCACCTGATTTATATAGCATTTAATATTCCTTTTTTAAGGTTATTATAAAAAACGTTTATCTCTTAATATGTCAACAAAATGAAAGACGTGAACGGGGCTTTAGCCTATCTAATATTCAGATTTCTGTTCTGAAAATGTAAATTAGTGTAGGCTACATTTAATTAGATAACAGCTTTAAAGAACATTTCAGAAAACGTGTAATACAAAACAACTGTCTTATTGTACTGTGATTAATCACAGCGGGAAGTATGGTGACGTCTAGGCCTTATTCACCTGTGGGGTCTTTTCTTCTTCACAGCCTACTGTACAATAAAGTTTTCAACCCACACATTTAATGTATTTATTAGTAAATGTATTCAAGATACACTTGCTTTTTCTTTGTAGCTCATATCATGTCTTGAAATTGAACGAGAGCTGGAAAAAAAGGAGATGTGGCCATGTGGAGGCAGTAGTAAGTCAGGCCTAGCTTGACCACTGACTCCAGGCGAGATCTGAGCCGCTGCCTGTCTTACTCTCCCCAGATCGAAGATGGCGGGGTCCGTGTTCTCAGGCGTGCGCCTCCTCTCCATCGGAGACGCCAACGGAGACATACAGCGACATTCAGAGCAGCAGCCTCTGCGACTAGAAATCAAAATCAACCAGGACGTGGCTCTCATAAGCCTCTCGAACAGTGAGTAGACGCTGGCTTTTAAACACTTTGAATCCGGCCTCAGTTGAGTGGTGTATCCTAGCTTAGCCTAGTGAGAGTGTGTGTGTGCGGCATGTGCGTCCGTTGCGCCGCCTGATCACCGGGACCGGCGGCTTTTGAGTTATGAGCTCAAATGCGGCCCATTCACCCCTGCATGCTTTCTAAAAGATGTCAAATTGCTGGAGCCATGGGCTTGGGTTCAACACGTATGCCACAAACCACGTTGATCGTAGCATGTTAGCATCCGTAAACACATCGTATTGTGTTATGATGCTTATATTAGTTACTACCCAGTTAATAACGCACGGCAGTCCAGCACTGAATGTATTCCCACAGATAGAAATATACATGCATGTCTTTGCATCCATGAGGTTTCTTTAAGGCTGTCCTCCAGACTTTTAGCAGGACCACAAGGAAGGGCTTTGGATAATGTGGATTGGCGCCTGTAAAGTTAGCCGCAGTCTGAACCTTCAGCCATACTATTGAGCTTCAGAAAGTGTTATAGAAACGTCTTTGTTTTGTACTGGGTTTTATTTGCGTAAACATTTGATTTGTCTGTTGATATCGTGTTAACCTGGTTGGTTGATGGGCTGAATGGATGCTGAGCTCAGTTTTGATTGATTGCGCGCAGTTCCGCGCCGCCTCTCTACTATTACTATGCTGTACTTTACTTTACCATAAGACAGCCCGGTTTCTTTTTCTCAAAGTGCAGAAAGCATTGCTAAAGTAATGTGGAATTACGCGGAGGTTTCTTGTGGCAGCACCGTTTGGACATTCATCTTTGTTCTGCGGGGAACAATAGCGGGTCCCCCGCCTCCTTTTCTCCAGGGTCCCGCCTGTTCATTCAGTGCTCAGGGCTTTTGTTTGGAGCCTCACGCTGGCGATGTCCCGTGCATGAGATGAATGTCTTACTGAAACAGATGCGCTACCCACATCGCATAGATTTCTTTTGAGAAGTTTTTATTGCTCGAGCCCCAAATGCCACATCATTTACCATTTTTTCGTCGAAAGCCCAAGTTTATTAAGTGTAATTCATATTAGTTTGTGGCAGAGTGGTATTTTGCACGTTTTAATACCAGAGCCTGCTCTCAGATAATTATTGTTGTGTAAACATCAAGAGCTAGCAAAGGTGCTAAACTTAGTTTTGCTTTTTACAAATAAATGAACACTTAATGGAAATATTTAAACAGTTTACACTGTTAAAAATGAGTACCAGTTTGTTTAATTCTACATGGAGCGGGTCGCCCCCTTATGTGTCCTGCATTGTTGACGTCACATGGCCGACCTTCTTGTGCAGTTGACAAGGTTGCTAATGACTGCAATAGTAGTAGTAGTAGTAATAATAACTGTCTTTACTGTATGAATGCTCACAGAAAACCTTCTGCATTTTTACAATTTCAAAAGTAAAAAAAAAACGTTTACTTTATTTTTTTTAACAGTTTTACAAATGAGGACATCCACAAATTGAGGTTTTTGTCGTTTGTCAGGTTTTGCTCACTTTTGTGTACAAATGTTTCCCCAAAATATAGTTAAGTAGGCACACACACACACACACACTCACACACACACACACACACACACACACAGGTTACGTCACTTGCCCACCGCGTCACCGACCCCCACCGTCGTTTTGATTTTTTATAGTAATGCAAATCATTTAGTTCAGTAAAAGAACAGACACTTAAAAACTGAACGTTCTACGTCTAAACGCACATATCCGATTCTCCACAGACACGTTTGCTCGTAAAGATTTTTAATGGCGTTTTAATGCTAGCGTGCTGTATGCGCTCGCATTTTATTGAGAGGGAAACTTTTTATAGGTAAGAAATTGCACATTCAGGAGCTGGTTTTCAACCCCGCCCCGTGAATTTTGAAAATACAACAGCTAAAAGCTACTTATATTTTTCAGCAGTGAGGTGATAACTTAGCAGTTTTTGTAATTAAACCGACAAGCTTGTTTGCAATGCTTCACAATCGCTCTTTCGCACGTGGGTGCATGCATTCGTTCTCTCTCTCTCTCTCTCTCTCTCCTTCGAATTCATTTAAATAAATATCATCTTTATTTCACTAAACAATTCTACCTCTAACGAGCTGTAGATAAAATAGTCTAACAAATTAAAATTACTGTTATTTTCCGGTCTTTATCCGTTCAGTCAGGTTTTGTACTGCAAAACATCCATGACTGCCGTTGTCCATGCTGGCAAATAATAATGGCCATTCGACGTGAATTATATACATAATTTTAAAAGCACGGCCATTTAAAACCCGAGGGTCTTCCATGTGCATATAAAGCGATCACTGCAGACAATCCTTTTGGGTGGGAATTAATGTAAACACAGATATCGGATACCAGTCGTGTCTAAAGTGAATGTAAACAGACGTGCCAACAAATCGGATATGGTCAAAAGATCGGATCTGTGCATTAAGACTTGCTATCAAGTAAAGCGACGGCGAGTCGTGCGCCTTCACACTAGTTTACGGTACGTCAAATGCAGGTGTGCTGTGTGCTACATACTGCGCATCTATTAACTACATGACATGATCCATTGAGCGCATCCAAATAGTACAGATCGCTTGACGGAGAGCGAAACTCTCAAGCGCTCAGTAAGCGTGTTTATCGAGTGATAATCTGTGTTGAACGCCTCTCACACACATACTGGCCTGTAAAATCTAACAATTTATTAGCCAATGGCTAATGTTAGACATTATTTAGTCGCCCAGAGTAAGATTTAGTCACATATGCGAGTGATTTACTCGCAATGTAGAGGGTTGAAATCACAAAAAAAGTAAAGTCTCAAATCCAAAGAGATATTCTTTATAAAAGTTAAGAGTCAGCCACACCTACCTAAAACGGCTCGTTCTAACACGCCCCCACATGTCTACATCATGATGTGGGAAGATTTGCATAACGCTGCCCAAATGTTCACGCAAAGAAAGAAGGCTTAACTTTTATTCTTGCTGTAGTATTGTTGCTGCCGCCGCCATGTCGTGAAGACGCTGTGTGTTTCGTTGTGAAAGCGAAACTACTTTGGTTGGGCTTCCAAAAGAGGACGATATCCGCTTCGTCATGCCTAGAGCTGATCCGTGCTGGTCGCTGAGAAAATGCATCAACTTCGTGCTGTGGATCGCCGGATCGGCTTTCACCGTGAACGAAGCGGAGTCCAGCCCGGGGTCATAACATATGGTTGCCGCTCCTTCGTCAAATCCGCTCACTCAAGCCCGCCGGCCTCCGCTCACTCAAGCCCGCCGTGTGTGACGCTGTGTGTTTCGTTGTGAAAGCGAAACTACTTTGTTTGGCCTTCCAAAAGAGGACACGACTAAAAATCGATGCGTTTCAGAAAGGCGGGGCATAGAGGACAAAAAATTATGTACAGTATGTGGAAAATAACGTTTTTTTTAACCTTAAACCGCATAAACATGTTTCATTACACCACATACACAAAATACTGTTCTTTTTAGCAACATCATATGACCCCTTTAAGTAAATGTTCATCATTTGTTCGCCTGTTGCTTTTAAAGGCATCATGTATTCTTTGTTGCAGCATTAAGTTACACTTACCCACCCACATTTTTATTATTATTTTTTTTTTGCTTCCGACACCCATGCAAGCGTCACTCTAAAGCTCAGATTGTCATGGCCTTATTCCCCTGCCCTCGTTTTAGAGGTGTTTGCTTGAGCTGCTGTAGAGACTTACTTGTTTTCAACTCAATTATATAAATGAATACCAGCCTAATCTGTCTATGGAAAGCTTGACCTAATCCTGCAACAGCTGGACAAATAGATGACAAAATCCCTCATCCTGGCATCACAGCTTACTTTTGCAGTGGTTAGAAGGTTTTTGAACCGGTCTAGTTTAGTTTGATTTGCTTTTTTGTTTAGGTGGTAGTAACCTTTAAGGACCGAGCATAATTCGTTAATTTCTCCTGTCCCATTTTAAAGCAATAGTTCACATAAAATTGAACATTTTGTCATCACTTACGGTACCTCATGTCATTCCAAACCTGACTTTTAATTTTTTTGTTGTGCACAAATGTTTATAAAGAATGTCTTTTTTGTGCATATAATGCAAGTCAACGGGGTCCAGTGTTGTTTTGGACCCCACTGACTTCCATTGTATGGACAAAAACTGTTGAAACATTCTTTAAAAGTAAGTAATTTATTCAGTTTTTCTTCAATGAAAATAGTAAACAATGGGATAATATCAGAACACTGATCTGTTTTAGGGTGAGGCATATTTACCTCCATGCATTTGCTTTCCTCCACAGATGAGGAGACGTGTGTCTTTAAGTGTTCAGTATCACGAGAGACAGAATGCAGTCGTGTTGGGAAGCAGTCCTTCATCATTACTCTGGGCTGTAACAGTGTCCTCCTGCAGTTTGCATCTCCAGCAGGTAAAACTCACCACCTTTTATGAGCACATCAGGCTTTATGGCAATTTAGCAGTTCGCTGAGAGACATTCAGACAAGCGAAGCATATTTTGATATTTTCACTCCATTAGGACTCTTTTCAGTTTCACTCTTTTCACTTTTCAGTTGACTCTTAGGAAAACGAAGTGAAACAAGTTTTAGTTTTAGAATTTTAATAAAAGATAAATCTGTAATTTTCCCCCCTTTTCTCGCCATGACTATAGCCATGTTAGCTGGCATGCCATTAACCATAAACAAACAAACATTCAGATAAGCACAGCAGCAGTCAGTCATTGTGTTGTGGGCAAACCTGAATGAAGGGATGGTGCTGTGAAGCTTGTAATCTCTTGATGTGTTCCGTGGTGTTGTGTTTGCCAGATTTCTCGTCATTCTATAACCTCCTGAAGAATTGTCGTGGACATGGGGGTGAACACTCGGTCTTCAGTGATAGGACGGAGGAGTCCTCAGCTGTACAGTATTTCCAGGTGTGTTTGGCTTCTAATTAACATGCATAAACAAAACACATTGTCATTTGTTGAACCCATTTTATTCCTGGTTTACAACCGTAAGAGGTATTTTTAAATACGTTTTAAAAGGTATCCAGGCTAGCCTTTATTTCTAATGGATAAATTTGACTTGTAGCGTCAACAAAAGAGGCATGATATGAATGTCCGCTTTTTTTTTTCTTTTTTTTCTTTCTTCAGTTTTATGGCTACCTCTCTCAGCAACAAAATATGATGCAGGATTATGTGCGAACTGGAACATATCAACGGGCCATCCTCCAGAATCATACTGACTTCAAGGATAAAGTACTGTTATTTCTTCTGTCGATGCATCTGTTACTGTATAGATAGCATAGATTTGAGTAGTTTCAGAATTGCTGAAGCATTTGGCATTGTGACCTTGACTTTTAGCTTTGATGTTGTCCAGAACAAAACATCTCAAACTGGAACAGTTGACTAATTACAACTAAGTGAAAATGGACATTTGAGTCCACTTCATTTAAAACGGCTATTCCTTATGAATGCATCTCTGAATTAACTACTATTAAATTAAACCTGTAGTTTGGACCTGGTTGTGTCAAATCATGTGATACTTGTTCTCATTCTTCCTTGTCCGTCCTTTTCGCCTTAGGTGATTCTGGATGTAGGTTGTGGCTCTGGGATTCTGTCATTTTTCGCAGCTCAGGCTGGTGCCCGTAAAGTTTATGCTGTGGAGGCCAGTACCATGGCTCAACATGCAGAGGTATGACCGATTCCTCAATCACTAACATGCAGTACTGTTCAAAGATTTGGGATCAATAAGATTTTTTCAAATGTTTTTGAAAGACATCTCTTCTGCTCACCAAGGCTGCATTTATTTGATCAAACAAACTGTAAAAACAGTAATATTGTTAAATATTATTACAATTTAAATGTCTGTTTTCTGTTTGGATATATTTTAAAATGTAATTTCTGTGATGACACAGCTGAATTTTCATAATCATTACTCCAGGCTTCAGTGTCACATGATCCTTTAGAAATCATTCTAATATGATCATTTGTAGCTTTTCTTATTTTTATCAGTGTTGAAAACCGTTGTGCTGCCTAATATTGCCCAAACCTTTGAATGGTAGTGTATATTTCACATGTGTAGTCACATTTAATCATTTATAAATATACAAGTAATTGAGTGACGTGGGATATCTGTACCAAAAATGTATTAATTGATAGTAAAATTTTATTATATACAATTTTGGAGTATTGTTTAATCCTCTCCTGAGGACCTGAATGCTTGACAATTTAGATTTAGTATTGATACCAAGAAGCTGGTATTGTACCAAATGCAGAATTTCATAATAAGATGGCTTTTGGCATTGGCTAATTGAAAGTCATGTTAAGTAGTAGTAATACTAATAATTGTGTGTCCACAGGTTCTTGTGAACAGTAACAGGCTGTCAGAACGTGTTTTGGTGATTCCTGGTAAAGTGGAGGAAGTGACCCTACCCGAGCAGGTGGACATAATTATCTCTGAACCCATGGGCTACATGCTGTTCAACGAAAGGATGCTGGAGAGCTACCTGCATGCCAAGAAGTTCCTCAAGCCCAACGGTAAAAAGGTTGTTTCAATAAAAATAACCAGACAAAGGCAGGCTGACATACAGTGCCCTCCATTAATATTGGCACCCTTGGTAAATATGAGCAAAGGCGGCTGTGAAAATAAATCTGCATTGTTTATCTTTTTGATCGTTCATTCAAAAAATGCACAAAATTCTAACCTTTCATTGAAGTAAAACAATTGAAAGTGAAGGAGATACTCATATCATGAAATAAATGTTTTTCTCTAATACACGTTGGCCACAAATATTGGCACCCCTAGAAATTCTTCAGAGTAAAATTTCTCTGAAGTATATTCCCATTTATAATTAAAAACATTTTAGCACACCAGGGTGACTAGGAGCATGAGATTGTCCAGCCTTGACTTCCATCTTTAATGTTGTGGGCCTATTTTTCTGCTGGAGGTCCTGGACATCTTGTTCAGATACATGGCATCATGGATTCGATCAAATACAAACGGATACAAAATCTAAACCTGACTGCCTCAATTAGAAATCTTACAATGGGCCATGGTTAGATCTTCCATCAGGACAATGATCCAAAACAAACATCAAAATCAACACAAAAATGTGTCACTGAGCACAAAATGAAGCTTCTGCCATAGCCGTCCCAGTTACCCGACCTGAACCCTATAGAAAATGAGTGGGGTGAACTGAAGAGAAGAAGCGCCAACATGGAGCTGGGAATTTGAAGGATCTGAAGAGATTCTGGATGAAGGAATGGTCTCTGATCTCTTGTCAGGTGTTTTCCAAACTCATCAGGTGGTGCAGGAGAAAACTCGGAGCTGTTATCTTGGGAAAAGGACGTTGCAATAATTGGGTGCCAATAATTGTGGCCAATGTGAACTGGAGAAAAACATTTCATAATGAGATTTCCTCCCACTTTCGATTGTTTTACTTAAATGATAGGTTAGAATTTTGTAAAAATTTTTGAATGAAAGATCAAAAGGATAAACCACCTTTTACCAAGGTTGCCGATATTAGTGGAGGGCACTGTATACATAGTGTATCAATATTTGTACATAACAGACCTCTGTTCTCTTTACAGGCAAAATGTTTCCCACCATTGGAGACGTGCACCTCGCCCCTTTCACAGATGAGCAGCTTTACATGGAGCAGTTTACAAAGGCCAATTTCTGGTGTGTTTTCTAAAATGAGAATAAGGACATTGGGTGGGGGGAGAGTTCAGATGCAGATGTCAAATAATAGTCTCAAAGTGTAAATAAACGGACAGTAATTTAAGACTGTAGCAGATGACTAACACATAACTCTGGATCATTTCTTTTGTGCTTATACTTACAAAACTGATTCTTTCAGGTACCAGCCATCTTTCCATGGGGTGGATCTGTCTGCGCTGAGAGGAGCTGCAGTAGATGAATACTTCAGACAGCCGATTGTGGTGAGAAATGGGAGGGAATGGCTGGCGGATTGGCTGTGTGCAAGTTAATTCATAAATACCTGCTAGCTTTTTAGAGTTAGCCACAGCTTGGAACATTCACTGAAGTAGGTGGGAAGGTAACTGGAGATTTGTCTCCTCACTGGTTATAGATGAGCGCTGAGGGCTTGGGGGTAAATAGGGACAGGATTGGGTTACTTACTTAAGCCTAAATGAGAACAGTGAGGATGTTTCTGGGAAATGGAGAAAGGCAGCATGTTTCATGGATTAGGAAAATAGATTCAGTGGCAGTTTCATATAGGAGACTCAAGTGAAGCATGTATGCTCGCCCTTGTGCCCGTGATGAAAGGCTTTACTTCGTGGTCAGGGTTTCTGAGCTCACGGTTTGTGTGGTCAGAGGGTATTCAATGAATTTAGATCTATCAAGGAAGGTTTATGAAGCACGTCTTTGTGTACAAGTACTCTACATGTGAAATTTTGTATCTTGATTTTCATCTAGGATCCACAGTGTTTTGAAATCCATCAGAGCTACTTTTTCCACTTACGTGCACTCGAGAAGCCAATTAAAGGGGTCATATGATGTTGCTAAAAAGAACATTGTTGTGTATTTGGTGTAATGCAATGCGTTTATGCGGTTTAAGGTTCAAAAAACACATTATTTTCCACATACTGTACATTATTGTTGCTCCTCAATGCCTATGACTTTCTGAAACGCGTCGATTTTTACAAAGCTCATCGTTCTGAAAAGTGAGATGTACGCTGATTGGCCAGCTATCAGGTGCGTTGTGATTGGCCGAATACCTCAAGCGTGTGATGAAAATGTTACGCCCCTTACCATACTGTGATGCCGTGTCCGGCCGGAGTGACGAGACAAAACCAATAAAACCCATTATAAACGAGGCATTTGTTGCATCCAGTGGGGACATAATTACTGATTATAATGACTTGTACTGTGTTTTTACGCGTTGCGTATCGTGCCGCATAAACATAAAACCATGTCTGCATTTGTGATCGGAGAAATGACAAACAACAAGCGCTACTCTACACTGCTCAAAACTCGCGTTTGAATCATCAGTGGGAAATCCTTTAAATACAAAAAATGTACTTGCAGTCTGTGAGTCAGAAGCGCCAGACTGTCCTCGCAAAGTTGGAACTGCCCCACTTTATAGAACAGCCTTTGAGCACAGACCCATTGTAGGCTACTCTGCAGGTTCAGGAAACAGTCCTCCATAAAATGCGTCACACACTGCGGACTTGAGTGAGGAGCGGCCGGCGGTCTAGAGTGAGTGGAGGCCGGCGGACTTGAGAACGGCGCGGCCGGCGGATTTGACTTAAGGAGCATCCGGCAGGCTTGCAGCAACCACATGTGACAACCCCGGGCTGGACTCCGCTTCATCCACGGTGAAAGCCGATCTGGCGATCCACAGCGCGAAGTTGATGTATTTCCTCAGCGACCAGCACGGATCAGCTCTAGGCATGACGAAGCGGATATCGTCCTCTTTTGGAAGCCCAACCAAAGTAGTTTCGCTTTCACAACGAAACACAGCATCTCCACAACATGGCGGCGGCGGCGGCAACAACAATACTACAGCGAGAATAAAAGTTACGCCTTCTTTCTTTGCGTATATACTGTGTCTTTGCAACTTTACAGATCTTCTTTATGCACCAAGAGCTTGTAACACTCCAAAGAGAAAGGAAAAATGTAAATCGTATCATATGACCCCTTTAAGTTGTCGATTATGCACTTGATTTTTCAGTCCACAGATTCAGACATCATAATTGTAGTTTACAGTCAGTGTGTGTGGTTTATGTCCAGCAGTAGTCAGCTGTTCAGGCATATGCTATTCCTGTAATGGTGTTACACTGCTGGGACAGTGACCTGCTGTGGTCTGGCTCCAGAGGGCGCTGTTGTAGCATCCTTCAGAGTTCAGGCTGAGGCGGGAGAGTTTTAAATCTTGTGCAATATATTTTTTACTTGCGTTTTTTAATTTTGTTTTCATGCTTGTTCTTTTTTTATCCATGACTGCAATACTTTAGGCGGGATTCTGATCCCATAAGAGCCCTCTGAGCTAGGACTGAGTCTGATTAACTGGCTCAGCCCTTGACAAGAGGCCTCACAGCACGTCAGTTTGTTATTCAAATTGCTTCATCCTCTTCTTACCTGGATACCTGCCTTTTCTCATTTATTCTGTCATTTCTTGCAGGACACTTTTGATATCAGGATCCTGATGGCCAAATCAGTGAAATATACAGTGAACTTTTTAGAAGCTAAAGAAGAGGATCTTTACAAGTATGATTTCACTAAATGCGTAATTTTATTGTGTTTAAATGTAGCCTTTTGATATATGGGAAATGTACAAATTGAAGTCTGTCAGCTCACATTTTTATATATCCTTTTCTTACTTGTTCCAGGATAGAAATCCCCTTTAAATTCCACATGATGCATTCAGGGCTTGTACATGGGCTGGCTTTTTGGTTTGATGTCGCATTCATTGGATCAGCGTAAGTTCCAACATATTCTATTCAAAGTGTTTTCACACTTGAGTCCTCTCTCACAGAGCCAAATTCAGACTATTTTAAATCAATTAAAATGTGAACTAAGTGAAAGAACCTGTTTTTCTGTGCTTGTTTTGTGATTCTGATTAAATGTCGCTTATATAGGGCGCTTTCCCGCCACCTGCCATTGGCTATTGCGATGCAATGGTGTTAAGTGAATAAGGCTTCAGTATTTGAGGAGAAAGGTGTTTCCCCCAAGCGATCAGCTTACACTTTACACAACATCTTGTTCCCTTCTCAGGGAACTGAGGTTACGCCAGTAACCAGAGATGTTTTCTGTGCATTCACTCTGTCACTGGTGTGCTTAGATCAGATCGATCTTACTGTTTTTTTTTTATTTTTTATGTTGAACCATTTGAATGCCTAATGGTTAGAGTCGGACTTGTAACCCGAAGGTTGTAGGTTTGAGTCTCAAGTCCGGCAGGAATTGTCGGTGGAGGGAGTGAATAACCAGCACTCTCTTCCACCCTCAATACCACGACTGCGGTGAAACCCTTGAGCAAGACACCGAACCCCCAACTGCTCCCGGGCGCCGCAGCAATATGGTTGCCCACTGCTCCGGGTGTGTGTTCACTGTGTGTGTTCACTCCTGTGTGTGTGCACTTGGATGGGTTAAATGCAGAGCACAAAAAAAAAAAGAGTATGGGACACCATACTTGGCCACGCTTCACTTCATGTTTTATTATTTTATATTATTATTAATAATAATGCTATTAATGCTGACATAAATGTAAGAATATATAATGTATTATTATTATTATTATTATTACCAAATTCAGACCACATTAAATTGACCAAAACATGAAACAAGTCAAAGAAATCAGGTTCTCTTTGCATTCACACTGGTGTGCTCAGATCTGATTGTGGTCCATTTCGATCTATATTTTTTTTTTATTCATTTATTTGAAGATGTTTTTTTGTTTTTTTTCCCGTAATAATTTTGTCACAATGCAAATTATAAGATGACTGTCAGGTTGTTTTGGGGGTTCAGTTGTTTTTTAAAAGTTTGTTTAGTTTGGTGATTTTTGGTAAATTTTGTCCTGAATTTTTGTGGACCACTGAAATAAACCAAGTTACCATTATTAATTTTTTTAATTCATATTGTCAGATTTAAAACAATACTTTTGTAGACCCCTTGAAATTAATCAAGTTACCATTATTTTTTTATGCATATTTTATTGTCAGATTTTAAAAATACTTGTAAGTGATTCTTGAATGATGACTCTTATTAAATAATTGGTATGTGGACTATAAGCATATACAGGGACATGTGAAAGTTTGGGAACCCCTTGCAGAATCTGTGAAAATGTGAATAATTTTAACAAAATAAGAGAGATCATACAAAATGCATGTTATTTTTTATTTAGTACTGTCCTGAGTAAGATATTTTACATAAAAGATGTTTACATATAGTCCACAAGACAAAAAAATAGCTGAAATTATAAAAATAACCCCCTTCAAAATTTTGGGAACCCATGGTTCTTAATACTGTGTGTGGTTACCTGGATGATCTACCACTGTTTTCTGTTTTGTGATGGTTGTTCATGAGTCCCTTGTTTGTTCTGAACAGTTAAACTGAGCACTGTTCCTCAGAAAAATCCTCCATGTCCTGCAGATTCTTCAGTTTTCCAGCATCTTTTGCATATTTGAACCCTTTCCAGCAGTGACTGTATGATTTTGAGATCCATCTTTTCACACGGAGGACTATTGAGGGACTCAAACACAACTGTTAAAAAAGGTTCAAACATTCACTGATGCTCCAGAAGGAAACACGATGCATTAAGAGCCAGGGGGGGAAAACTTTTTGAATTTGAAGATCAAGGTAAATTGTACTTTGTCTTCCGGGAAACATGCAAGTATCTTCTGTTGCTTCCGAAGGGCAGTACTAAATGGGAAAAATTATATTTCGGCAAAATAAGACAAATTAGGACATCTTCATCCTATTCAAAAGTTTTCTCTTAATGCATCGTGTTTCCTTCTGGAGCATCAGTGAATGTTTGAACCTTTTTTTAATAGTTGTGTTTGAGTCCCTCAATTGTCCTCCGTGTGAAAAGATGGATACTCAGGACAGTACTAAATAAAAAAAATAACAGGCATTTTGCATGATCTCTCTTATTTTGTTAAAATTATTCACATTTTCACAGATTCTGCAAGGGGTTCCCGAACTTTCGCATGCCACTGTATCAGTTCAAATGTTGTCATTCCACGAAATTCAATTTTATTAACTCAAGTAGATGTGTGATAATTTATATTCATTTCCTCCTGATTATAACCGTTTTCAACAAATGGGAATATGGTCATAATTTTAAAACTTTTTGAATACTTGGATATGAGGGAACTATTTGAATGTTTTGCAATCGGAACATTTTGACAGGTATGCTCTTGTGCTGTGTCTCTCTGAACAGGATGACGGTGTGGCTCTCCACGGCCCCCACAGAACCCCTCACTCACTGGTACCAGGTGCGCTGTCTGCTGCAGTCACCTCTCTTTGCCAAGGCAGGGGACACAATGTCAGGCACTGCACTTTTAATCGCCAACAAGAGGTGAGCACCCACAATGCTTTGTGTTTTAACCCTCAGGCTGTTTCGCTTTTGACTTCTCGTGGTCTCATTTGTTTCCACTTCCTCTCACAGACAAAGCTATGACATTAGTATTGTTGCTCAAGTAGACCAGACAGGCTCCAAGTCCAGTAATCTACTTGATCTCAAGAACCCATTCTTCCGGTGAGAGGATGCATTGCTTTGAAAAGCAATAAGGAATGTCTGAATGGTGTGTTGATTATGCTATGCTGTGTTCTGCAGGTACACGGGCACAACACCCGCCCCACCTCCAGGTTCACACTATTCCTCCCCCTCAGAGAATATGTGGAACACTGGGGGAACTTACAACATGAGCCAAGGCATGGCTGTGTCGGGTACATGACCAGGAAGACCCTTATAAAATCATTCCTCTTTTTAGATCTATATCAGCTGACGTTCCTCCCATCCGGCTGCTATTGCATAACTGGAGTGATGCCACTAATATTTTATTCTGTCTGTGTTTGTCAGGGATGCCTACAGCCTATGATCTCAGCACTGTCATTGGCGGCAGTGGGACTACAGTGTCCCACAACAATCTCATCCCCATTGGTACAGACACGCATGCACGTATGGATATTTACACACACACTCACACATACACACAATTGAGGAGTGAAATTGGCTCTGGTGTTTTTTTTTTTTTAAGGTGGTCATTCACCCATAAATGAGAATTGTATCATCAGTTAATCACTCTTATGTCTTTCCAAATCCATAAGACTTTAGTTCATCTTTGAGACACAAATGAAGTTGCTGTTTTTTGTTATTGTTTTTTTTCTGTCAATCTGCTGGTAGTCCACTCAACCAAAAAAAGTTCAAAAAGACATTGTATAAGTAATCCATAAGCTCAGACCTCATTGCTTTATATATTTCAAGCAAGCACGTTTCTTTGAGCTTCAGTGTTTACCCTATTTTAGCTTTATGTGTGTGTGATGATCAATGTTTATTTATGAATAAAGGTGTAAATTAAATCGGTTTCATGTAAAGTGATTGTATCTTCATTTGGAAGATTGGTATGGATTACTTGATTCGTATGGACTACTTTTACGAAGTCTTTTTGTACTTTGAAAAGCCACACAACCAAAACTTTGATGCTTCAATGAATAGGCAAAATGATGTGAGAATATTAATATCTTCATTTGTGTTTCAAAGATGAATGGGAATCATACAGATTTGGAACATCATGAGGGCGAGTAAATTCATTTTTGGGTGCACTATCCCTTTAAGTACTAAAAAAAAAGTTTATCATTTCAAAGGGGCCACATCATGAAGGATCAAATATTTTGATCTTTAACTTTTGATCTTTTCAGATAAGAGCTTGATGTTATAATGAAAAAATACTGTAACTTGCAGAACTCATCACCTCCCCTGTCCAAATAGACCTTCTATTAAAGCTAAACTCCTAAAATGGCCCATTCTGAATTTTCTGACATCAGAAAACACAATCATCCATGTGTACTCATCAGTGATGACTATTGGGTGACCAGAAACTTAACAGTGTGGTAGAGTATCACTTAATGTGGTAAGTGATGCTTTTCCCATGTGAAAAGGGTAATTGCATATAGATGTATTAAAGGTGCAGCAGCAGCAAAAAAAAAATATTGTTACATTTTGAAGGTCGGGGAGAGAGTAGAATATGGCCATGACCAAAATGTCAAGTCAAAATTATGTTTTGGTGCAAAAAACATTTATGATTGTATCTTAGGGGGAAAAAAATGTGTATGATATGGCCCCTTTAATGCATACTACATAATTATTTTAATATCTCTTCTAATGTCCTTTATAGTATAATTAATAATTGTCTATTGTTATTGAAAGGTTTTCTACACAACAGAACTACAGTTCTAGGTTATATCACAGCCTTTTTCCTTTAGCTTCGTGTCAAATATTCATGTTTTTCATGTATATCAGATTTTGTTCTTGTGTAAATTGAAAATAGATGTCGATTTTTTTATTTTTATTTTTTTTCCTCCAGTGAACACGGGGATTGTGAATCACACTCACTCCAGAATGGGTTCTATAATGAGCACCGGAATCGTCCAGGGTGAGTGTCTCTGCTCTTATTGTTTTCACAGAGTAAAACAGGGCCTGGACTCTTACAGATAAATTGATATTCCTTCCAAAAATTAAAATGCTCTCATATTTACTCACCATCATGTTGTATCAAATGGAAAAAATAAGGATATTGTTCATCTTCAAAACACAAATGAAGATATTTTTCATATTCTCTCATCATTTTTGTCCAGACATTGAAAGTCTACACTTTACAAAATTTTCATGCATAAAAAATTACGTAGACAAAGTAACTTTTCATAAAAGCTTTTATTCATATGTAAACAGTGATCATTCATACATTCATGTAAAACACCCGCGCCTCGTTTTGATTTTGAAACGTGCAGTGCTCATGTTTATTCAACAAAGTCAAAGCCTTTTGGAAGATTTATTTGTGGCAGTCAGTTTTGATATTGTGGCGGGCCGCCACAAATAAATCAATGTATGGGAAACACTGAACATTGTCATGGTTTTAAAGTGTGAAGGTGTTTAATGTCGTGTTGCACTGAACATTTGTGCTTGGTGTGATATGAATAGGCCTTTACAGTACTGGTAGTGTGTGCTGAGTGCCTGCAGATTGATACCATGTGAATAGTCTCATTAAATTCATTCTCAAACCATGAGTGTTGTATTTTCGAGGTGACGTGTTAAGTAAAAAAATAAAAGGTTCCACCTCAAACATTTTTCGCTCTCTTCCAGCCTCTCCATTTAGTTGTTTATAAAGAGTCTTACATAAAGCTGATTAGGGTGAAGTGAACCTGAAACCAGGCTAATTATACAAATTCTTTGACTGCTTATTAGTTGACTAATTAATAAAAAAATAGTTTGAACATTCCTAATGGTGATTGTTCTTTGATTTGATCGCTTAAGCCCAAAGTATACTTCAGTTGTCACACATACAGCCAAAAGCACAGCTTTTCAAAATATACTCCATTTGATCGCGTGTAAACACAGGCACTGACACATGCCCACTAGAATGTTTCCACCTTGTGGATAAACTTAGTAGTACCAAAAAAATTGTCACACACACTCTACAAGTATCACGGCTTAAAAACACACGTAAAAAGAAGACAGCTGAAAAACACACAAAGCATACTTTTAACTTTAACATCTTAATAACCACATGTTCATAAATACAAAGGCTGTAATGTTGCTTTTATCTCCTCTCAGGGGCTACAACTGCCCAGCAGGGTCCCAGCAGCAGTAGTCCTTATTACCCCGTCACCAACCAGTTCACCATGGGTGGCCCGGCTATCTCCATGGCATCTCCTATGGCCATCCCCAGCAACACCATGCACTACGGGAGCTAAGGCCAAGGGACGGCCTCTGCATGTCCAATTACCCCCCACCTCACCCCACCCTACCCCTGCAAACTGACTACAGCCAAATTCAGAATACCAAAACCAGTGCACCAGTCTGGATATCACTTTATTCTCGCTCGCTCTATATATAGATATACATGTATACATATATTTATATATATATATATATATATATGTATATATTCTAAACTGTTTCTTTCACTGGTGTTTTATTCTTACATATCCGTCCCGCGGCCCTATAATGTCAGCGCGTGCAGGCATTCGGCCAGTTCAAAACATCGGAGGTGTATCATTGTTACTCTTTCCTCCCATCCTAAACACACAGCACCTGCTCCACAACCAGCCACTAGGAGGCAGCACTTGTCTGTAAGCATGCTGAAAAAGCACAAACCAGAGATTCAAGACTCAATGTAAAAAGGACTTGTTCGGAAGAACTCTGACGATGGGACACATTTTGATTTTTTTAGATGTGCACACGTTCCCCCTTACTTAATGAATTCCCACTTTTTTTTTTAGCCGCATAAATGCCATCATTGACTATTGAAATGAATTCAAGATCTTTTGCAGGATCCTGCCACTGTTCCTAACAACTCCAGCTCAGTTGTACCTACACTTCACCATCGGCTTTTTTACGTTTGCAGTGATATCAACCGGCTATCACATCTCGATTCACTCAGCATGGGCTTTTGATGGCCATCTCAACTCACCTAGATGTTCGCAACCTCTCATCACTCTCCTGAAGCGACGGACACATTCTGTAAATGCTCACCAAGTTCATTACAACTACTAGCACAGTACCGCTGGATCCTGCCTGTATACAACCATTGTGTAGATATAGAGGTCATCTTACTTTTCATTCCATTTCTGACTGTGTTAGTGCAGTCCCAGATTTATGTGTCCCTTGGTGTTCCCTGAGGTGAATTCTGAGTGTGGATTATCAAAACTGCTGCTGTCGACCTCCGACTTCAACATGACGCAAATCTGACTTATAAATTGGCGCATTCATTTTTAGTCAATTATAAGGACCTTAAAGGACACACAGGTTTTAGGAATAAAAATGCCAGCTCCAAAACCCTCCATTACCAGCCAAGGAGGACGGTAGAGTGCTGGGAAGGACAGTCGGCACTGTGGGGAGGAAGACAGATGGATGAATGATATAAACCGTTAGGTCCGTGGACACACACTGACCGCTGCAGCAGGAATTGCAGTATCCTAGTTTACACCCCCCCCCCCCCCCCCCCCCTTATCTTGTCAACTTCTGTGTGTTGTGAGACTTGAGGAAACGAGGAGATCAAGTGATGCCTGACTAGCTATAACTTTCCTCCTCTTTTCCTCCCCTCTCTCCCTCCTTCCTCTCCCACACCGGGGATATGATATGACGATAGCCCTATCCAAGACTTTGAAGTCGTATGCACCGCTTCCGGTCACTTTTTTCCCCCAGTTAATTCAGTTTGATTTAGAACTTTCATGAGATGAAAACAACCATGTCTGCTAGTTTGTAGAATTAACGTTTTGTTTTGTTTTTGTTTTCTTTCACAAAAAACGCAACAGACAAAAAAAAAATGGAGCAAATTAAATGTTGAAGAAGTCCCAAAGTGTGGCTGCTTACAGTAGCATTATTTTTTGTTTTATGGATGAAGTTGGGGGAAAAAAAAAATCAACACTTGATGGTTCGAGAAGTTAAATGATCTGGGGTGTGTTTCCCCAAAAGCCTTGTTCGCTAACTATGTTCGCAAGTTCCATTGAACTCGTATTGGTAACGACAGAATTTGCGGCCATAGTTGCTTTTGGGAAACGCACCCCTGGATGGGTTATAGATGGTAAAGCAGATGTATATTAAATGGAGAAGAAAAGAAAAGCCAGTAACACTTTGCATTGGCGTTCCATTTGTTTATGTTTTTGGTATTATGAAATAATTCATTTTTACAGCATATATTATGGTTATTGTCGGTTTATAAATATAGTATTGTTCATTAATTCTTGTTTAATACATCTTGAAATGTATTAGAAATTATGTAGAAATGAACATTAACCAAGATAAAGACTACAAAGATATTGTAAAGTATTATAAAAAATTCTGTAACATTACTTGTTTGAAACCCATATGACTTTCTGTCTTTCATGAAACAAAAAGGAGAAATTTTGCTACTTAAGCTGCTCTTTTCCATATAATTAAAGCGGCCAGTGCACAATTTGGTCTGTCTTTTTCTAATATAAAACTGTTGTATTGTTTCAGAATACTACTTTTAGGCATAGGGACTCATTTTAAGGTGCTGTTATGTCCTTTCTGTTTGTCAGTCACTGGGCACTGTCCACTTTTGTTTTATGGAAAAGCACAGATTGGACTGGATTGGTGGAAGAAAGAAAGCCATACACAGTTGAGAATGAGAGAATACATTTTTGGTGAACTATCCTTTTAAATGATTTTTGAAAAAAATGGTTCAACCAAAAACAAATTAATTTACTCATCCTCACATCATTTCAAAAATATTACTTTCTCTTGTGGAACATAAAAGCTATTTGGAGAAATTTCTTAAAGTGTTTATGTCCATACAGTGGAAGTCACTGGGCACCAAAATAGTTTGGTTACCAACACTTTTCAGAATAACACATTTTATGTTTTACAGAACAAAGTCATACAGGTTTGGAATGATAGGAGGGTGAGTAAATGATGACAAAAGTTTAATTTTTGGTTGAACTATCACCAAAAGAGACTTTTATATTAAATAAGTGCAAAGCATACCTTCTTACAAATGCGTGGCCCAAGTAGGAGTGGTGATGCATCTATCCCCAATCATACCAAACAAACTCAAAATGACATGTTTGACCCTGACAAGAATGATTTTAATCCACAGTGTCAAACTGTCTAGGAAAGCAACATTAAATACTTAATACAGGTACTTCCTCTCAATTTACAGAATAATATGAGAAAGTAGCCTAAAAGGAAAGAAAGCAGTCGGGTTGTAAGGCAAACCTCAAAGCAGTTCACAGTAATACAAGACCACCCTTATAAATTACTCTATTTTGATTTAAAGAAACAAAAATGGGCAAAACCTCTTAAATTATAGGTAATAAATGGACATAAGTGACCATGACACTTGAGGAAAATAACAAGTAGGTCACTTTACGTATTAAAGAAAAATAGTACAAACTAAAGTCATCAGTAAATCATTGTTGTGATTTTATTTGTGATCTGAGGGAGGTTACTTATCTGCTGGGTTAGTTACAAACTGGAAACACTTTCAATGTGTTTGCTGGGAATGCTTGTGTGCATCAGCACACTAATCTGAACTCCGTTGCTCATTTATCATATTACACATTTTCCATGTCCCTTGAATATAAAGACTCCTAGGTTCCCATTCAGTTGGTCATTGATGCTTCCCCACGGTAAGTGTTGTATGATTTGCGGCTGGGGTAGTCTGTTGTCCGGAGTGCGATGATCCTGTGTATGTTGGCGTTTGGAAGAAGTAGAGCTAAAAGGATAGATGGAAATGTATTAAATACTAAAGCTGAGTGTTTGTTGTAATGGATGGTGTAACTTTACCGGAAGAAATGACCAATCAAACTGCATGTGCAGTTGGAAGGGGAGGTAATGCTTATGCAATTTATCGCAGTCCTTCTTACAGGATACACTATCATTCGAATATTTTGGGGTCATTCATATTTTAAAAATACAGTAAAAAACAATCTTGTGAACTATTACAATTTAAAATACCGGTTTTCTATTATTAAATGTTTTAAAATATAATTTATTCCTTTGATGTCAAAGCTGAATTTTCAGCATCATTACTCCAGTCTTCAGTGTCACATGATCCTTCAGGAATCATTCTGATACACTGATTTGCTGCATTTCTTAGAGATATCTTTTTATTATTATCAATGTTAAAAACAGTTGTGCTTAATATTTTTGTGGAAACTGTGATTTGACATTTGAATACAAAGTTCAAAAGATCAATTTATTTCAATTAGAAATCTTTTGTAACATTGTAAATGTCTTTACCTTTACTTTTGATCAATTGAATGCATTCTTCCTGAATAAATGTATTAAAAGTGTGTGTATAATGTACATTATATATATACATATATATGTGTGTGTGTGTGTGTACATTATATACACACACACACACATGTATATTATACACACACAAACACTGACCCCAAACTTCATCGGTAGTGTATGTCACATTATAAATCACTTTAAGCACTATCAACAGCATATGTTTTGTGGAAACTGTGATTTGACATTTGAATACAAAGTTCAAAAGATCAATTTATTTCAATTAGAAATCTTTTGTAACATTGTAAATGTCTTTACCTTTACTTTTGATCAATTGAATGCATTCTTCCTGAATAAATGTATTAAAAGTGTGTGTATAATGTACATTATATATATATATATATATATATATGTGTGTGTGTGTGTACATTATATACACACACATGTATATTATACACACACAAACACTGACCCCAAACTTCATCGGTAGTGTATGTCACATTATAAATCACTTTAAGCACTATCAACAGCATATGTACTTGTCAGTTACCACATAATTTAATATGGACTCATCCTCTGGTTTTTAGAAATGAAGTATCTTGAAAAGTTTATTTGCCGTGATATCAGACTGGTTGCAGTCAAATGTGTTAGCATAAGATTGGTGTGAATATGAACAACAATCTCTCAACATGCCATAACCAGCTATAAAAATAAACAAAGCTACTTTTGCTTTGTATTCACAGAAAGATTCGGGTATTATGGTAACACACAAGCAGTTGCTCCTAAAAAATAGTTCCACCTTAAAAGTTTAATTTAAAGAGTTTTATAGCTCAAAGATTAGTCAAATTATTTCAGATATAGCTGATAGCGTTTAAGGTGTATTTGACTTGGAATAGTCCTTTGAAGAGTTTCTCTCACCTTAAAGCCAACAGCCAGAAGGGCATGAAGTGACACTATTACTGCCATGGTAGCAAATGCCGTTAGTTTTGTGTCATCGCAAATAGCCGGCCAGAATGTCATTACCAACACTGAGCCAGAGATCACCATGGCAATGACAATCAATAGCCACTCGAGCCAGTAAACGGAAATTGTCCATGATATCTAAAAACAGAGACTGAATTTGACTTGTCAGGTCTAACATCATTAAGTCTGACCGTGTGTTGAACATGATCTCAAACTTACCGAGGTAGGGATATAAATGAACAGAGAGTAACCATAGACACACACAGTCTCTAAAAACGTGTAACCGCTGAGACTTTGGTGAACCATACCGAATCCAATTTGGGTAATTTTGACCCACACATAGTGACTGTACCAAGATTATATTACAACATATTATGAAGGTTACAAAGAATACCATACCAAGTAAGAAAACAAACATACCTGCATTGTATCTACGTTGAAGAATGACTGATAGTATTCAAACGTCCAAAAACCACCAGTTTGTTTTTCACCTCCAAGCAACTGTGGGAGATGTTTTGACTATTATTCATTTGTATGCTTGTTTTCATAGTGTGACTTTGGTGAACCATACCGAATCCAATTTGGGTAATTTTGACCCACACATAGTGACTGTACCAAGATTATATTACAACATAATATGAAGGTTACAAAGAATACCATACCAAGTAAGAAAACAAACATACCTGCATTGTATCTACGTTGAAGAATGACATAGTATTCAAACGTCCAAAAACCACCAGTTTGTTTTTCACCTCCAAGCAACTGTGGGAGACCAAGTAAGTGTGATTGGTTGACTGCAAATGTATTAAATCAACTGCAGTGTATGCTGACCTTGTTTTATGCGACAGAATAGCACTACATAAACTGATCAAAAATATAACTTTTATACAAACTTAATAATACGACAATTTTTATACAATAATTCTCAATCTGTGAGAAAGAAAAGCAAGTTTTTTTTGTAATTTACAATAATGGGGCAATGCATCACACAAATAAGTAATAATATTAATAAAATTAAAATGTTAAAAAATTTATTTATTTTTCAAATAAATGGTTTTCTTCTGAACTTTCTATTTATCAAAGAATCCTGAAGAAATGATTCACAGTTTCACAAAAATATTAAGCACAGCTGTTTTCAACATTGATAATAAGAAATGTGTCTTGAGCAGCAAATCGGCAAATTATAATGATTTCTGAAGGATCAAGTGACGCTGAAGGCTGGAGTAATGATGCTGAAAATTCAGCTTTGCATCACAGAAATAATCACATTTTAAATATATGTTTGAATAAAATAGCTCTTTTGAATTGTAATATTATTTCACAAAATTCCTGTTTATACAGTATTTTATACATTATTTATGGTGACATAAATGCCTTGGTGAGCACTGTTTCTTGGTAAATAACCAATTATATTTTTATTTTTTAGTTTTGTTGTTCACTCAATTAGCAATAACTATATGCTAAGTAGTATGTACTATAGAAGCAAGTACTATATGCTAGTAATGAGATCAGTTGCTTATTGCTTGCTAATATTGCTAGTTATTATCTAACACAGATACAACATTAATTTGGTACAAAACATTATTTGTATTAATTAACTTGTTTTAGTCTTGTTGTACAAATCTAAACTAATTATGTGGGAAAATGTTCCTTAATTTAATTAAGTTCATTGAACTATTTTTTGAGTGCACAAAGATATTTTTCAGAATATCTTCTTTTATGGTCCACAGAAGGAAGAATGTCATACATGTTTGAAACAATATGAAGGTGAGTAAACGATGGCAGAATTTTCATTTTTAGGTGAACTGCCTCTTGTACTGCTACAGTCTCCTTCCTCGTTCACCTTTCGATCGACATGGATCCTCCCCCACCCTCCACAACCTGTCCTATATTGACTATTGACTGTCACTCTATCCATCTTCAGCTGCCAATGTCAGACGGATACGGTGGCTGAGGCCGATCGGTGGTCAGTTTGGAAAGGGGGAGCTTGGGGTCAGCGAGGACATGTTGGGAGAGGGGTGGGGGTCATGCAGAGAGGTGAGGGAGTCTAGCCACGGCGCTGACCCCAATGACCACGACTCCTCCACCCCCTCCCATTATGTCTGATCAATATGCCACTATGAAGGGAGAGAATATGAAGGGAGAGAATATGAAGAGCGTGAGGGGGAGGAAAATGTTAAAGGCACGTCGACTCGATCAGACACTGGATCCGTTAATGCAGCGTCTTAAAGTAATGTGTCTGTGGAGAAAATACTTCGTAAAGTTCTTTTCCTGATACCACATGTACATCGCTCAGGTGTCTATGTGATTGCAAAGTCTCATGCATATGCCACCCTTAGATGAATTGAGTTTTTAAAACTTCACAATTATGATGATTATTAATGGTGGCCTAATGGCTACAGAGTTGGACTTGTAATTCAAAGGTTGCAGGTTTGAGTCTCAAGTCCGGCAGGAATTGTCAGTGGGGGGAGTGAATAACCAGCACTCTCTTCCACCCTCAATACCACGACTGAGGTGAGACCCAGCGTGAGGGGGAGGAAAATGTTAAAGGCACGTCGACTCGATCAGACACTGGATCCGTTAATGCAGCGTCTTAAAGTAATGTGTCTGTGGAGAAAATACTTCGTAAAGTTCTTTTCCTGATACCACATGTACATCGCTCAGGTGTCTATGTGATTGCAAAGTCTCATGCATATGCCACCCTTAGATGAATTGAGTTTTTAAAACTTCACAATTATGATGATTATTAATGGTGGCCTAATGGCTACAGAGTTGGACTTGTAATTCAAAGGTTGCAGGTTTGAGTCTCAAGTCCGGCAGGAATTGTCAGTGGGGGGAGTGAATAACCAGCACTCTCTTCCACCCTCAATACCACGACTGAGGTGAGACCCTTGAGCAAGGCACAGAACCTCCAACTGCTCCCCGGGCGCCGCAGCATTGGCTGTCCACAGCTCCGGGTGTGTGTGCACTTGGATGGGTTAAATGCAGAGCACAAGTATGGGTGACCATACTTGGCCACACGTCACTTTTTTTTTTTGTGTGTGTGGTTCTAGCACAATAGTAATAATAATAATAATAATTCATTACATTTATATAGCGCTTTTCTAGGCACTCAAAGCACTTTACATTGTCAGGGGGTATCTCCTCATCCACCACCAGTATGCAGCATCCATCTGGATGATGCAACGGCAGCCATAGTGCGCCAGAATGCCCACCACACACCAGCTTATTGGTGGAGAGGAGACAGAGTGATGAAGCCAATTAGCAGATATGGGGATTGTTAGGAGGCCATGATGATCAGAGGCCAATGGGCAAATTTGGCCAGGATGCCGAGGTCACACCTCTACTCTTTTCGAAAGACATCCTGGGATTTTTAATGACAACAGAGCGTCAGGACCTCAGTTTAACATCTCATCCAAAGGATGGTGCTTGTTGACAGTATAGTGTCCCCGTCACTATACTGGGGCGTTAGGACCCACACAGACCGCAGGGTGAGCACCCCCGCTGGCCTCACTAACACCTCTTCCAGCAGCAACCTAGTTTTCCCAGGAGGTCTCCCATCCAGGTACTGACCAGGCTCAGCCCTGCTTAGCTTCAGTGGGTAACCAGTCTTGGGCTACAGGGTGATATGGCTGCAAAACACTGAAACACATTGAAAGCAGTTAAATCATAAGCACTTAACTCACAAGCATTTATATATATTTTAGATATTGTGTACTTTTATCTGCCTGTTACATCTTTTGTGTTTTCAAGAAATATTTAGGGTATGAGCCTTAACATTAAATTAAAATGTAACTATACAAAGTATAATATTTGTTATGAAGTTAAAAAAGCAAAAAAAAAAAGAGGTTTTAATCTAATAAATGTAAAAGCTGTTCTTTTCTATTTTCCAAGTTCAGTTGCGTGGTTTATTAAAAGTAAAAAAAATTGCCTTTTTTAATAAACCAAGCAACTCTACAAATATATTTATATATTTAATAATAATAAGTTCTTATCAAGATATCAAAGCAGTTTTTTTCCATATAGATAGGGGGGAAAATATATGTATATATATATATATTACTAGTTTGGAACAACATAACAGTGAAAAAATCATAACAGAATGTACATTTTTTAAATATTGCCAAAGATTAGACACCTGAAATGGTTAAATATAAGTTTTAATAAGCATTTTTAAGACCAATTACTGAAGAAAGTAGTCTAAACCTAAAATATGGATAATATGTGACAATAATCAAAACACACACGTGAAAAGCACAACACTGAATAAACTTTGAGATTGTCTGACACCAAGCTGCATAAACTATTTTTAGGGTAGTGGCTCACAGAACTCGAAGGGTTAAGTGTCTGGTGCACAGCGAGGAAAGCATGAATGTGTGTGCATGTGTTTAAATGTGGAGGAGAGAGAGAGTGAGTGATGAGAGAGAAAAAGAGGGAAATGGGGTAAGTATAAAAATATAAATGTCTGTCTGGAGTGTGAAAATGTTTGAAGATGGGAGGGGATACAGACGGAACAGGCACCCAAAAGAGGGTGAGAGAAAAAAAGAGTGCGCAAGAGAGTAGGGTGGGGATGAAGGGGGAGGGAAGGAAACGAAGAGTGAGGGAGAGAGAGAGAGAGGGAGGGAGAGGGTGAGGAGAAGGAAGCGGAGCGCATTCACAATTTTCATTCAAACTGACACAGCCTGTGTGTCCCGGTTTGCACTCCCCACTCGCTCGCTCTCTCTCTCTCTACACACACACACACAAACACACACACCCACATTTTTCAACTGCTAACTTTGACTAATAGTTGGTTGTAAACATTAGTATAGAGAGTGTGTCACTATATGTTGGACATAATGGTCTCCTAATGATGTGTGTGTGTGTGTGCGCGTATGTTTGTGTATGCATGCGAGGTGATATCAATCCCTATGGAAGTGAATGGCAATTGGATTAAACTATTGATTTAGTCTGGAGCAGGTAGACATACACCCAGTTGGCCAGACGAAGGGGGGGAAGGGCCATCCACATTACTGCAGACTTCTTCATCAATAATCCTCTTGCACCCAAAACTAAACTAGCAGCAGTGACCGGCACAATAATGGCATGTCAAGTGCAAGGCATGCATGAGTGTTGTGTTTGCATGTGTTTGTATGCAAGTTGAGGGTGCTAGTTAATGTTCGGGGCTTGTATTTTTACATTTTTGCTTTTGTAAGAAACATAAATGTTTTTTTTTCAACTGCTAACTTTGACTAATAGTTGGTTGTAAACATTAGTATAGAGAGTGTGTCACTATATGTTGGACATAATGGTCTCCTAATGATGTGTGTGTGTGTGTGCGCGTATGTTTGTGTATGCATGCGAGGTGATATCAATCCCTATGGAAGTGAATGGCAATTGGATTAAACTATTGATTTAGTCTGAAGCAGGTAGACATACACCCAGTTGGCCAGACGAAGGGGGGGGAAGGGCCATCCACATTACTGCAGACTTCTTCATCAATAATCCACTTGCACCCAAAACTAAACTAGCAGCAGTGACCGGCACAATAATGGCATGTCAAGTGTTCGGACGTGCTATAAAAGATCAGCTTTTGCACAGATACGCACATGCAAACTACCATGTGAACTTCATATGCACTTCATAATGTGCTACTTCTGCTAACTTTTTTCTTTAAAAGAAATGTGAGGTCAGTGTCTTTGTGTGTTATGACTTTTTTGTATGTCTTGATGTCATTTTTTATTTTAAGAGGACTTTTATATTGTTGGAAAAGACTGGATTCTTGTAAAAACGCTTTCATACGTTTGTCAGCTATGCTAGAGTTTCTCAGTTATGTGTTTAAACCCTCTAAATCCAGTTTTAAAAGTTTCCCAGCGAACTTGCTTCATCCACAAAACTGGCCTATGAACTCATTCACCAGAGGGTCATGAGTTCAAGTCCCAAGTGGGGGATGGGGGGGTGGGCTGTCATGGTAGCCTTTTTTTTTCTTGCAGACCCTTCCCCCCTTCTTTTCCGCATCTCACGCGGCCGTCATTTCGACGGCTGGACCGAAGAGTTTAAAATAGAAGAGAGAGAAAGGGAGGTGGAGGAATGCAGGAGTGGAACGGCCGAGTTCGACGTATGGAGAGGGCAGAGATCGACTGGAGCCAGACTGGGTGTATGCATCTGAGAGAGTCACTGTGGTAAGTGTGTTTTTCTTCTCGAACCCCTGCCACCTCCCTAAATGAAGAGCCTGTGATCCACTGTGACTGTTACACATACAAGAGGACTTAGAATGTGATACAAATTTGATTTGACAAATGTGACAAGTGTTGCTTATGCGTTCAGACATCACTGCAGGACATTTTAATGTGATGTTATCCAACAAGGCATGCATGAGTGTTGTGTTTGCATGTGTTTGTATGCAAGTTGAGGGTGCTAGTTAATGTTCGGGGCTTGTATTTTTACATTTTTGCTTTTGTAAGAAACATAAATGTTTTTTTTTCAACTGCTAACTTTGACTAATAGTTGGTTGTAAACATTAGTATAGAGAGTGTGTCACTATATGTTGGACATAATGGTCTCCTAATGATGTGTGTGTGTGTGTGCGCGTATGTTTGTGTATGCATGCGAGGTGATATCAATCCCTATGGAAGTGAATGGCAATTGGATTAAACTATTGATTTAGTCTGGAGCAGGTAGACATACACCCAGTTGGCCAGACGAAGGGGGGGAAGGGCCATCCACATTACTGCAGACTTCTTCATCAATAATCCACTTGCACCCAAAACTAAACTAGCAGCAGTGACCGGCACAATAATGGCATGTCAAGTGTTCGGACGTGCTATAAAAGATCAGCTTTTGCACAGATACGCACATGCAAACTACCATGTGAACTTCATATGCACTTCATAATGTGCTACTTCTGCTAACTTTTTTCTTTAAAAGAAATGTGAGGTCAGTGTCTTTGTGTGTTATGACTTTTTTGTATGTCTTGATGTCATTTTTTATTTTAAGAGGACTTTTATATTGTTGGAAAAGACTGGATTCTTGTAAAAACGCTTTCATACGTTTGTCAGCTATGCTAGAGTTTCTCAGTTATGTGTTTAAACCCTCTAAATCCAGTTTTAAAAGTTTCCCAGCGAACTTGCTTCATCCACAAAACTGGCCTATGAACTCATTCACCAGAGGGTCATGAGTTCAAGTCCCAAGTGGGGGATGGGGGGGGGGGGGGCTGTCATGGTAGCCTTATTTTTTTCTTGCAGACCCTTCCCCCCTTCTTTTCCGCATCTCACGCGGCCGTCATTTCGACGGCTGGACAAACACCTACATCAGGCCTGTTACTTTTGCCTGCTCATATAGTCAGAAGTTTGACCTTCACCTCATAGGCCAGCAGTTGGTCTCGTTTTGTACAGATATGGGCCTTGAGAACAATTTCTTTTTTTTTCTTGCAGACCCTTCCCCCCTTCTTTTCCGCATCTCACGCGGCCGTCATTTCGACGGCTGGACAAACACCTACATCAGGCCTGTTACTTTTGCCTGCTCATATAGTCAGAAGTTTGACCTTCACCTCATAGGCCAGCAGTTGGTCTCGTTTTGTACAGATATGGGCCTTGAGAACAATTTCTTTGCAGTTTTTTGATGACAAATAGTTGTTATGTAAAGCAACTCACTCCAACAGTCCTTTCAAACTTGCTTTCATGTTTGAAATTGTGTACACGCCATACCGTCTGTTTGCATGTGTGTACGTGAGTGCGTTCCAAACACATTGAATCGACAAATGGACGAGGCGCGTTTCAGACAGCCCCTCTTTCATAGGAAATGAGACCCTTTGACCTTTGCCATTCAGTCTGTCTGGAAAAGCCGAGCCTGGAATCGATCAACACCCCCTTGCTCAGACATGCACTCACCACCTCCACTCTTCTGCCCGCTCCCTCGATTCCTCCTTCCCCCTTCCATTTTTCTCTTTCTCTCCAATCGGCAGCCCCCTGTTCCCGCTTACTCTCAGCTCCTGCTCCCTTCCCCCATGATCAGATAATAGACCCCACAGAACTCATGCTATACTGTGCCCGCTTCCCTGTGCATATGACCAGATCTCCACAGGCCCCAGTGGTCACACAAAACTTCCCCTCAGAGAGTGAGTGCACAGTCCCGTATGGCCTAAGAATATTTAAAATATGCTAAATATAGGCTGGAAACAACATGGCTGTTTTTGTTTAAACCTTCAGATGCCATTTATTTTGCAAGATGCACTTCCAGGGGCAATATTGTTGATTTATGTGCAATTATTCCGGTTAACATATAAAAATATTATCCTATATACATATATATATATATACTGTATATATACATGTATGTATCTATGTATGCATATGTATACATATATTTACATTTATGTACTGAGACTCTAGACATACGATTGTGTATATGCAAATATATATTTTGTGTATTTGCAAATTTTGCTATATGGGATGGATGGTTGATTTGTTGATGTGCATTAATGTGGTTAACATAATGAAAATATTATATACAATATATTTAAAAAAATTTACATTTAGCATTTAGCTTAAAAATATTTAAAAGTGGCCAAAATATAGGAGGAAATGTATTTAACTAAAACTTATTGAATACATTTGTATCAATACAATTGTGTAAAATATATTTTATACATAATTTGTTCTTTCATATACTGTATGTGTCTGCAATATAGATTTTTGCTCTATGGCATGGATCATTGATTTATTGATAATAATGTGGTTAACACAATGAACACTAGTTGGGGAGGACTGTTAACAATATCGTGTTTATATACATAAATGTGTTAATGTCAGACTTTGGTGTGCATGTCCAAAACCACACTATTCCAGCAGTATCTGAAGTGTGTGTCAGTCTCAGGCGAGTCACAGTGAACATTCAACGCTGTCGGTGAGTTTGCAAGTGAGAGAAACCATCGAGTGTTGAGTGTACCCTGCCTCTCGAATGTACTCTGACCACACGGACCTTCAGAATGCCAGCGACTACATGTGTGAGTCCATTTTGTTGCCGAGCTGGCCAAGATGGCTGCTGTAGTGTCTCTGAAGCTGTCCCAGCTGATCAGTCAAGCGAGAGACTGTATTCTGCATCTACTGTCACAGCTCTGGGTCTTGATTCACATTCATTGCTGTCGGTGGGTTTTATCTCTTCGACTCGCCGGACAATGAATGAGAACTATGGCCCCTCCTGCACTAAAATGAAAACTATGGGTTGTGAAAATAAGGACTGTTAATCTTGTTCATTATTAGACGTGTCACTCAACGCATGCACATCATAGAAGGTCAATAAATGATCATTGGGAATCGGTTGTTGCCTTTTACTGCAGGTTGCGTGAGTTAATTTACTAATCATCCACTCACCCTCATGTTGTTCCAAACTCGTATGGAAGACAAAGAAGATATTATTCCATATTATTCAAAATATCTTCTCTCAAAGAAAGTCATCCAGGTTTGGAATAACATGAGGGTGAAAAAGAACTATGGCCCCTCCTGCACTAAAATGAAAACTATGGGTTGTGAAAATAAGGACTGTTAATCTTGTTCATTATTAGACGTGTCACTCAACGCATGCACATCATAGAAGGTCAATAAATGATCATTGGGAATCGGTTGTTGCCTTTTACTGCAGGTTGCGTGAGTTAATTTACTAATCATCCACTCACCCTCATGTTGTTCCAAACTCGTATGGAAGACAAAGAAGATATTATTCCATATTATTCAAAATATCTTCTCTCAAAGAAAGTCATCCAGGTTTGGAATAACATGAGGGTGAAAAACATGACAGAATTGTTATTTTGGGCTGAACTATCCCCGTTAAAAAAATCTTTGAATACTACATACCATGTCTTCTTTTCAAAAACGACTTGTATATTCATGGTGCCAGTGGTCTGGAAACCACAGAGTGAAAGGAAAACCCTAGAGCCAGCAAACCGGCTCACTGACCAATGTGACCCGCGCAGACAAAGACAGAGTCAACATTACTCACAGCACAGTGTTCTTCCTCAGGCACAGTGTGCATGTAGCTAAAAATGGTCTGGGCGAATCTAAGAGGTGGATCACCAGGGAAACTGTCAACTGTCATGACTCTACAGAGGATATACACGTGTACTGAACACCTCAAAAGACTTTGAGGCTTTGAATTGAGACTAAAGGAGCTCTTGAGGAACCATGTGCTATTATTAGGTTCCTTGTGCGCAAAGAGAGCACAGTCGTTAATGAATGAACCCATATGTTTTGGGGTTCTGTGACAGAGCTGTTCCCACTCTGTGAACAAGAGCTTCACTTTACCTCCCAGCAGCAAGCCATTAGCGAACTACAGCTATGAGCAAGAATCACAATCTTCAAACAATTACCACCACAATGGTCCTATACCCAAGCAATTATACATTTATGCAGCATGCTGTGTAACATCAGAACATAACAATATATAGCTGTGAGTCTTTGACCCAGTGCATTTGTGCCAGCCAGTGGGGTCGGCAGCCAATTAGAGTGTGACTCCAGTAATTGGGTTGGCCGGATTGGTCCAAAGGCAGGGTAAGTGAGACTGATTGGAGCAGTCAGCTGTCTGATCTGATTGAAGGCTCCACTGCACTCAAAAGACTGTTCTCTGCCAGTCAGAAATATATGAAACTTACACTACTTAGTTTACTATACAGATCTATGTATTGTTGTTCCCTCTGAAATTAATTTGTTTATTTTGTTTGTTGCAAATAGTGTTTGTCTGGCTTAGAGACAACTCTGTCAAACAAGAATGCAGTATGTATATTTCATTTCCTTTTTAATTCTTATTCAGGCATCTTTATTTTTGTATTCCCTGTAATCTTAATTATCTTCTGTAAGCACTTCTGATTGTCTCAATCTGCTCCCTACTTTAGTAGTCAGTACACTAGCAAGGTGCTCAGCCATTTTTAGAGTCGGCATGAAATTACATCTATTTTACCCATTTTGACTGCTAGCTCACATTCATTTTTGGGTGCTATGCCCAAATCTCAAAATCCAGTCAACATCTGTGTGATAGAATCCCTAATGTGCGTGAAAGGTATTAAAATGGTTTTAAAAAGTGTTTTTTATTTGCTCTTTACTTAGTTTTTTATGTATATTATGCAATTTATTATTTGTCCATGCCATAATATATGTACTGTACATTATCTTTTCTGCTTAATTAAAAGAATGGTTTCATAATGGCTCTGTCATTTTTACAACAAGCATGCATGTGTGCTATACAAAAAAGTTTTCAATAAATACCAGCTACGCTATAATGTAAAACCTCATTATCAATGTTTAGTAGACCTGGGCCCTTGCTAGTGCCCAAATTCATGTTAACTGTATTCTCCTTCATGATAGAGGGAACAGAATGAAACACACCCATAAATTTAAAATAAACATATTTTCTCTTCCAAACACAGTACTCATTATCTTCCTTTATCTTCATGTTGTGTACACTCCACAAGTTATTATATAATTTCAGTTCTTTCTGACAGTCTCCACATCCTGTGTTACCTCTGCTTTCAAACACACACCGCTCGATTTCCCGGGTCAATGTCGCCATATCCTGTGAGCATTAGACACTTGGAAGAGAGGTGAAGGGAGGTCATAAACACTTTGTCTTGTCATCACATGCATCCATATCTCAGATAGCGTCGAAAGGCACTCCTGTCAGTAGGCACTTTTTTGGTGTGCCACTTGTTAGTAGCAGCTGAACACATACAAACAATATAGGGAGAACATAAATACCATCAGAGCTTATTGTGATAAAAATGTTTAAACTTCAACGTCACAAAGTCTATGAACTTTGCTGAACAAAGATATAATCTGAGTTCTACAGTCCCAACACAATGATAGCCCACAGTCTATAGACTCTATGGGCTGTGACTGGGTTTCAACTGCTGAGAGGGGCAATGAAGGTACAGGGCTCAAGGAATTTGAGCCTCCTGTGAATTCTAGACGCAAATCCTCTCGGCAGCCCCATTTAGAAACATATGTCAACAACAAGATACTGTTTAAAATTGGAGCCATCATTTCAATTTAGCACGTGGTGAGAGTAAAGCCAGAAAACAATAAACATTCATAAGATGGTTTCATAGTGACTGAGCACCACATGAAAGCGCAAGTGAGAGCGAGAAAGAGAGGACAAAAAGCGGGTCACTCTTTAAACTGTGCGAACACAAAAACAGTTTTTGAAAAGGCGATTGGACTGTGCTGCTCTGACACAAAGCTTCTGCAATTTTGCGCAACACACTGAGGCACAATTGTACACAGTCGGATGATAGATTTGTATTCATTATCAAGGCAACAGAGTCGTGGCGAAGAGAGAGAGAGAGAAATTGAGACTGCGATCTGGGCAGGCCTGCAGGGCTGTTACTTCTGTCTGCGCTGATGATGAACAGTCACTCGGTCATCCCCAGTCTGCACACGCACCAGAGACCTGCATCCCAACACAGTGCGGGCATCCGTCAGAGGCACGCAGTCATAATTCATCCCACTGGCAGCTCGCAGTGGTCATCGCAACATAAAACGCTGCATGTGAGTGCCGCACAAAGGAAACATTTTGTCATGGCTGGAAGATGTGCATTAGAAACTAATTATTTCAGAAGGGCTGCTCTCTCTTCACTTCAGAGAGAACACCAATTTGTCTTGCGGTAAAAAGATAAGAAATGCTCACTGCTTAAAATACAGGTGTATGGGCAGAGCAAGAAGAAATATAGCAGCTATTTAATCTCAGAGATAAGATAGGAACCTTCATACAAATACATAGATGGCTTTAATGAAAATCATGATCTTAATCATTAAAAGCCTCTAAATTGTGAAGCAGATCCAATATGTGTGCAAATACAGTGGCACTTTATTTAGTGAAGTGGTGCAGTAGCAATGAAAAAAATATAAAAGATGCGGTCTGTATATAACTAACAACTATCTTTTTGACTGGTGTATTGTCATATCAATTTTTATATAAAACTTTAAAATTTTACTTTCTAAACTAACTACACAAAAGCCAACCCAGTCAAATGAGAAAATGCAACAATTTCACTTTTGGGGCGAAATGTTGGTGAATTCACACAATTTAATTTGTAGTTTGTGCTGGGTGTACCTTAGTATCAATCGAACAAAATGTTGGAAATATTTCATGCCACAAAAATTCCAAGGGACAAAAAAAGAAGAAGAAAATAGTGGGACTTTTTTTTATTTATTTTTTTTACTTTCAACCTTATTGTCATTAACATTATAATAATAAATAAAATAACAAAATAATAAAGATCATATTTTAAATAAATATTTCCGTATTTATTATAAATGATTTACATTTATATAAACTGTATACTTCAACAACAGCATCATCAGAAGCTCAGTCTATGATTTGGCTTGTTTTTGTTATAGGTCACATTACCTCAGTCCTTCTTTATCTCAGTTTCAGTGGCACTTAGTATGATTAACCAGTGTTGAAGAGCTCCTGCAGGTGTTTACCTATAGACAATTAGTCTCAAACTCACAAACGCTTCTGTCAGGAGCTTCACTGTTTGTGCGTCACCTTTCCCTATCATTACAGGGGAAATTAAAGCCTCTGTGGCATGTGTAGTGGGGGAGAGGGGCCCTGAATGCTAAAAGCAAGTATTTATCTCCTTGAGAGAAAATTACATGTTTTCCACTTTCTCTTTTGTTGGAAAAAGCCTGAGTATTTAGGGTTTAGATCTTCATAAGGTGCAGTGTGATCATAAAAATGATTTGTTAGATTTTCAGACGAAGATGCTCACAGGGGTGAAAAATAGAAAAATAAAAGACTTGGGGCTTGAACAAAATACAGATTTTATGATAATATTAGAAATCTCCAATAAAAAGCTAAAAAACAAAAACGGTCTGAATTTGTCATAAAGTGCATATTGAACCGTGCCATTCCAGCTCATTATAATAAAAGTTTCTAAGCATTGCATTCTAATTATATGTCCTCAGGCAGGATTCAATAAAAAGAAGAGGGCAAGACTTCATACACTAAACAGATGTAAACCTCATTACAGGGGAAATTAAAGCCTCTGTGGCATGTGTAGTGGGGGAGAGGGGCCCTGAATGCTAAAAGCAAGTGTTTATCTCCTTGAGAGAAAATTACATGTTTTCCGCTTTCTCTTTTGTTTGAAAAAGCCTGAGTATTTAGGGTTTAGATCTTCATAAGGTGCAGTGTGATCATAAAAATGATTTGTTCGATTTTCAGACGAAGATGCTCACAGGGGTGAAAAATTGAAAAATAAAAGACTTGGGGCTTGAACAAAATACAGATTTTATGATAATATTAGAAATCTCCAATAAAAAGCTAAAAAAACAAAAACGGTCTGAATTTGTCATAAAGTGCATATTGAACCGTGCCATTCCAGCTCATTATAATAAAAGTTTCTAAGCATTGCATTCTAATTATATGTCCTCAGGCAGGATTCAATAAAAAGAAGAGGGCAAGACTTCATACACTAAACAGATGTAAACTCGCTATCTCAGCCACCCACATCTAAATGTTATGGGGCTGCGGTTTGACTGATTCATAGTAAGCTCTCTTATTAGTCTTCACTGTGCTATTGCTTTGATAATGCTGTATTTTGGGCTTGAGTCCAACTCTGAGAAACATCTCTGAAATTATATATGAATCCATTTTGTAAAGCATAATGTACACTAGGTTGGTCACCATTGCAAAATAACCCCCAACAATGTGATCAAGACTATAAAGAAGTGGTTTGTGACAATGTACAAAACAATCAGCCAAACAACAAGAGGAACACTGCAACAATATTACAGTATATTAAAATTCTCTGAGGTAATTTTCACTACAGTCGATAACTAAGACGCAAGATGCCAGTAGTTGTATTTGTATGAAACAGAAAGTGAGAGTCTGTGGTGTGATAAAAAACATGAAAGTAGCGCTGGTTATTATATGAGCTATATGAGTCAGAATTTTCGCAGGTGACATCCAGTCATTTCAATAGAAACCACACGATCAGGAATTTTGTGTGAGGGCAAAACATTTCCCAATGCAGATTTCTGCAACAGGCTGACCAACACAAAGCTGCTTGGTTTGAAAGTTACTTATGTGTGACCTGTGCTTTATACATCACTACACTATTGTCAATATACAATTATCCTTTTTGTCTGTGAAATTTCGCTAATGTGACCTCAACTTGATGGTGCATTCACATCCACCTGGAAAGTTGACGTTGTGCAATGTACTTTTTCTACAAAAAATACAACACAAATGTTTAAGTCTACTACTACAAAATGAAAAATAAAGAATGTGCATCGGTGGATTAACTGTGTAATCAGTTGATTAAGGTGCTGTTGTCACAAATCAAGCCTCCGTGGCTCCCTCCGATCCCCACCAGAGGGAACCCTCACCGGAGTACTAACTGTTCCTTAGGACTTCATTTCCCATCACCCCATGCCTGACATTGATTACTTGCACAGGTGCTGATCATTACCATGACTATATAGGTAGTGCCTACCTTACCATCATTGCGAAGTCTTGTTTTTGCTACGGCTGACATTACTGAGCATTCATACCTTGTTTGATTACCTGTTGCCTACCTGGATTGTTTAGACCTGTCTGATTGTTCGCTGCCCGCCTCTTTGACCTTGCTCTGTGTTTGGATTTACTCTCTCCTCTGTCTGCCGCCGGCCTCGACCCCTTTGCATGGACTCTGGTTATGATTCTGCCTTGCCTACGTTACTCCTGTATGCTGTTGACTGAACTCTGCCTGTCTGATTGTTAATAAAGCTGCACATGGATCCCAATGTCAATGAATCATTACAGCTGTAAACTGAATTCATAATTGCACAACACTATCGTATTTTGTAGATGCAACTTAGCTCGTTTTACAACTCAACAAAATCTAGTTTCCCATTCGTCTCTGTAAATACGACTGTAAATATGATTTTTTTTTTCCTGACATTACGCACCGTGATATAGCTACAGCATCATTATAGGATGGATATATTGAATATATTAAATATTTGCCAAGTTTTGTGATGTAGGATAAAAGCTGCTAAAAACTCTCAAGCCATCAATCAGTTGTAATTGATTATACCCAATGAGAAACAACATTGAAGATTCACCCTGAGAAAGACTTGGAAATGGTTTACTTGGCACAGAAACATAGTTCCCTGTTTGGAAAGGAAATATAATTGTTACTGTGGTACTGTTATAAATCTGGGTTTCTGTATGTTTTTTCTTTCTTACCCAATTCTGGAAAGAAAAAATAATAACCCAGTGAAGAGGATATTCATCTTACTGACAATGAATGAGCTATATCTGCATTAAACAACACATCCACCAGGCACAAGCCAATCTGATTGTGAGCTTAGTCAACCCTGGCAACACCCCGCTAACCACAGTCTGTTTGTGTTGGTTATGCTGTCACGAAGACTCCGTTTCTAAACCTAAGAAATGTCACAAACATTCAGAGCTGATGATACCACTCATTCACATCATAGCTCAATATGATCTATTACATTAACACAATGCCATTCATGATGAAAAGCACTCAGCCACTTTATAAATGTGATGTCTCTCGGTCAGGTTTGATTTATTGTTGGCTATAGATTCAACATTTCCAAAGACTTGAAGTGAATTAGCTATTGATCCCTTACTGGGCTGGGTCAGTGCAGGCTGTGATTTGTGAAGTGTGACGTTGTAGCTGGTTAAATAAATGGAATTACTGTATCCTATTAAGGTTAATAAGGGAATGATGTAGATGAGTTTGCTCAGATTTCGACCAAAATGCTCTTGCTGGTTTTCATGATATGCAGACTATGACAGGCATTTTGTTCTTCCTGTTTTTATGTACCTCGTAGTTGGATGCCTCACTAAAAGAGAATTTAAACTGGCTGCTGTCCAAACTAAACAGACTGGAGACACGGCACTACTACCTGACAGCCAAGGTACCACCTGTTTGTCACGCCCAGCACACATACTCCCACCCCTTTCATCCTCTCGTTTTCTCTCTTTTCCTCTCTATCGCTCCCCGAGCTTTTGGCGTGCGTTCTGGATGGGCATCTTGGAGCATCTGTGCCTGCCTGAGGCACTGGACTGTGGTAGCTGTGGGTCAGAGCTGTAAATCCTGTGTGGTCTTGTACCACACAGCCATCGCAACTTCAGGAGACGGAGCAAAGCCAGATGCCAAGCATTGCTGATGGATCGCAGGAGCAGCATGCAAAATAATAAAGTCAATAATGAAGGTCATGAGTCAACTTAATGGTTTGTCTGGTGCTTGGACCTCCCTTTCATAAAAGAAATCCACAGCGGACGCATCCAAGTGAGGAAATACCAGTTCATTACTGCCACCTCCTGGTCATAGTCTAAAAAGTCATTTTTAGACACTTCACACTGACCTGACATCGTAATACGTAATATGTCAGATTCGCACTTTTACCCGGTGAAAAACATAAGATCAAGTGGCTACCTCAATCACTGCTGGACAGCAAAACTTATAATCCAGAAGCACTGGCTCTCTATTTGAACTTCTAAAGGTGCACTTGGCATAATAAAAAGTGAGGGCTGTGAGAACAGAGTGTTGACAGCCTGCAGTTGAAACAGTCTCACACTGAGGAGCTTTGAGGGCCGAGGGCTGTTAAATGAGGAGGGAGATAATGAGAGAGGCAGCAGCATGGTAATCAGCAGGCCTCAATTTCCTCACTGATGCTCCAGATTAGCCCAGCCTCACAGGCTCCCTTAGGCATGTTTCATCTTCTCTCTCCCCTCAGAGAACACTTTGGATGAAAGGCAGAACTTCTCCATCCAGTCTGCTGTCGAACCCCATGCTGAGGCCACTGCGCAACATGCTGTTGATAATCAAGAGGGGATTTTTTTCCATTCTCAATTCATTATCTTTTCCATTGCTCTCTGGTCCATTAGCCACACTTTATGCTCGAAAATAATTGTTTATGTAGCGTGTTCCCTGTGTTTTATGTCTTCAAATACACACCATTGATTTGAACCTACAGTTTCCACAGCTTAACTGAAAGCAGAAATCAGGTTTTGTTATTACTGTTTGTGTCCTTGGAGGAGCTGTGTGGAATATGATCAACCACAAGTTAGCAGGCATCTTCAACCAAAAATACTGGCAAATAACAGAGATCCTTTATATATATTATATTTGACCGTTCAAAGGTTGAGGTCAGTAACATTTTTATATAATTGCTTTTGATTATAAAAATGTTACTGACCTTATTCTTGCCAGGGCTGCATTTATCTGATAAAACAATAATATTACAGTAAGGACAGAAATATTGAGAGATTTTTTTTAATAACTTGTCTAATATATATCCAAATATAATTTATTCCAGTGATGGCAAAGCTAAATTTGTAGCTAAATTTTCACATGATTTTAATATGCTGATTTGGTGCTCATAAAAGAGTTCTTATTATCCTCAGTGTTGAAAATTGTGCTACTTAATCTTTTGCGAAATATCTTTTATATTTTGTTTTTGATCAGCTTGTTTATGACATTACACTTGATGTTTGTTGATGGAAAATTGCTTAAGCTTTTTTATTCCTCCAAAGGTTTTATTATTATTATTATTATTATTATTATTTCTTCTTGCCAGGGCTGCATTTATCTGATAAAACAATAATATTACAGTAAGGACAGAAATATTGAGAGATTTTTTTTAATAACTTGTCTAATATATATCCAAATATAATTTATTCCAGTGATGGCAAAGCTAAATTTGTAGCTAAATTTTCACATGATTTTAATATGCTGATTTGGTGCTCATAAAAGAGTTCTTATTATCCTCAGTGTTGAAAATTGTGCTACTTAATCTTTTGCGAAATATCTTTTATATTTTGTTTTTGATCAGTTGTTTATGACATTACACTTGATGTTTGTTGATGGAAAATTGCTTAAGCTTTTTTATTCCTCCAAAGGTTTTATTATTATTATTATTATTATTTACCAATGATGTCAAAATAACAATATATTGCCTATGGCTTCTGAGCTTTTACTGCAATCAAGGAAATTGAATTTTGGATCCCCCCTGTGGCCTTTCGTGTAATAACTATTGCTATCCTAGAAGAAATGAAATGCACATTCTCGAGTGCAGGTCTTTGTTGATTTGCAAATATGTACTGATTGTTGATAACCACGTTTAGTTTGGTTTTAAACAATTTGTCTAATTTAGAGGCATTATGAAGCAGCAAACTGATCTATAGGCCCTGAGAGGTGGATGTGAGGCATGCAAAGCATTCATTATTTTCATTTCATCCTGTTTTGAATGTGGCCAGGGATGTGTGTCAGTGACATCGTTTTGACCACAGTAAACAGCAGTCATTTGTGTCTGCCATAAAGCTATTTTTGAGCAATAATTTAAACATTACTCTCAGGATCACTGACCTGTTACATAACAATATTTAAGAAATATAAACCAGGAAACCATTCATTTCATCCTGTTTTGAATGTGGCCAGGGATGTGTGTCAGTGACATCGTTTTGACCACAGTAAACAGCAGTCATTTGTGTCTGCCATAAAGCTATTTTTTGAGCAATAATTTAAACATTACTCTCAGGATCACTGACCTGTTACATAACAATATTTAAGAAATATAAATTATGTAAATGGATTACTTGTACCAGGAAATCTGTACCATAGCCCTGGACCATATTAGTAAACATTAACTACTGAACTACTTTTGTTTGCTAAAAAGGGATTTAACTGATCATGATAAGATGAATAAATCGACTATGAATGATTAACGCACATTTATGAATAGTGATATGCTCTGTGTTTGTTCAGTCTGGGTGTGTCTCTGCTCACAGGTGCCGATATTCAGTGCCAGTGGAGGTTGCCCTGGATACATGCTAGAAGGAACACTATAATGCTCTCATACACTATGTACTTATGCACTATGTACTCAACGATGTAGTGTATGAATTATATAATGTTATTTTGTCATTCATAATCGGAGTCTCATAGCCCCACCCCCTTCGGTACGTACCCAGCAAGCAATTTTGAGTTTAAAAGACGTCTGTTAGACGTCTAAATATAGCCTAGACGTCTAGGCTAAAACGAGGCTAAATTTGGGCTGTCCGTGAAAATCTAATAGAGGTCTAATCATAGCCCATTTATAGACTAGTCATCAAATAGACGGCTATTAAACGACTACATATATACGTCTAATAGACAACAAAATGGCAATCCATACATACAGCTTTTATTAAGAAAAATAAAATTTTTGACAACTTAAGACAATACAAAATGATAAAAATACAAAAGAATTAATGACAAAATAAAATGTTATAAATACAATACACTTAAATATAAATATTATGATTTTAAAAATTTGGAGTTTTTAACAATTTAATGAAAAAATTTAATATTTTAAATAACTTAAGATATTTAAAAGAGAAAAAAAATCTAATACAAATCAAGAGCATGTTATCACACTTAACATTAAAATATTACGGATAAATGACAACATAAAAAAAGATGAACCCTTTTGTTGGTTTACTTTTAACAAATAAAACAACCAACAGTGAACTTAAAGGAAATTATTAATTATTGGTTTTATTTCTTGTTTAAAATGCCTCCCAACTGCATTCCTCAAGTCCAACTCTGTTGCTGCCAGGAAGTTGGTCATCACAGCATCTGCCAAATAAGAAAGAAAAAAAAAGCACAAGAAAAGCTTGACATAAAAAAGCTTGACATACTTTAATTACACTAATTGTGAAAGGGAGTCCTTCTCTTTTGCTTGGATGCCAACTAAAAACAAAAATGAGATATATACTGTATCACCATTCAGTGTTAAAAAAGAGAGAAGCTCTCTGGTAAATGTTGTGTGTTTTATACACATACCTCTGATGACCGAGAACAGTGCAGTCTTTTCAAATGCCTCTTTCTGCAGCGGACCACCCCCCTTCATGTTGAATTTGGATATGAAGGAATTTTTTTAAAAGCCTAAAATATAATACAGATTGAGGTGGTTAACAATTGCAGACAAAGATTGACATTTCAAAATGACCAGTAAAGGAATTATTTTTTACATTTCTGATTTGCGTTGTAATTTATTGAGTATTGACACCACGATGTTTGATTAATGTGGCAAGATTTGTAGGCTTTACCTGTCCAGCATCCTTCTGGCACTGTCTTTGAGGTTTCTTCCATCAACTCTGCACAACTTTGACACCTGAATAACATGCCAATATCAGGCGGGTAGTATTATATGTGTCCGTGTACAAGTGTTTACCAACCTTAAACACTGATGCCCATTGACCTGCACGTTTTCCATCACTAACCCTTTAAAACTCTTTATTCTAGCAGTTTAAGTTTTTCCCTATTAGTGCCCCCCACAAATTGTCTGGCACAACTGACATAACAACACAGTGATAGCTGCTGTAACTAAAAAGTAGCCCAGTACACACAGTGGGCCTCATTTATCAATCTAACGTAGAAACGAGCGCAGATCTGTGCACACAAATCAACTTACGACTGAGTTCACGTGTGATTCATGAAACATTCGTATGCCGCCAATCTCGTCGAATGATCGTATGTTGATGTGGCGGCAGAAAACAATTGTCATTTGAATATCACGCCCCTGAAAACCCCCTGGTTTAGAAGCCTCACCCCTAGAGTTTACAACATGGAGAAATGAAACCCGGCCAAAAAGAGGAAGTAATCTCGCTAAAGAGAAATTGATCTTACTCCAAAAACACCCGTTAACCTTGTA
>NW_015505306.1:2344073-2365205 GCF_001515645.1 Sinocyclocheilus grahami | reverse complement strand
ATGGGGGCTATAGCCAAGCCGTTAAAATTAGACCACACATTGCCTCGATTTCGCCAGGTGGGCTAAAGGCAGACTACACGTAGCCCATCTAATTCAGAGCGAAATCGTGGCTACATATAGACCATGTCATGAAATGACACTTATATCTTTGTAGATATTATTGACACTGCGAACATGATGGGATATCAACCATCTCATGCGCTGCCTGGCCAAAAACTACAGTGAGTCAGGTTTGACTATAAGTGGGCTACAGATAGTCGCTCGAACTACGAGCTAAATCGTGGCTATGCACAGGCTACGTACTGAACATGTCAAAGAAATGAAACCAAACACCTTGTAAACACTGTTACTTTGCTTACATGATGGAATATCATACATCTCACAAGTTATTTTGCCAAAAAACGACATGAAACCAAATTCAAGGTTATTTGGGCTAGAAGTGGGTTACACATAGCCGGACTATATCAGGTCTATACTTAACCAAAACGTTGAAATGACGGCTATTGCTTGCTGGGTAATTAAAACTGCGACAATTGAGTGCATGAAGTGTCCAACATTCCACACTTCATTTTTTTCCTTTTTCATTTAAGTGCATCATCCGGGTATTTAAAGTGCACTTTTTCTTTTTGGAATTTTCAGTGTGAACGCACTACTCGCACTATTTATACTACAAAACGTCATAGAATAGTGTATAAGTACACAATTTGGGACACACCTAAAATAATCTCTGCATGCTAGCCTGCAAAGCACTATGGGACACTTCATGTTTCATGTCCCTCAGTCTAATAATGTGAAGTGTGTAGAGCTTTGTCTGGTCGACAATGGCACCGTACGATGGTGTAACCATGACAAATCAGAAAATACTGGAGAGGAGAATTAAGTCCTTCAGAAGGTTTTATGTGGGAGTGTGATTGAGAGAATTTATTTTTCATAGCCAGAAAGCCTCTTTTGGGCTGTGCCAAGAATGACCATCTGGGATTGTCTACACTCTAAAAAAAATGCTGGTTTAAATACATTGGGTTGTTTTGACCCAGCGGTTGGGTTAAATGTTTAACCCAACCTTCTGGGTAGTAACCAAACCGCTGGGTCAAAACAACCCAATTGCTGGGATTGTCCCTACTTTACCCAGCACTGGGTTGTATTTAACCCAGCATTTTTAACCCAGAGTGTACCTTTGTACTTTCTCCTTCCTCCTGTAATGCTGTGTGCAATCCGTGCTGAGTGCAATGAATGATGGGATATGTAGTCCGGGGCGATGTGCAACAGTGTGTAGTGCGAGAGTCAATGAAACTGGAAAGGGTGACCTCCGATGGCTAGCAGATGGAAGTTCATGGACCGGATTCGTGATACCTCCTTTCTCCACCAATCAAATAAGCATTGGTAAGCGAGAGCTTAGTATGGCTCAGAAATACACAGCATAAAACACCCCCCTTCTTTTGTTTCAAATCAAAGCATTGCTGCTGATTATGACAGGTTAATCGCATCTGCCAAAGATTTGAAGTTTAGTTCTGTGATGTTTTTTTTTTACCATGAGTAGGCTGTTTTTTGGATTTGTCTATTTTAGTCTAGTGGCCTGAACTATACTGTAATACAATGCTGCAATACACAAGCAGAGCTACTGATTGCCATTCACACCGCACTGTTAATTATGACATGTCAGTGCTCTGCCCTGGCAGCTTTGTCTGTGTTGTCTTTGTTTAATGTTTCTTTGTTTGTTTTGTGTTTGCACACATTGTTTTGTCTTCGTTTATGCTTGCCATGTGTTCCTGTGGTCCCATCTCCTTGTTTCCCTTGGTCACGCCCACTTGTTTAGGCCTTGTCTTGTCCTCGTTTCTGTAATTGGGCTCACCTGTCCCTCGTGTACTTTCCTCCCTTTATATTGTGCTGTTTTTCCTCTTGTGGTTGCTGGTTCGTCTTGTGCTATAGAGACAGTTACTGACTTGCTGCTCTATATTTCAGTCTTGCCCTGCTATTGTGTATCCTTGTAGTTTTTGCTCTTGATTTTTCTATCTCCTGATTTTGGTTTTGTTCTTTAGTATCTTGCTTAAATTTACTTGTAACATCTTATTTAGTTGTTCTTTAATCTTGTTCCTACTCCTGAGCTGTTTAGATTTTATACTTTAGTTTGTTTTTTAGTCTAAACCTAGATATTTACATTATGGTTTTGTGTAGTTTTTCTTTTTTTTTTTTTTTACATAATGTTGTTTCTCTGTGTGTTGCGCTGAGTAGTGGTGTTTTGTGTATTTGTGTTTTCCCTCTAGTCCTGCTCTTCCAGCCTGAGACTCCCTGCCTGTTGGTTCCCCAAGGCCGGGCCACCAACCAAGCCTGGTGCTGAGAACCGAATCTCTGATACTGCCTGCTTTGAGCCCCTTCACTCTGCTTGCATGCTCTGCTGTTCTCTGCTCTGGGTTTCTCCCCATCCTTCCGCCCCGATTTGACCAACGACTGAGACTGTACCCCAGACTGTCTACCTCTCAGGGCATTGATCTTTCCCTGCTGGTTGGAGTTGTCCCAAGATTGTCAACCCCTGTGCTGTGAACTTGTGTCTTCAATAAATCTTGTTTCACTCACTCTGCATTTGGGTCCCTTCCTGTTGACCCTGACATGACAGAAATGTAAGACCCTTTTCTCTATGTTGGACATGATAAATAATTGAATACAGTATCAAAACTATATCATGCATAAATGTTTATGTAAATGCATTTTACTTTTTTATTTACCATTATTAATGGTAAAAAAAAATATTAACACAAATTCCATAACATCAATACTTGTAACTAAATTCCTTTTATAATCAATCGCTTTCTTTGTTTGAGGTTGACCTTAAAATAAAAGCAACCCATGAGATCTTTATCGTCATAACAAAATCCTTCACTGGGTTCCCTCTAATCTTACACTATCCTGCAAGTGTTGACTCAGTAGTTTCCATTCATCTCACAGCATCACCCTACAGAGGGTGTAGCCTACCTCATCTGCACCCGAAGCGCACCCTACTGATATACCCTGATAAAAAAACAATCAATTAGCAGTTGTAATTGTTCTGTGTATGAAAAAAGAGTCTCTTTTTGAGTGATGTCACTCAAAAAAACGATAGCATGTCATTTGGGACATAACTAAGGCTTGAACACCCAAAAGAAATGTCTGGAAGTGGGAACAATTACTATTTTTTTGCCATATATTTGCATACAGACATATTTTCTCGTTTTAAGAGGGTTTACAATACAAGGTTTTAGAAAATCACAAAAGTAATGAAGATTGCAAAAAACTGCAGTAAGGTCTCATATCATGATTGAGACCTAATTTTTAATGCAATTTACCTGACATTTTCTTTAACTTGCAGTACTTGCAGTACACACACACACACACACACAGTTCAGCAACATTTACATTTTCAGTCATGTTGTAAACAGACCCTTTCTGCCAAAGTGACTTACAAGACAGTGCATATGTTGTGTTGTGTTGTGATGATTACTTCAGCAGGTAGCTATGGATGCTAAGATGAAACCACGAAAGTGCCATTATGAACGTAACTTGGAGACTCCAAGTTTCTTTGGGGAGAGCGACACTATGTGCCAGTGGTATGTCTGTGCTGTTGGGTTGTGTGACTGTTAGTCATGTGCTGTGATGCAAGAGGAGAGATTGGCTCTAGTTCTCAATGTGTTTGCGACTGGATTTGCCAGACTGCTGGCAGGGCTTTGCACACAAACAGAAACCATGCATCTATAAGCTTAGAGCAATGCCTCCTCTATCTCCTTTTTGTTTTCTGTTAGTTTCTCTTTGTTCTTCACTCTACATAGGCATGGGTACAGTTAAATAAAGTTCACATATAACTCCTCCAACCCTCACATTCCTGCCCTTAAACTTGTACTTTTCACTTCCTCCACCCCTTAGATTGTACGTGTGAGTGACACCAATCATGATGGCCAGCTGGACTTCAAGGAGTTCACACAGTATCTGCGCACACACGAGAAAGAGCTCAGACTCATGTTCCACAGCCTGGACCGCAACAATGATGGTCTGGAGGCTCTTTTCATACATTATAATCTTATCACACAACATCACTGTAACTGTAACCTCATAATACACATTTCCACTTTGCATGATTGTTTTTAAAGTGTTTGTGAGATAAATCAGAAGAACCTTTGTGTTTCTCTGTCTTGTAGTATATGTCATACTACTGTTCATAAGTTTGGGGACAGGAAATGTTCTTTTGTTAGAGAAATTCATGTTTTTATTTAGCAAGGATGTATTGAAGTAATCAAATGGAACAGTAGAGAAATTTCTAATTTTATAATGTTACAAAAGACTTCTATTTGAAAATAAATGCTGTTCTTTTGAACTAAAAAAATGTGGCATGGTTTCCACAAAAATATTAAGCAGCACAACTGCTTTCAACATTGATGATAATAAGAAATGTTTCTTGAGCAGCAAATCAGCATATTATAATGATTTCTGAAAGATCAAGTGACACTGAAGACTGGATTAATGACTGCTGAAAATTCAGCTTTGCCACCACAGGAATAAATTACATTTTAAATATTTATGAAAATAGAAAACCGTTGTTTTAAATTGTAATAATATTTTACAAAGTATTAATTCAGGAAATGCAGCCATGGTGAGCGTAAGAGACTTCTGTCAAAAACATTAAAAAAAAAACTTTTTGAACGATAGTGTATCTTTTGCTGCCCATGTACAGAATAAGCATTGAAATGTTTTATGACCTCAGGTCACATAGATGTTGCAGAAATTCAGCTCTCCTTGCACAGCCTTGGAGTGAATGTATCTACAGAGCAGGCCTCCAGAATCCTGCAGAGGTTAGAACACTTCAGCTTTTCACAAAACACTTTGTTTTTATGTTTTTTAGTGCTTAATCAATGTCACATACACATTTAACTCCCACTCTGGCTGTGCTTTCAAAGGAGTTTGAGATGTTGCTGTGAAGCCCCCACATGTTGAGTCACACTTAGTTTCAATGGCCATAGAAAAGGCTTGTTTTAACTATTTTATATTCCTTTTGTGTGTCAGCATAGACAGAGATGGTACTATGACCATTGACTGGAGCGAGTGGAGGGACCACTTCCTGTTTAACCCGTTGCACAATATGGAGGACATTGCCCACTACTGGAAACATTCTCTGGTTCACTTCCAGCTCTTTTCAGACATTAGATTGTAGGCCTGACATTCACAGATATTTTAGAATGTAAAATTAGCTGTTCTTTAAACCTATGATGTATGTGTTTCAGATGTTGGACATTGGAGAGCAGCTGACTGTGCCGGATGAGTTCTCAGAGAAAGAGCGGCGTTCAGGTGTGGTGTGGAGACAGCTAGTGGCTGGGGCAATGGCAGGAGCTGTATCGCGAACGGGAACTGCTCCTCTCGACCGTCTTAAAGTTTTCCTCCAGGTTCAGTCAGCGCTTAAAAGTGTTTGATTAAAGCTTTATTGTCTCTATCAGTTGTCGTATCAAATAAACTGAAATAAATCAATCTTACATTGGAAGTTCTGTTGTGAAAAGTACTCATAATGAAAGGAGTGTGATCTGAGTGGATTTTTAACAGGTCCACGGCTCCAATGGTGTGAGTTTGTTAGGTGGTTTGCGGGGAATGGTGCAGGAAGGAGGATTGAGGTCCCTTTGGAGAGGCAATGGCATCAATGTCCTCAAAATTGCCCCAGAATCAGCTATCAAATTCATGGCTTATGAGCAGGTAAACACACCAAAATCCAGTAGCTACAGAGTAGCCACTTTGTTTTTGAGTGGCAGACTGTCTAATGTAAGTTAACAATAATAAATGTCTTGTGTAGATCAAATGGCTGATCAGAGGCAGTAAGGAGGGTGCCTCTCTAAGAGTTCAGGAACGTTTCATTGCTGGTTCCCTGGCAGGAGCTACAGCTCAGACCATCATCTACCCCATGGAGGTGAGAGAGCAGGAGGAAGTGAGAGACATGAAGAGACTTTCACTTTTCAGCTCTATAAGTAATGTAACCACAGACCTTATGAAAACTGGCTTTCTAAAAGTCCATTCGAATTTCCTGAGGGAATCCTTGGCAAATTATCCTTTCGGGTTAGCCTACAAATTGACGTCATGACTAAATAGCTCTATAAAGTTGAGACCTGAAGATTTCAGTGGCTTTACGTCTGTACTTATCGTCTTTTTTATCATAAGCACTTCTATAGATATTGTATAAAGTAGATGGATATATAAACAGAAAGATCTGCCTCAGTGTTAGAAAATGGACATGGATTCCATTCAGAATAAGCTGTCTCTAAATTAAAAAGTAATTACAATTATAGATATACATTAGTACAGTAAACTAAGTATTTATAATGTTACAGAGGTTTCTATTTTAAATGTTGTCCTTTTAAAGTTTCTATTCATCAAAGAATCCTGAAAAAAATCAGGGTGTCGACAAAAAATATTAAGTAACACAACTGTTTTCAACACCGACAATAAGAAATGTTTCTGAAGGATCATGTGACACTGAAAAAGACTGCTGAAAATTCCGCTTTGCCATCACATTAATAAATTACATTTTAAAACAGAAAACTACGGTGCCCGTAAGGTGACATGTTAGGTTCACTTAGTTTTGTTGTGGCCACGACATAATAACTCGTGGGAATGTGATATTATGTCGTGGCCTCGAGATGCTATATTGAGGGAACGACATATTTTTCTCGTGGCCACGCGTTTAATGCGTAAACAATCCTGCGTGACCATAGCAACCCGGGATTATCAGAGATAGATTCATTAATATGTTATTTTGAATTAAGAAATTATTATATTTTTTATTATTATAGATTGTGATTGTCAGCATTCAAATGAAGTTTATCATGAATAAATGTTACATAAAGTGCATAATATAAAATAGGCCTACAAGAAAACATTTTTATCCATCCTACAGTCTTGTAAATCCATTAACTGATCGACTTTTCCCTGTAATATTTGTATATTATTATTATTATTAGTCTATTATTATTGGTTATATTTTTATATTCGTTTATATTCATTTTTTCCCTTTATTTCAATGTCTTTACTTAATGTTCTGAATACTTTTGTAAATATTAGCCTACTGTAAATGCTCGACATGCCAATAAAGCTTTGATTATGCTGACTGGAATTTTTGCTGGAACGCAGTTTAAATTTAACATATATTTCATTTTATTTCGGCTAATTAATGGACCATAATTATAAATACTATAGTGTTTCGTTGAGGAATGAATCATTCACGTAGTTTCATTTGTAAATGAAAACACAACACGCTCATTTATCATCACACATGGGCATAAATACAATCTTAAAGTCAAAATTTTATTGGCGTAATTGTCAGGCGTTTATTTACAAAATATATGGTAGGCTAGCAAATACTAGCATAATTATACAAAACGTTAACTAGGTAAAGCGATACACAAATTGAAAGGGGAAATAAGCATATATAACAATACATATAAAAAATATAGCCCTAATAAGTTAATGTAATAATAATAATAATAATATACAAATATTAAATTAAATGTTTAATGTTAATAAAAATGTTTTATCTATTTTTGATAATCCCGGGTTGCTATGGTCACGCAGGTTTGTTTCATAGACTGTATAAAAACATGGATGATTTGGATTATCAAATTAAATCTTGTATTGGACCTGGAACATTCCTTTAGTGATCTTGCTCATATAATGTCTGGCTGTAAAAGTATCTGTTATCTCAAGTAATGTTCATAGCTGCTAATGTAAAGTACAAATGCCAGACAATCATGTAACAGAGGAGGTTGTTTAACAAAAGTTGTTCCTAATTGCTGTTTGCCTGTTCACACATGTTGTTCTAAATGCACAAAAAAAAAGAGAGTAAAAAATGACCTGGGCCTGGTTGACAAATACACATACAGATTGTCTTTCTATTCCTGGTAGGTTTAAATGCAGAAAACAAGCTGACTTTTCAGGCTTCTAATGGTGTATTTAATGAGGCAGATCAGCATCACATTTTGGAAGCCAAGTCCTCCATTTATTTATGCTGGAAGGAGCTGCTGCAGCTTGAAGTTACTAGTGACCTCTAAACTTATATTGCTCTATATTCTCAATTTATTATAAAAAAAAAATCTATTCCTATTTGCTTCCTAGGTGTTGAAGACACGTCTGACCCTCCGGAAGACAGGACAATATTCTGGCATGGCAGACTGTGCCAAACAGATACTGCGTAAAGAAGGATTGCGCGCGTTCTACAAAGGCTATGTGCCCAACACACTTGGAATCATCCCGTATGCTGGCATTGATCTGGCTGTCTATGAGGTATGGCTGTGTGTGTATATTTTAACACATTTAAGTGTTTGCAAATCCCTGCTGTGCCACTGTCAAGCTTTAAGAATTCATAATTCTCAGTTGCAGTGGTTGGTTAAATTATATGTTATGTATTTATGTTGTTGTGTTCTATGGTGTCCTTCTACAACTCACAGATCTTTTCAGATGATAGTCTTAAGAAATCTGTTAACTCCATTTCATTCTTTCCCATATGGCTAAAAATAAAAATAAAAATAATATTTTTTGGCCATGGATGCACTGAATTGATTAAAAGTGAAAGTAAAAACATTTATAATGTTACAAAAAAGCACAAGTCAGCAAATTAGAATGATTTTTTTGAAGGATCATGTGACACTGAAGTCAATGCAGTTAAATAAATTAAAGTATACTACATTAATATACTAAATATACTAAAGTATTTTAAAATATACAAAAATAGAAAAATTAATAATAGTGAATTGTAATAATACAAACCCAATTCCAAAAAAGTTGGGACACTGTACAAATTGTGAGTAAAAAAAGGAATGGAATAATTTACAAATCTCAATACATTTTCTCAGTTTAAACATTTGATATGTCATCTATGTTGTATTCTGAATAAAATATTGAAATTTGAAACTTGCACATCATTGCATTCTGTTTTTATTCACAATTTGTACAGTGTCCCAACTTTTTTGGAATCGGGTTTGTAGTTCACAATAGATTTTTTTTTTTTTTTAAATCAAATTAATGCAGTCTTGGTGAGCATAAAAACTTCTTTTGAAAACAAATTCTTTCTGACCCCAAACTTTTGAAAGATAGCGTATTGTACATAGCATGACTGCTGTCAAAATAAATATACATTTTTGTAGATCTTCAAATGCCAAAATATATTACAAAAGATACATTTCCAATTTTAAAATACATTTTGAGTAAATGCAAAATGCATTTAAAAAAAAAGTTTTGGACAATATAAATAATTTTAGGTTTAACTTTTTTTCTTAAAAATGGCCAAAAATTAGGAAATATAATTAACTGTGTCAAAACTAAATGTATGCAAATATACTGTAAATATTAACAATATATTTTTGGACATTTTTTGTATATTTTGAAAAATATTAAAGAAAATATCTTTATTGCTCTTTTCTGTCTGTTATTTCAACAGACTCTAAAGAATGCTTGGCTACAGCGCTACTGCATGGGCTCGGCTGATCCTGGCGTTCTGGTGCTTCTTGGATGTGGCACTGTGTCCAGCACATGTGGGCAGCTGGCTAGTTACCCGCTGGCGTTAATCCGCACACGCATGCAGGCTCAGGGTGAGCGAGACGAATTCTTGTTACATGTCATTCTGCTTATTTTGTGATTCTTTATGAAACACAATAAGTTCACAACAATGAAAACATTGGAAATGCAAATGAAATGATAACCTCACACCTCCTCCTCCCTTTCTTCTTGAAAGCCTCAGCTTTAGATGGTGCTCCTCAGCTGTCAATGGTTGGCCAGTTCAAGCACATTGTGTCCCATGAAGGCGTTCCTGGACTTTACCGTGGCATTGCCCCCAACTTCCTCAAAGTCATTCCTGCTGTTAGCATCTCTTATGTGGTTTATGAGCATATGAAGAAAGCACTGGGAGTGGGATCTTAAACTAAGACAGAATCAGAGTGCAAAAAGAAAGACAGAACCTGCATTAAAAAGAGGACGATGAAACTTCTGAACCTCATAAAAAGAGCCTTAGGGAGGCACAGAGGACCCCTAGAGAACAGAATAAAGAAGACATAGTCAATGAATGACCTAAAAACCTCTACATTGTACGCAATCACATTCCCATGGCAATTTATACTTTAATAGGATGGAAAGATAGTTTTGGACTGAGGCAACCATTATGAAAAATGGTTGTGTTCAGAATATGTTTCTCTGTGACTGGCGGCTTTGAGATCTCAGGTTTATTGTACACTATTTACCTGCTGTTTCACATAAACAACTTCTTATCTGGATAGGGGAACACCACTGAATAGTACTGAATTTTACAAGGAATGTGATGTTATTGCCGTGGTGATAAATGTGGGGTAATTGTGTAATGAAAGATACCTAAAGACAGGGAGTGATGGTGACATTGGGCCTATTTCAGAATTTGCAGGAGGATTAAGAAAGTTATTTTTTTTAAATGACAACCAAAGTTCCCCTCTTAAAATTGACCAAAATGTTGAAGAAGGTGTTTTAATGTACACACGGGTATGGGATATTTTAAATAGCCTCTTCTGACTGATGTTTCATAACATTTACGAATGATTTATTAAATTAAAAACATGTTTCAGCAGGGATTTACACTGTTGTAAAACTCATATATTTTTGTAATGGTCAGTGAGAGGTAAGCATGTTATTAGCAACACTTTAATGATCAAAGGATTTGCACTCTTAAAATGATTGTAGAATTGATATCTTAAACTGACTTGTGATGTTCTTTTATGACATCTCTGCTGCTTTGCTACCTTTTTACAATTTTAGCCTTTTCTGATATTTCAGTCTTCATTGTTAAAGTGTAGAGTGAAATACAGGATTTTAGTGTTAAAATTACGTAAATGGTATAAATAACTGCCTTGAACAACTTAGAAATGGGGCAACAACAAGGGTATTAGATGAAAATAGGTGTTTATTATATTAAATTGGCATACTTTGTGTTTATTAAAGGGATAGTTCACCCAAAAATGTGAATTTTGTCATTAATTACTCACCCTCATGTCGTTCCAAACCCGTAAGACCATCTTCGGAACATAATTTAAGATATTTTTGATAGAATCTGAGAGCTCTCTGACCCTCACATAGACAGCAAGGGTCCTTACATGATCAAGGTCCGGAAACGTAGCAAGGAGATCTGTAAAATAATCCATGTGACATCAGGGGTTCAACTGTGAGTTTACAAAGATACGAGAAGACTTTTTGTGTGCAAAAAAACCCCCCGACTTTATTCCACAATTAGCCTCCTCCGTCACCCTAGCGCCATTTTGGAGAGTATCAGCTGGACGTAAACAGTGTATGTTGTTCTGTGTTAGCTCAGCTGTGGCACACGGATACGCTGTTTATGTCGTTTATGCTTTGATTTGAACAAAAACAACATATCCGCGTGGCGAAGCTGACACAGAACAACATATGCTGTGTGCGTTCAGTGGATACTCTCCAAAATGGCACCAGGGTGGAGGAGGAGACGAATTGTTGAATAAAGTCCTTATTTTTTTATTTTGTGCTCAAAAAGTATTCTCGTAGCTTTGTAAAATCCCGGTTGAACCCCTGATGTCACATGGATTATTTTACCGATCTCCTTGCTACGTTTCCGGACCTTGATCATGTAAGGACCCTTGCTGGGAGGGTCAGAGAGCTCTCAGATTCTATCAGAAATATCTTAAATTGTGTTCCGAAGATGAACGGAGGTCTTATGGGTTTGGAACGACACGAGGGTGAGTAATTAATGACAGAATTTTCATTTTTGGGTGAACTATACCTTTAAGGAATGTGCTGTGGTGAATGCTAAAAAATGTGTCTGAAAGTAATTTCTGAATCTATACACAAAGGGCTTTTGACCCACAGATAGTGCATGATGTCAGTGATTTAAGTAGTTTCGCAGAAATATGCAAAGCACTGTTATATTTAAAGCTGACAAGAAATGTGTTTAACATAAATCATAACTGCTGTTACCTGACTCTGTTTATCAGAAATACATTGTTCATATATTTTTTTTAATTAATCGAACTGGTTAGTTGCATCTAATGCAGATTTAGCTAAATCTGAATATAAAAATGCCTGCCTTTAATTTTGAGTATGGTTTTAGGTATAAATACTGTTTGAATGTAGTTATTTGAGAAATGTATTTATAGCTTATCTTAGAAAATAATTACCTCTGGAGATTGTATTTTGGAATTTACATAGTTGTTTTATTTTATTTTTATTATTATTATTATTTTGCTTGAATGCATTGCATTGAGAGTAGTGTGCCTTGACATGCTGTATTCACTTTATAAGATGTGCATGCTGTTTTACTGAACCAGTCTGGCAATGATTCCATGCTTTCTTTATGTATAATACAGAATAAATAAATTTAAGGTTATTAATTATAAAAAACATGATTCTGTGAATCTTGGGTTACCAAGAAAAAACTAAACTTACTGTCATGTATCCTACTTTTTTTTCCAAATCAGCCTTGATTTTATTAAAACTTTAAACACGCTGAGCTTTATAAAGTTAAAATGTAGGCCTATACAACAAAATAAAATGTGTTACTCATATTTTACTAACCTTTCTTTATCTGAATCAATATTTGTTTTCAGATGATGCCAGCAAAATCAAAAGGCAATTAAAACAGATAACACTGACTAAATAATGCCATAAAACAATGGCGAGGTCAACTCAAAACTATTTATTTAAGTTTTATATTCTTCCTTATAGAAGGGTGCAGGGCCGTGCAGAGACCTTTGGAGGGGCAGGTGCTCAAAGTATAAAAGGGGCACATGGAGCACGGCTGTTAATAGGGCTGTGCTCCTTGCTGGGACATGTATCGAAACGGATGCTTCTGTACTGATAGGAGCAAATGCCGTGACGCAGTTTTGAAAATGTTTAAAAGTTAAATAAATATTTCTGTGCACCTCTTAATCACTCTGAAAATAGAAACGGAATTAAATTAGGCCTATTGTTATTGTTGAGTTTACAGTGTATGCTGGTTTTGCTGGTGTAAGCACTACTGTTGCTGTTGTAGAAAAAATATTTCTGTCTTATTTAAAATAGAATTATATTATAATCCTGTTCTGAATTTATTCATTTTTTAAAATTATAATGATGATTAAAAACAGGATTGACAAGCAGCCTATAAATCGGAGGATGAGAAAATCAGTATAAGCCTGTTTTAGCAGGATTGTGATAATTATGTTTAAGGCACGCTACGTTTTTAAAATAAATACTGTAATAAAAAAAGTTCGAAGTAATAGTTTTTAGATGGCAAAGACGAGAACCCTCGACGCCCTTTAAACTTTCCCAATCAAACAGACAGAACGAAAGAGAACAGGCACCTTTGTTTACATTGCTGTGTGTAGAACGCTAGCTGCATTTTTAATATTTAATTTTAAAGAAATGTAATTTCGTCCCCCGCACTTTATTCGGGCAGGTGTGTTCACATAGAGGTTTCGAGATTTAAATTCAAAGAGACAGTATCGCTAGTCTATGCATGACCTGGCGTTTTATTCATATTCAAAATGAGGAGAAGTGAATATCTGGAGCTCAACACTCTCGTGCAGTGTATGTTTAATTCATCCTCGAAGCCGGAGGGCGCTCTCCTGCAGAAAGTCCAAAACAGACTCATAGAATGAATTACTTATTATTATTATTATTTTTTTTTTAGAAGGAATGACTTATGATGTGCAGGAAAGCCTAATATGGACAAAAGCAACCAGCTATCGCTTTAACTGAGCTGAAGAAAAAGCAGAAGAAAAAAAACGTGCAGACAATAAACACACGATTGCGAAAATATACGGTTTATGTGTGTTTTTCAAGTTATCTCCAGGTAATAAACTTTATGAATAATGCAGTACTGATTGACATATAATTTAGTAGCCTATAGAAACTATACATTTCCTGCCTTATTCTGTGAAATGGGGAAAAGGTGCTCGTAGTAGCCTTTATAAACCGATCATAAAATTGTCATTAAGAAAATATTGAACAAAAATATTATAGCCCCTCAATTGCTGCAGCTAACCTTACTTCCACAGGCTACACACAGCAATATAAACAACAGCTGTGCATGCTCTCTTCACGCAGTTCTTGTATAATAATAATAATTTAATAATATAAGTATACAAGCACACCTCTCCGCTGAGAACTGCACTTACCGGCAGCCGCGGACGTTATGAAGGCATCCTGGTAGTGTGCTACATTACATTAAAGGTGTCTGAACATGAGGGATTATATAGTCCCTGATGAGATCGTCAGGTGAAAGGTCATCAGCATGTGGATAATTTTATTTATGACTAAATTATTATTCATTCATTTTACTAATACTTAGGTTGGGCAGGCCTTCGCAAAATGGCGTTTAATTACAAAAAAAAATTGCCTTGACAAAAGGGCACTTTGGGCATCAAGGGGAAAAGGGGCAGGTGCTCAAGCACCCTTTGCACCCCCTCTGCACGTGTCTGGAAGGGCGTCTAAGTGATGACTAAGGAAAGTTAAATAAGGATTAATGTGCAGTCATGCAGAATTATGAATGAAGTCAAATATTAAATGTTGTATTTATTTAATTTAATTTATTATTATTATTGTTATTATTATTACTTTTGCTGTCATTCGAACGCCTACCAGTTTCCAAAGTTGTGCACCTCCTGTCCAGGTGGAGGCGATATTCCTTGTGATGTGTTGTTGTCAGTGCATGGAAAAAGCTGTCGTCATGTCCTATTTTCTCCATTTTAGTTTTGCTAATGTTTTGGTAAGTTAGTCATCAGTGTGGTGCTCGCAGAATAGGCTGGTAAATAAATCATGGGAAGAAAAAAGAAGAAGCAGATGAAGCCCTGGTGTTGGTATCCTTCTTTAAAAGCTATCGTACCGTTGTTTAATATTTTTCGAATTGTTTATGAGTAGGGATTTGACCACTTCGTGTTTACGAAGAGCTAATGCATTGTTTCTCTGATATCAAGGCCTGCGTCCCTGTGCATCATAGGCGCTTTCGAATTTGTGTTCTGTTTGAATGTTCGCGAAGAGAAGACTTACCAGTTAATACGCCCACTTAATGCATCAGATTTAAAGGGGTCATATGATGCTGCTAAAAAGAACATTATTTTGTGTATTTGGTGTAATGAAATGTGTTTATGCGGTTTAAAGTAAAAAAAAAAAACATTATTTTCCACATACTGTACATTATTGTTTTTCCTCTATGCCCCGCCTTTCTGAAACGCGTCGATTTTTACAAAGCTCATCGTTCTAAAAAGCGAGGTGTGCTCTGATTGGCCAGCTATCCAGTGCGTTGTGATTGGCTGGATACCTCAAGCGTGAGACGGAAATGTTACGCCCCTTACCATACTGTGATGCCGTGTCCCGGCCGGAGCGATGAGACAAAAACATTAAAACCCATTACAAACGAGGCATTTGTTGCATCCAGTGGGGACATAATTACTGATTATAATGACTTATACTGTCTTTTTACACGTAAACCTAAAACCCTGTCTGCATTTGTGATCAGAGAAATGACAAACAAGTGCTACTCCACACTGCCCAAAACTCTCGTTTGAATCATCAGTGACAAATGATAAAAGAAAACGTACTTGTGTGAGTCAGAACTGCCCCAGGATCAGTAAGAGAAAGGAAAAAATGAAATAGCATCATATGACCCCTTTAAGTTACAATAATTTTTTGTCTCTCTGTATATATACGTAGATTAGTTTCACGCTTCCGCTAACAAAAATAGACCATGATGTTGATAACATTTCACAAGGAAATATCCAGTAACTAAAAAAAAATAAAGACATTTCCTCCTGCAGTAACTCGATAACTTGCCTCCTCAACAACCGCTTTTTTTCTTTGAAGAACCAGGATTCCAAATGTAAAAAAAAAAAAACCTGGATATATGTATTTTTAATACAAAATAATAATTTTAACCCTTTAACTGATATCTCTACTGTACGAGGGGGCGTGTTAGAATGAGCCGTTTTAGGTAGGTGTGGCTGACTCTTAACTTTTATAAAGAATATCTCTTTGGATTTGAGACTTTAGTCTTTGCAACTTTACAGATCTTCTTTATGCACCAAGAGCTTGTAACACTCCAAAGAGAAAGGAAAAAATGAAATAGCATCATATGACCCCTTTAAGTTACAATAATTTTTTGTCTCTCTGTATATATACGTAGATTAGTTTCACGCTTCCGCTAACAAAAATAGACCATGATGTTGATAACATTTCACAAGGAAATATCCAGTAACTAAAAAAAAATAAAGACATTTCCTCCTGCAGTAACTCGATAACTTGCCTCCTCAACAACCGCTTTTTTTCTTTGAAGAACCAGGATTCCAAATGTAAAAAAAAAAAACCTGGATATATGTATTTTTAATACAAAATAATAATTTTAACCCTTTAACTGATATCTCTACTGTACGATTGAGCTTAATTTGATAGGGAATAAATCTATCAAAAGGAAGAGATGAGAGAGCAATCTTTTCACAGCTGTACTGCCCCACATCTGTGTCTGCTGTTGCCATGCGGGGTTTGGGAATGTCCAGTTTTCAAGTGACAGCAGCAGTTTACAAACTTCAGTCAGTCACATAGAAGGGAGAACGGTGCTGGTCAGTCATCAGATAATAGGGGCAAACAGGCAATCAAAGAAGTAGGGATGAAACCATAATGTTGTTGTGAATAGGGTAGAGGGTAAAGAACAGAAATAAAGCAAAATATATGAGAAATGCAAAAATGTTTATTTACCATAATTATCCTAAATCATGCGTGACCCTACGGTTGATATGTCTGTAAAGGACATCATATAACATATATATTGCCATATGTCTATATATGTTATAGACACTTAAATATATATATATCTTTTTTATCTTTGTGGACCCTGAAGGTTATGAAATGTATCCAAGATACTAATGAAGTTAAAGGAATGTTTATTATTGGAAAATAACTTATAGAAATAGTTCTCTGAATTCAAATCAAGATTTACCATGGAGTGACAGCTCAACCGTACGGTAGAGTTTTATATAAAACATAAATGTAAAAAAAAGTTATTGGGGCTATTTATTAGATGTCTACTAAGTTTTCTCCAAAATACTTTTTTCATTAGCTCCTTTTAGGGATGAAAGTGAAAGGGTTCAAATAAATTCATGTAAAGTTATAAAATGTCATTTTTGTGAAATTGTAATGAATAAACTCCATGAGCATTTTTTGAATATACAGATTTTGCTCTAAACTTTTTCTCAGGCAGTTGTGCTTGTGAAAAAAAATATTATTCTTCATCCTTGTTCAGCAAGTCATTAAAACCTGGAAAAGTCATGGGGCCTTTGAATATTTTTGTAGACAAAGGGAGGGACAAAGGTTGAGAACCATTTTACTAGGGTATAATATTGAAAGAAGTAGAAAAAGATTTAAGCTTCCTTATGCTGACAGTCTGTCCCTTCTGCTTATCTTGGTGCTTTATTGTTATGTATTTTTCCTTGTTTATATGACTTTAACTGCAAACACAGGTACTGTAACAGGGATTTTGATGATGAAAAGATTCTCATTCAGCATCAGAAGGCCAAACACTTTAAGTGTCACATATGTCACAAGAAGTTATACACTGGTCCTGGTCTGGCCATCCACTGTATGCAGGTATAAAGTTACATATAAACTCACACACACACACACCCACACCTGTGAGGTGGATGGATTATCTCGGCAAAGGAGAAGTGCTCACTAACACAGATTTAGACAGATTTGTGAACAATATTTGAGAGAAATAAGGCCTTTTGTGTACATAGAAAAAGTCTTAGATCTTTGAGTTCAGCTCATGAAAAATGGGGGCAAAAACAAAAGTGTTGCGTTTATAATTTTGTTCAGTGTATATACTGTGTGTATATATATATATATATATATGTATGTTTAATTTGCTGTATGTTTTTGTTTGATATATTAAAGGTTCACAAAGAAACCATTGATGGTGTCCCTAATGCAATACCGGGAAGGACTGACATAGAGCTGGAGATCTATGGAATGGAGGGTATTCCAGAGAAAGACGTGGAGGAGAGGAGACGTGTGCTTGAACAAAAAACACAGGGTATAACATTTACTCATTTGTTCTTTTTGTAGCCCAAGTGAACCCATGGTAACTATATTCTCCTTTTTTGGTTACAGAAAATCAAAAGAAAAAACAGCAAGATGACTCGGATGAAGATGACTCAGATGAAGAGGCTGGTCCCTCCTTCCAGCAGCCAGCAACAACTGTACAGCCTCAGGCAGCCTATGCCCCTATGACCCAACCAGGAATGGCCCCTGTCCCAGCTCCAGGGATGCCACCTGGAAGCTACTCAGGTGTGCTTTGTAATGGTACCAAACACCCAATTTTAGATGTTATGCATAGTATATTTATTATGTGTCTCTTAAATGGTTTCTCTCAAAGGAATGCCCCCAATGATGCCTGGTGTCCCCCCGATGATGCCAGGGATGCCTCCTGTCATGCGCGGAATGCCTCCAGGGTAAGAGTTAAAGGGGTCATATGATGTTGCTAAAAAGAACATTATTTTGTGTATTTGGTGTAATGAAATGTTTATGCGGTTTAAGGTTAAAAAAACACATTATTTTCCACATGTACATTATTGTTTCTCCTCTATGCCCCGCCTTTCTGAAATGCGTCGATTTTTACAAAGCTCTTCGGTCTGAAAAGCGAGGTGTGCTGTGATTGGTCAGCTATCCAGTGCGTTGTGATTGGCCGAATACCTCAAGCATGTGACGGAAATGTTACACTCCTACCATACTGTGATGCCATGTCCTAGAGAGACGAGACAAAAACATTAAAACCCATTATAAATGAGGCATTTGTTGCATCCAGTGGGGACATAATTAACGGATTATAATGACTTATACTGTCTTTTTACGCGTTGCATCGCGCCGCGTAAACATAAAACCATGTCTGCATTTGTGATCAGAGAAATGACAAACAACAAGCGCTACTCTACACTGCTCAAAACTCACGTTTGAATCATCAGTGGCAAAATCTTTAAATATGAAGACAAATTTACAGTCTGTGAGTTAGAACAGCCAGCATTGTAGTCTACTCTTCCAGGATCAGGAAACAGTCCTCCATAAAATGCGCTGCACACTGTGCATATCTGCAATATCTGAATATTTGGGTTGAACTGTTCTGGAACAGTGTTGTAAATACAACCTAACCACTGATTTTAGTCGTGTCCTCTTTTGGAAGGCCAAACAAAGTATTGTTGGGGCAAAATAAAATGACTCTCATCGGCATAAGAGACAAACTCACTCTCAATTGTCTTTTAAAGGTTTTATTCTTTGCAAAGAAGGCCAGACATCATATAGAAACACAAGTCGCTGCAGAGTGTGACAAAGAAGGGAGGGCGCTCCTCCACTTTATATCTCTTTTGCAGTCAAGGTTACAAACTCTTAACAGCTGTATTTTTCCACACATGGTAAGAAAGTCAAAAACACACTACTATATCATACTTCTAAAGCTGGGTTCCCCCTATATTTAGGGCCTAGATGACCTTCTAGGTCACGGACAGACGCCTATGGGTCTCTCAGTTGTCCCCCTCTCAGCCCAGCATGGCCCTGTGGATTTCTTGTCACCCATACACTTTGCGTGAACATTTGGGCGGCGTTATGCAAATCTTCTCACACAGTGATGTAGACATGTGGGGACGTGTTTAAACGAGGCGTTTTAGGAGGGCGTGGACCAGTCTTAACTTTTATAAAGAATATCTCTTTGGGTTTGAGACTTTAGTCTTTGCAACTTTAGGGATCTTATCTATTCTTAAACAGCTTGTAACACTCCAAAGAGAAAGGAAAACTTGAAATCGCATCATGTGACCCCTTTAATAGAATTAGAATGATTTTATTTATACATATTTTTTGTGATTTAAAGGGGTGGTTCATTGCGATTTCACTTTTTTTAACGTTAGTTAGTGTGTGATGTTGCTGTTTGAGCATAAACAATATCTGCAAAGTTACGAAGCTGAAAGTTCAATGCAAACGGAGATATCGTCTTTTCAAATTCTGGCAGTTTAATGCCTACAAAAACGGCTGGTATGGACTACAACTAGGAACTTCCCGGGTTTGTGACGTAACAAACCCAGATAAACCCCGCCCTCTGGAAAAGGCAGCAAAGGTGGCGAGGCCATACTGCGCTGCTTTCGAGAAGAGGAAGAGAAAACTAGAGGTGCACGTAAAAATCTATTCATATATGAATCGCGATTCTGTCTTCTAACGATTCTAATAGATTCACAAGTTTCAAAATCAATGTTCTAAAGCAGCGGTTCTTAATTTTGTTCCTCGCATTCCCCTGCTCTGCATGTCTCTCTCTCTCTCTCTCTCTCTCATTCAGCTCAGCTCCAACAATGAACTGTTCCAATTATACAATTATTTTCACATAGCTATGAGAAGCGTTAAACATGGACGTGCATGCAGTTGCCGTACTGTATTAAAGCTTTAATTAGGATAAAACCGTATATTAAAAGCTAACAAGCAGTAGCATTTGCAAATAACCGCGTATCTAAAAGTCTGAGACAACAAAAAACAAAAAACATAGGCCTACCATTAAAAGCCGTGCTTGCACAGGTTCTGCACGATGCTCTTCAATAATATCCTCTGCGTCTCAATCGGGCTCAAGCTGATAAGTGATATTAACAACTAGGCCTGTCGCGATAATTAAATAACCGTCTAATCGCGATTATTTGATCTAAACGATTATTGTGCTTTTTATACGAGACAAGGGGGGAGTCATACCAAAAGAAACAGATGCTTTTCATGCACTGTATAGCCTATACAGGGCTCCAGACTTATTCTTCCCACTAGTCGCTCTTTTGCAACTAACTTTCTCAGCTGGTTGCTCGAGCACATGATTTGGTCGCAATATTTTTTTACAATACAATGATACAATGACAAACTAGCTTACAAAACTTTTAACAAAAACGAATAAGATGAGGCATGGCAAACACCACATGCTGTATTATATACTGACTAATAAATTACAGAACGTTTAGCAAACACTGAGGAATCAAATAAATAAATATAAGAGTGCCTCCATAGAGCGTAATGTGAGGTAAACAGCAAAGATACGTTTTTCAAAAATGAAAACAAAATAAAAGTAAAACTAACGGTGACAGTGCTTGCATGCCCCCCCCCCCCCCC
>NW_015505306.1:2312217-2343791 GCF_001515645.1 Sinocyclocheilus grahami | reverse complement strand
CGTTGCCAGTAGTCATGTCTCAGTAGGGCTACAATTGCCATCTAGCGGTTGGGAATTGCAATTGCATTTTTATTTATAAAATGAAAGATAATGTCATATAATCACATCATATAATGTGTATGAATGTAGCATTTAACAGCTTGTGGGATGCATGACATCATATTATCAAATGCAAGTAAACTTTTGAAACATTTAAATTAGCATTATTGCTATATTTAATAATGTTGTAAAATAATTAAATAAAATATAAAATAATGCTAATTTAAATGATTCAAAAGTTTACTTGCATTTGATAAGAAGCTGCGTGGACGAAAAATTACATGTAAACAATTTTAAGGCTATTTTGGCTATGCTCATCGCTGGTCTGGTTACTGGTAGGCTATAGGGGCTATAGCCAAGCCGTTAAAATTAGACCACACATTGCCTCGATTTCGCCAGGTGGGCTAAAGGCAGACTACATGTAGCCCATCCAATTTAGAGCGAAATCATGGCTACATATAGACCATGTCATGAAATGACACTTATATCTTTCTAGATATTATTGACACTGCGAACATGATGGGATATCAACCATCTCATGCGCTGCCTGGCCAAAAACTACAGTGAATCAGGTTAGACTATAAGCGGGCTACAGATAGACGCTCGGACTACGAGCTAAATCGTGGCTATGCACAGGCTACGTATTGAACATGTCAAAGAAATGAAACCAAACCCCCTGTAAATGCTGTTGACTTTGCTTACATGATGGAATATCATACATCTCACAAGTTATTTTGCCAAAAAACGACATGAAACCAAATTCAAGGTTATTTGGGCTAGAAGTGGGTTACACATAGCCGGACTGTATCGTGTCTATACTTAACCGAGACGTTGAAATGACGGCTATTGCTTGCTGGGTACTCTCTAAAGCGCTGTTTCATTATGCTTTCAGTTTCGATTGATGTTTCTCATATGCAACAGAAATTGCAGCGCTTATGAGTTGACCAACGCAGTGGTCGCGCCAGTGCGACCGCACACACAATTTTGTCGCACAGGCAGAAAAAATGGTCGCAGTCTGGAGCCCTGCTATATCATCTGAAGCCATTCCATATCTTAATGTGAGGGACAGAATTTAGGTTTACAGAACCTCATCTTCCTTCTGCTGCAGCTGTCAGTCATTCTCCGATCAGTATTCAAACAGCACGTCACGTTCAGTTATGACAGTCAGCATAAAACTCTCTCTCCAAGATGATATATTCCCATTATAATACTTTTAAGTTTAAGGAAGGAAGGAATTATCACAAACAGAAAGGTTATTAGAAGGCTTTCTTTTTCTCATGATTTCTCTTATATTCATGAATGTATTTTGTAAAAATACAAATAGTTAACAAAATAAACATGTTTGAATTGTATAATTTGCACAAAAATATATTTTTTCAAGATATAGTTTTTTCTGCTAAATTATAAAGTCAGCTAGTTTAATTTCATAGCTTATATATTTTTATTCAAATGTAGTTTTTCTCTGTAATGAGGAAGTGAGTATTTAGTGGATTGCGTTTAACAAAGGGTTTAAAAGAGTGAGTTCCACCAACACAGTATTGATATTCTGTAGTGGTGTAGAAAAAAAGTAGCGCTGGTGTTGGATCGGTATTGGCCAATTCTTAGAATTTGGAATACTCTATGTAATCTTACACTGCAAAAACTTAAAAAGATTAAAAGATAACATCATAATTATTTACTGAACCCTTAAATTAATCAATTATATAATGAAAGCCATAAAAACAGACAATTAATTGTGATAATCGGCATAATCGCCAAAGCCCTAAAACAGGCAATTAATCGCAATAACCGTGACTATTTTTAGACAATTAAACGTCAGCCAAATTTCATAATCGTGACAGCCCTATTAACGACACCGTTGTTTACAATACAACCGGAGCACATGCCGCTGAGGAGAGGGGCAGGACATTTGGGCGCGCACTAGAGGCGGTTTAGCCCATCACAACACACTGGGCTAGCTAACCAATCAGAGCCCATCGCCTATTTCTGAGGGAGGGGCTTCATAAAAGAAGGAAATTATCAGCACTTTTCTCAGATAAGGGACCGAGTGGTGTGGAATAAAGGTTAAATATGTGAAAAATAATGCGTTTTTAAAAAAACGAAGCATTAAAGGGGTCATATGATGCAATTTAAATTTTTCCTTTCTCTTTGAAGTGTTACAAGCTCTTGGTGCATAAAGAAGATCTGTAAAGTTGCAAAGACTAAAGTCTCAAATCCAAAGAGATATTCTTTATAAAAGTTAAGAGTTAGCCGCACCCCCCTAAAACGGCTCATTCTAACACGCACCCACATGTCTACGTCATGATGTGGAAAGATTTGCATAACGCCGCCAAAATGTTCACACAAAGAAAGGAGGTGTAACTTTTATTCTCGCTGTAGTATTGTTGCTGCCGCCATGCCGTGAAGAGCTGTGTGTTTCGTTGTGAAAGCGAAACTACTTTGTTTGGCCTTCCAAAAGAGGACGATATCCGCTTCGTCATGCCTAGAGCTGATCTGTGCTGGTCGCTGAGGAAATACATCAAATTCGCGCTGTGGATCGGCTTTCACCGTGGACGAAGCGGAGTCCAGCCCGGGGTCGTCACATGTGGTTGCCGCAAGCCCACCGGCCACTCCTTCGTCGAATCTGCTGGCCGTTCCTCACTCTAGCCGCCCGCCTCCGCTCACTCAAGGCTGCCGTGTGTGACGCTATGTTTAGTTGTGAAAGCGAAACTACTTTGTTTGGCCTAACAAAAGAGGACATGACTAGAAATCAGTGGTTAAGTTGTATTTACAACACTGTTCCAGAACAGTTCAACCCAAATATTAATTTGTGTGCAGCACATTTTATGGAGGACTGTTTTCTGATCCTGGTAGAGTAGACTACAATGCCGGCTGTTCTGACTCACAGAATGTAAGTAAGTTTTAATTTCTGATGATTCAAACACGAGTTTTGAGCAGTGTAGTGTAGCGCTTGTTTGTCATTTCTCCGATCACAAATGCAGACATGGTTTTATGTTTACACGGCGCGATGCAACGCGTAAAAAGATAGTATAAGTCATTATAATCAGTAATTATGTCCCCACTGGATGCAACAAATGCCTCGTTTGTAATGGGTTTTCATGTTTTTGTCTCGTCGCTCCGGCCGGACAGAGCATCATCACAATATGGTAAGGGGCGTAACATTTCCGTCACACGCTTGAGGTATTCGGCCAATCACAACGCACTGGATAGCTGGCCAATCAGAGCACACCTCGCTTTTCAGACCGAAGAGCTTTGTAAAAATCGATGCGTTTCAGAAAGGCGGGGCATAGAGGAGAAACAATAATGTACAGTATGTGGAAAATAATGTGTTTTTTTTTACTTTAAACCACATAAACACATTTCATTACACCAAATACACAAAATAATGTTCTTTTTAGCAGCATCATATGACCCCTTTAACACATGTTAGACTGCACCCCATAAACACAATCAAGCCTAGAAAAAAAACAGTGAACCACCCCTTTAATCCATGCTTCTTGCATTGTCAGTTGAAAATTTCCTTCCTGTTATTTTTAACTAATAGCATGATGCCAATGAGTGGGATGATGCCACCTACCCATGGAATGCCCCCAATGATGCCAGGCATGCCACCAGGTACAGGAACCTTTCAGTTTATCTCATTATGTATATGAGACAAATGTTTATTTTTTTTAAAGAGCAGGTCAGATGGGTTTTCGAAAAATATCTCTTTTGCAGTTTGTAAGGTAGCTATCCTTCAATGTAAACACTCTGCAAAGTTGTTAATCAAAAAAGTGCATGATAAATAAATTTATTGTCTCTCAAAAGAAAGGGTCGACTCAGAATCGCCTTAACGAGTCGTTATATTTTCAATTCTTTTGCCTGTTACCGATCTACGTCACTGGGTAACACATTAGCATAATCCGTGCCTGCCCACGAAATATGAGCACTCTCTTTGTGGAGAAGATGCTGTGTTCCACGATATCACAGCAATACAATTCAAACCTTTTGTTGTGCTCGTCATTTTACCGAGGACTGCTTCTCTAATCTTGCCTTTTATCTTTGTTGGCTTCTAATCTTCTTTATTTTGACCAACTAGTGTCTCGCAACCACAACCTGTAAGTACGATTGATACGTTATGTGTACATTTTCAATTGAGTGCTAATATGTGATGTATACCTAGTGCAGCTTTAGGTTTCCAGGTAAAGCACGATATTACTGTTTTACTGAAATAGTTCTGATAATTCGCTGTGAACCCACTATTTCCTAAGAATGTGTCGATTAATGTATACTGTCATTTTTCTAATTACTTCGTTTAATGATAAAGAATATAGTGTAGCACACAGACTTTATAAGCATTGTGAAAGTGCTGTTTATGTGGTTATAGGGTTAATGCAGGGAGTAAAAGACCCGGTAGAGAGAGACGAGTTAGTTAGGCTGGTGCGCATGTGATACAGCTGCTCTGCGTTATAATTAAAGGTTAAGACATGGAGCATCTTTTGTCTCGGCTAACGTATACACCATTATTGTTTTAAGTGTTTACAATTTAGCAGCTAAACTTTAGCTGTGGGCACGATTCACTTGCATAAGTGTTAAACAAAATGTTTTATGTCATTATTTTAAGAACTGATTGGAGTACTATATTATTGTTTTATGTAAAGGTGCATGCTAGGGTTGTCACAACAAAACCCGCCCAATTGCTACTCAAAACTAGCCCAATGGTGTTTCGAGGGTGGTCCCCCTTTAAAAATCGCGTTCTGGGGTGTAAAATACACGCTTTCAGTCGGGGCTAAATACTAAAGCCTAAATATGACGTTATTGGGGTCGCTACAACCCGCGACATCAGAAACAACCGTGGACTTGTCAACACAGATGGTAGCGCTCGCTAACTTGCTCAAGCGCTCCTCTTTTTACCAATCACAACAGGCTTGGCCAGCTGACCAGTCAGAGCAGAGTAGGCTTATGGAAGGGAGGGGTTTACAGACATTTCGCTCCGAACAGAATCGAACGAACCATTTCGAAATCATGGACAAATGAGTCTATGTATAAATGTATATTCTGAGAAAATTACAGTGTTTTCTGACCTTAGATGCATTTAAACCTGTTGTAGGGGACTCCAACACAATATTAGGACGCTTTAAAAAACCATATGACCTGCTCTTTAAATGTTTATTTATTTATTTATTTTCCTTTTATATTGGTTCTAATTAATTCATCATTCTGCTCAGGATTACCTCCTCACATGGGTCATCACCCTGGCATACTCCACATGGCTCAGGCCCCTCCTACTACCACCCGGCCAGCTGTGTCTGCCACCACAGTGTCCACGCCACAGCCGAGTGTCTCCAAGCCACTGTTTCCCAGTGCAGGACAGGTATGATGCCCTTTCTCCCTACCATAGAAAAACTTGGTATAGAACATTTTTGCCACTAAGAAACTGCTAGTAAGTTTCACAAATAACAAAGAAATGGCAAGTAACACATTGAATTTTCTGTGAAATTTTGAAGTTGAAAGAATTGTCTTGTAAAATATTACTTTTGTTTCAAAAAATCAGTTTGAAAGTCATCTGAATAAATTTAAATGGTTTATATTTCTCTTTCAGGGACTGATTAGACTCTGGCCATACAGTATTTTTTCTTTGGTTATGAGTTTTTTTCACCATCAATTATTTGCTTAGGAAGAGAGAGCAGGGAAGTGCAGTACAGTGAAGAACTAAAATAATCTGAAAAACAGGAAAAAACTAATGTAAATGCTTGAATACGACTGTCTCCTCAAACAGATTCAAAATACCTGAATGCATAAGTTCCGTTGTTTGTATGTTTACCAGAGCTCTTTTATAATAATTCTTGTTATGAACATGCATGTTTATTTATGTCTTATGAACTGGTCAGTGGGGGAGAATATTTACAAAATATTTGCTAAAATAAAGCTCTTCTGACATATTTGTCAGCTTCCGTTTTAAGTATGTCATTAAGACAAAAACAAGTTATACTCTCAGTAGCTCTGGGGGTATTCCAGAAAGCAGGTTATGTGACTTACCCGGGTACGTTTAAGGGTAAGTAAGAGGATAAACTTGGCTTTCAGTTCCAAAAATGGAGGTAACTTTCAGGGTATGTAAGTAGCCATAGCAACTTACTCTCTGACCACAAGCTGCTCCGGAGCAGATTCTGTTTCAGGCTTAGTTTACTTCAGCACTATTAGCATATGCGTTGACCTATTGATGAGACTCCAGTAGGCCTGGCAGATTGAGCACAATATTAAATATTAGTACAATATAGTTATATAATATACAGTAATATTTATTGTTAAACAATTTGAACTAATTTCCTGACAGGACCAGCAGTTAAAAAAAAAAAAACTCTTGTTGTTAAACCCTATGAGACCAAGTTATGAAAACTGATTTGTGGGCTGTATTAATGCATAAACTTTTAATGCTTGAGGATCCATAAAAAAAAAAAAAGAGATGGTCGTTTTAAACAAACTGAGGTTCAGTGTTAAGTGTGTTGATGATAGTTTTGGTGAGCAACAGTCATGTCCGGAATCAAACAGCTGAGGGTCTTTATTGTGTGCTCTCTCTCCATCCTGCAGATGGGGACTCGAGCTCCAAGCACAAGCTCAGGCTCCTCCAGTCTGGACAATTTGTCAGCATCCTCTAAACCGCTGTCCCAAGTATGCAGTAGCTTGCTGACTCTGTGAAAGAGCTGCTTCATAAAACTATTGATGGCATGTAACAGCAGATAGACCTCAGACTGCCTCTTAGAATAATTGACTTTGCTCTAGGGGACGTCTGTAGTGCTTCAGAAGAGTTGAAAGAGATTGATCTCAGTTGAGACCGAGAATTGATAAATGGCTTAATTCTCTCTTTTAAACTCAGACTGTTTCTTTCTCCTCTGGTTTTTAATTGTGTAAAATCCACCTTCATAGTCACATTTTAACTGTATGTAGGCCCCAAAAAGTATTTAGGCTTGTTAGGCTTTAAGTGGATCATGATCAAGTATCCAGTTTTGTTAGGGATGCACTGATATTAAAATTCAGTCTAATACTGATCAGACTGAATGCTATGGCTGATATTAATTCTAATCTGTTTTTTTAAATAAAAAATAAGCTAATAACTGAAATCAATAGTTTTTAATGCTACAAGTGAATTTACATCACACCTTTAGAATAAACTGTATGAAATGTACAGTGTTATGAAATTATTAGTGTTTTTAAATATTGACTTTGAATATTGGACAGCTTTGGTAATAATGAGTATGTACAATTCAGCCAGTAACTGAGTTATGCTACTTATATCGTGCATCTCAAAATTTTGCCTGAAAAGTGTGCTTGTTCTTTATTTCTAGATAAAGTAAATAACAAAACCTCAAATCAAGTGTTATGTTGGGCAAAATGCACCTAAATGCAGAATTAGTTGAATCACTGAATCTATCTGATTTGCTCCTTGGTCTCTTTCTGCAGGTCCAGCAGGCTGGTTCTAGTCTAGCGGTGAGCTCCTCTGCACCACCTTCTGCTGCTCCCAAACCAACATTCCCAGCTTACACCCAGTCCTCCGCCACTGCTGCGGCCAACACGAGCAGCACTGTGGCCAAACCGGGCACCCCAGTCACAAGTAAGCCTGCCACCCTCACCACCACCAGTGCAACCAGTAAGTTGATCCACCCTGATGAAGATATATCACTGGTAAGTGAACTTGTTTCTGTGCTTTGATCTTTAACCTTTGCAGAAATAACTGGTCAGCTTTGGAATGGTGCATGCTTTCATTCGATAAAACACCTGTTTGATTATTCCAGACTGTCTTGTTCCAAACCTGAGACTTTTCTTCTGCGGAACATAGATTTGAAATAATGCTTTTGTCCATACATTGAAAGTCAATGCCACCAGAACAACACTAGACCACACTGACTTACTTTCTTCACAAAATCTTTTGCATTCCACAAAAGAAAGCAAGCAAAAAAGCCCATATTTATGTCTTACCAGTTTGTGCATTTTGTGTTTGACAGGAGGAGTTGCGAGCACAGCTGTCTCGCTACCAGTGTAAAATCCCTAGTGCAGGACAGGCCCACGTAACTTCCCCACCAGTTGCACCAATGGGAGGTGTGTTGCCCCCTCAGCAGGGCATTCCTGTACAACAGCCGGGTGTTAGGCATCCCATGCAAGGTATTTCAAAATAAGAGAGGAAATGTCTTGTTACATTACTGTTTATAAGTTTGGGGGCGGTGAGATATTTAACACTTTTATTCAGCAAGGATGCAATTAAATTGATCAAAAGTGAGAGTAAATGCACTGAGAATGTTAAAAAGGATTTTTATTTCCAATAAATGCTGTTCTTTTTAACTTTATATTTGTCACAAAATCCTGAAAAAAGTCCTGTTTCTTGAGCAGCAAATCAAGATATTAGAATGATTTCTGAAGGATCATGTGACACTGAAAACTGGAGTAATGATGCTGAAAATTCAGCTTTGCCATCACAGGAATAAATTGCATTTTAAAGTATATTGAAATAGAAAACAGATATTTTAAATTTGAATAATATGTCACAATATTATTGTTTTTACTGTATTTTTGATCAACTAAATGCAGCTTTAATGAGCATAAGAGACTTCTAAATAATTAAACAGTCTGACCAACCAACCAGCTTTTGAATGGTAGTGTATATTAGTGAAGAATAACAGCGTAAGATAAAACCAGATTTAAAAGAAAATTGAATCACTGTTTCAAATGCAACAAATCTATTTCCTCTCATGTAGGGCCATACGGTGCTCCGCCGCATGGAGTGCCTGGGTACATCCCAGGAGGAATGCCTCCTTACGGTCAAGCCCCACCCATGGTCCCCCCCTTCCAGGCCGCTCCCCCTCGGCCCGCCATTGGCATGAGACCCCCTGTAATGTCTCCTGGAGGCCGATATTGAAGCGTCACTACTGGTCTTCATTAGGTTTGGTGATTCAACCATTTTACCATCTAGTGGCGTGCTTTACAATCCAGATCAGTAACCGTAACCCTTCTTGCAATGAGGAGATGGAGTAATCAAACTATAGCGCATGGGACATTTAATTTTGTCAAGTCTATTATTTGGACCTACCCTTTGTTGCAGATCATACAGTCTGGCTTTTTTCTCATGTTTTGTTTAGGTTTTTAGAAGTGAAGTGTAGTAAATATGGTTCGTATTAATTTGAAGCGGCTGGAGTTTCGTACAGCACCTTTATCAAGGCAAGTCACTGTAAATATACTACTGTACTAAAAGTGTGAAGCCTTCGCAGCACCCATAGGTGCTGTTGGGCGTCCTGTCCCCAGCGTTGCTTGGTGAGGGCTTCAGATAGCTGTCACTGTTGGATTTATTTTTCTATGTCTGCTTGTCTACAATTACAGTGTTCTCTCTGTAGGGCCAATAACAAAAGGACTCCTGTGAATGCTATCTGTACTGTTCCACTATGAATTGTAATAAACTATTGAAATCTAACGGCTGTTTTTTCATTAGCAAGTAAAGGACAACCTCACAAGGTTTGTACTACAAATGATCCACACGATGGCTGTTATTTGTATGAAAGCTGTGTTTGCAGTGTGCTGGAAGGTGTTTGTGGGTGAGAGGAAAACTGAAGCATTTGCATCCATGTTCCTTTCATATTAAAGTTTGGATTTAAAGGGGTCAAATAATGAGGACTCAAGTTTTCCTTGATCTTTTAAGGTAAACGAGTTTTGTACCATGTCAACTTAATGTAACTGTTACAATTCAAATCATCCTCCTCAGTCCAAAAAGACCGCCACGATAACATCTCATAACTTCTGACATCAGTGAACAACAGACAAACTAACAATAGAAAACTGGCTGAAGGTCCCCGATTATTTTAGTCTGATCCTAATAGTTTGTGCTGCAACGGAAAGGGACAAGGCGATAAATGGAAAAAACTAATTACGACTATTTTCGATGGGAAAAAATAATGTAGTGAACATCGGAAGTAAATGTATGATGACCCCTTTAAATGTTCAGCTTCTTATGCAAGGACATATGGCTGCTAGATAAAAAGAAAACAACCATTCAGATAGCAGTCTTCTTGAAAATCACAGTCTTCTGAGAGTGATTGAAATAACGCTTGTGAACCTGAGAATCATTTATGTACAGGCTACAGCTCATTACTTGTGATTTTCAGGAAGAGGCAGGTAAGAAGGTGACTGTAGTTCACTGTGGTTGTTGTCCTAAACTGAGGATTTCTCTTCTCCTTGTAGCTATGCCATGGGACTGGCTGAGGCAGAGTCTCAGTGTTGCCCTGCACAGGCTGAGGCAAGTCTCATATTTTCTCTCTTTACTCTGTGTATTCAGGGTAGAGGTCTTCACGGGTCCACTTGGATCCGGAAAACCCGAGCGGGTTCGGGTCCAAAACTCAAAGTACCTCGGACACGGGTCGGGTTCGGTATTAGCGGTCTCGGGGAATTTAAAATAAACATGCTTTTTCCAGATGGACCCGATTAGACCCCAATTCTTCTATCCATTCTATCCCGAATGCGTAGGCTACTTTCACTTTCGTGTTAAGTGAGGAACGCACAAAAAAGGAGCATACGTTTGTAACCTCACACACAGAAATCATCTTATAGATATGAGATCCATCAGGAAAATCCACTCGCTTCATTATGCTGCGTGTTCATACAGGGCTTTTCTTTTTTGTGTGCAGAAGCTTTCGCCAGAGATCAGGTTGCAGACAACACTAGCTATCCATGAATTATTAGGCTATCGACTTATTTGTTTTATCAAACTATCACGTTTATTTTTCAAATCCACTGGTCACAATTGAAAGCCGAGCTCAGAAATAACTTGTATCATGCAGGCACTAATATAAAGTAGCCTAATAATAAATTGAATAAATGTTAAATAAATCAAAGTAATGGAGAAGCGGCCAAAGCAGTGAGCAGGACACCGGGATTTTTCCTGATTGACTGCGGTGGAGCTGCAGGCTGTACACACGTCAATACCGTTTGCATTGGGGTCCAGTCGGGTTCGAAATTAAATGCCGTCAGACTTGGGTCGGGTTTTTCTTAAAAAAAAATTTGATTTATGCACGTCGGGTTTGGGTAAGAAGTGATTCGGTTTGGGTACAGATTTTAGGACCCGAGAAGACCTCTAATTCAGGGGGCCTCAGCCATTTGGAGCAAGTTTGGTGATGGCCCCCGGGTTTATTAATATCTCTTAACTAACTCATAGTTTTAGCTAACATGTTAAAAATACACACACGCTTCAAAAGTTTGAGGTCAGTAAGATTTGTAATGTTTATTCAGCAAAGATGCATTAAATTGATTAAAATTGACAGTAAATACAATTATGTTCCAAGATTTCTTTTTCAAATTATTATTTTTTTACTTTCTGTTCAAGGAATTCTGGGAAAAAAGCGACACTTTTCACAAAATTAAGTAGGACAACTCTTTTCAATATTCGTAATAATAAATGTTTCTTCAGCAGCAAATCGGCATATTAGAATGATTTCTGAAAGATCATGCGACACTGAAGACTGGAGTAATGATGCTGAACATTCAGCTTTGACAACACTGGGATCAATTAAATTTGAACCTGTATTCAAATAGAAAAGTTACTTTAAATTGCAATAATATTTCACAATATTGCTGTTTTTACTGTATTTTGATTAACTAAATACAGCCTCGGTGAGTATGAGACTTCTTGCAAAAACATTTAAAAAAAATCTTACCAGCCTCAATCTTTTGAACGGGAGTGTATATTAAAGTAATATGTTGTTGTTTTCAACCACATCTGTGGCAGACTATGATTCTGACTCATCTCTCAGTTTGTAAGAAACAAATGGGAAATGGATATGCATTAATTACAATGAAAGTTTAGCAGTTATTCAAACTAAGCCTTTAGAAAAAGCAACTTGCTCATAAACATGACACATTACACTGAAAAAAAATGTTTCATCCAATTAAAAAAAATTAGGGTAATGACTCACATCTATATTTTTTTACTTGAGCCAATGAAAAATAAATAACTTGCCCTTAATTGGATGAATGAAACATTTTTTCAGTGTAGCATTACATTTGGTGTGCTAATCAAAAGTATGTGTGCAGTTACATGGAGTGGATGTCTTTAAACTCCACCACAAGAATTATGTTCATAAAACACAAGAAGCTCTTCCGCCTTACAAACTGAAAGATGAGGTTAAATTATTCAGCGTGCCTCAGATTCATTCCTTGAGCATTGTCGAAAATCCAGAATATTCATTTAAATCTGTGGTAAGATATTTATGTATATATAGTGTGTGCTTTTGATACATCATAGAAGTTTCATAATACGAAATAATGCAGTTGAGCAGTAGCACTGAGGAGTAATGTGTGATTTGTTAAACAAGCTCTTCCATTGGTATTGGAAAAGGTTGGCATGTTTCTTGGCACTAATGGTGTGTTTAATGGATTTCTGTCCACAGTTTGGCTTTGATATCAATCAACTAGGTTTCATTTAATATATGAATCAGGTGGTTTTGTGTTTTGTAAAGTACTGTCTGTGAGTAGTTTGTGCTTGTTTCTTTTATCTGCCCAGTTGCTATATTCATTTACTCTTGATTTTTTTTTATGGAAATCCAAGACCCCCTTTAGAGGTTAGACTGAGTAGGTATAATTACTCTGGGTTTGTAATCTCTGTTTACCTGCTGTTGATGGATTTGGTTAAATACAAGAGTCATTGCTTTCCTGTTCACTTTCAAATAGTTCTTTGTCTGAGTCGACTGGTAAGTTTACAACTTGTATGTGAATCAGTAGTCCTTGTTCTCTAAATCATTACTCCTCTTCCTTTTTACAGGGAAAACGTTGTGTTTTGTTTCAGAGTTTGAAATTGCCTATGATCTCTATTGTTTTTGTTTTTGTCTTTCTTTGCAGTAGAGTGCAGCACTGAGTTTCCTTTTCCTTTTGTCCTGTTTAAAAATAATAAAAGCTGAGATAAAACCAATGACGTGTATTCTTTGTATATTTGGTCATATATGTATATATATATATATATGTATATATATGTATGTATATATATATATATATTAGTACAAAGAAAAAAGAAATGAAAGAAAAATAAGTTGCATAAGTGCTTTAAATGTCATGTAAACGTCGGCTGCAGATAAATTCAGAGAATGAAATCATTAGGGAAACTTCACTCACTAAGCATTAAAACACAAAAACAGACATATGTCTGCTGAACTTCCTGTGCATTGGGTGGAGCTCTCTGGAGATGAAAAGAGAGTGATAGTAGCGAGTGAGTGCAGCACAAGCAACGATTTGAGGACAGATGTGTAACTTGTCTTGGATATTTAAAGACGTTTAATAAGCGCACCATGAGAGCCTGCCTAGTTCTCTGGATTTTATGGGATCAGACTTTAGGTATGTCACTGAATAATGTTTTGTGTGTGTTTGTGCTGTAGCTCTTTCCAATAAAGTGCTTTCTGATAGAAGTTCAGTTCATTTTACTAGAAAAAAAAAGTCAGAACCTGAATAAGTCACAAATCATTGTCTCGGGTATCTTAATTTAATTTTGTTTTAACTGACCTCATTTATATATTTACTCTTAAGCTAGATTGTTATATATATATATATATATATATATATATATATATATATATAACAATGTATAAACGTCAAATTACCTTTATTTTTAGTGCTTTACACAATACAGATTGTCAAACAGAAAAATAGGAAAAACTTAAGCCTACTTTAATGTTACATATATTACACATTTTAAGTATTCTAATTTATTATTTGTGATATTTTAAGTTATTCTTAATGACACTGTTAACAAAAATATGCCTTTTTCAGTAACCGATGTATTTAATATGTATTGAGCAGGATTTAAAAATTTGTTTAAATTAGGCTATATAAGGCCAACAATGCACATAACCAGTTGAAAAATATTTCATGCGAGAATACATGATTTCTTTTCGTTTTTTAATTAATATTTTATCAAGACTTTTCGGCATCTGAAGATTTTCATTACATCCAAAGGCTTGAGGGTGAATCGGTGGACATAGATTGTGTTGCTCAAGCAAGTAAACCTCGCCCAGCGCTTCTGCACCTGAGACGAAGGTTTGCTCCTTCAGAAAGTGTGTTGAACATCTCTGAAGATAATGTCATGAGAGCAGATCCAGAGATTGAGGGACGAATCAGTATCTCCGGACAGCTGAAGTTACTCTGACTCTTTCTCATTTAAGAGCCACAGACTCGGGGCTTTATGTCTGCGATTTCTCAGGAAATCCATCAGATGCGCTCCCGGCGAACACAGCTCTCTTTCTGCTTGTAAAAGCGCCTGGTTGGTGGATACATTGATTTCAGACGCATATAGGTCTAAAAAAGCGTAAATGATCTTTAGGGATACAGTGGGGATACAGATAACAGTAAATTATCTTTAGGGATCCTATCGCGTACTATCTAATCGTTCTTGATTTTCAATTAAAAAATAAATCAATAAAAAAATTGAAAATGTGATATACTATATGGTGGCCGAGAGAGCTCAACGCGCTGCAAATGAAAAAAAAAAACATGCAAATAGAAAAAACACCTGCAAATTAAAAAAAATAAAAAATCTTCATCAATTTGACAACACACACGCTGCAAATGCTCACAACACAACCAAATAAAGAAATGCGCTGCAAATGCTCACAACACAACCAAATAAAGAAACACGCTGCAAATAGACACAGACCACATCGGAAATGTTTAAAGGAACACTCCTCTAATACTCCTCTAGAGTTAAACAGATGAGTTTTACTATTTTCGAATCCATTCAGCTGATCTCCGGGTCTGGAGGTAGCACTTTTAGCTGTAGCTTAGCATAGATCATTGAATCTGATTAGACCGTTAGCATCTCGCTCAAAAATGACCAAAGAGTTTCGATATTTTTCCTATTTAAAACTTGACTCCTCTGTAGTTACATCGTGTACTAAGACCGACGGAAAATGAAATGTTGCGATTTTCTAGGCCGATATGGCTAGGAACTATACTCTCATTCTGGTGTAATAATCAAGGAACTTTGCTGCCGTACCATGGGTGCAGCAGGCGCAATGATATTACGCAGCGCCTGAAAATAGTCCCCAGCTAGGTAACTTCCAATAAGCCTATTTTCAGGCGCTGCGTATTATCATTGCGCCTACTGCACCCATGGCTCGGAAGCAAAGTTCCTTGATTATTACACCAGAATGAGAGTATAGTTCCTAGCCATATCGGCCTAGAAAACTTTTCATTTTCCATCGGTTTTAGTACACGATGTAACTACAGAAGAGTCAAGCTTTAAATAGGAAAAATATTGAAACTCTTTGGTCATTTTTGAGCAAGATGCTAACGGTCTAATCAGATTCAATGATCTATGCTAAGCTACAGCTAAAAGTGCTACCCAGTGATGGGCAAACTTGGCCCTTCCAGGTCACTTTCCTGCAGAGATTTGATCCAACCCTGATAAAACTCACCTGCCTGTAGCTTTCTAGTAGTCTTGAAGACAATGATTAGCTGGTTCAGGTGTGTTTGATTAGAGTTGGAGCTAAACTCTGAAGGAAAGTGACCTGGAAGGGCCAAGTTTGCCCACCCCTGCTTTAAGGGAACTGCAAAGTGGCAAACATGGCTGGGACATGCTTATCAATGTCTACTCTGAAAGGTGAGATTTTTGTTTATTTGAATATCCTGATCATATTCATTAGCTCTTTTTTGTGGATATTATAAGCTGATGAAATACACAATTACTGTATCTGTGAAAGGTTATGTAAGCTGGCTAACTTTTACAACTTACCTTACAAAAATTAACCATAGCCTACTATTAAAATTAATTAGTTAATAAATACATTATATAAGAAAAATGAAAACAAAAGATGGTTACTGTAACCATGCACAAATTAACCATGTATTTACTACATTAACCAGTTTTAACCATGGTATTTGTGCAACTGGTTATACAAGTGGTAATCAATACACCAAAAAAAAAAAACCTGGTTAATTTTCGTTTTGTTGGGTAAATTTTGTTGTGGTCTGTGCTACTTGCATATTTCTGTATTTGGTTGTGTAGTGAGTATTTGCAGCGCGTTTCTGTTTTGCTTGTGTTGTGAGTATTTGCAGCGCGTCTCTTTATTTGTGTTGAGTATTTGCAGCGCGTTTTTGTATTTGGTTGTGTAGTGAGTATTTGCAGCGCGTTTTTGTATTTGGTTGTGTAGTGAGTATTTGCAGCGCGTTTTTGTATTTGGTTGTGTAGTGAGTATTTGCAGCGCGTTTTTGTATTTGGTTGTGTAGTGAGTATTTGCAGCGCGTTTTTGTATTTGGTTGTGTAGTGAGTATTTGCAGCGCGTTTTTGTATTTGGTTGTGTAGTGAGTATTTGCAGCGCGTTTTTGTATTTGGTTGTGTAGTGAGTATTTGCAGCGTGTTTTTGTATTTGGTTGTGTTGCGAGTATTTGCAGCACATGTTCCGTCAAACTGATGATGTTTTCTTAATTTGCTGGTGCTTTTTCTATTTGCATGCGTTTTCTGAATTTGCAGCGCGTTGAGCTCTCTCGGACACCGTAGGATAGCCTACAATAAATAAACTGTAACTTTAAGTACTCCAAACTCCATCCATTACCATTAGACCAGCTTCAATGATTAAAGACCATAGAATAGATGCTTTAGTAACAGAAGCACACGTTCAGTAATATTATCGATATAACTGCACTGACACCATCAGGTGATACCAAAACTGAAACAACAATAGACTAACTCGAGCCCAATAACCTCACGGTTGCCTTCTGTAGATCTGCTTATACCTGAATTCAACTCGTTTCAAAATAGATGCACTTTACACTGTTATTGAACTGACTTGAGCTAAATGACACGATTGTCTTAGAGCTGCCTTATTATGACCCCTTTAAGATTCTAGCTCAATGTGTTTGGCTGTAGTGATGGAACAATAAGCTCAGATCTGACTCAAGCACATAATCTGTTTGTTTCAGGTGAGTTGTGCTCCTGTAAAAGGTATTCTCTGCTCATCTATACCATCACAGTAGGAGTGAGTCTGCTCCTACTCTCGGCCATCGCTCTCTTTGTGACACATTATGTAAGGTTCCCCAACAACATAGCTGAACACTTCATTTAACATATAACAAGCAATATAGTGTCATACTTAATGTGAAAACAGCCCTCTTGTCCTCAGAAAAAGCCACATGCTCAGCCAGAGCGTCAAACCAGTTCCAATTTATGAAGACATGTCAAGTGTGAAAGGAAAAGGAAGCAGTCCTCGGATCTGTCCACCAGACCCCGAAACATCTGCTCCAGGGTGGAAGACTATGCTGGAGAACCTCTATGTATCCCGCAATCGGACAAATGTGGAACAGCATCAGGAAAAAGAATCGTCATAAAATTCAGCTTAGTTGTGAATTAAACTATGCAGTGTATTCATTTCCAGGGTCATGCTAAAGTTTATAAGGAATAGTGCCCCCCCTCCCCCCAAAGTTAAAATGTATAATATATATATATGAGCAGTGTACATACAGTCACAATGGACTATATATACGGAGCGTTCATTAGAAATTCCGCATTAAAATAAGCCAGGTCGTAAATTTACGGTGAAGCTCATTTGATGTTTTGGTATTATAGAGACTCCTGAGACCCTCACAGAAACCTCTCCTGCCTCATTCTTTTCAGAAACTGAGAAACAAAATAATTGCAACACCGTAAATGATGAAAGCAGCATTAACATACAGTTTCATGTTAAAATATTAACATAGTTACATGTTATAATTTTATATGCCGAGCAATGGTAATCTCCCGTCTCATCCTGCACCGTTAGCTGAACAGTAGATTAACATTGGTGGACTTGAACTTGGACTGTGTATTTGAAACAACATAGCTACCTTCTGATGTTCATTCATGTTTATTCCATGCTATAAATAGTAGTACAATATTAAGAGATAATTGGTTTAGGTGCCGTTTGAACTGAGGCGCTACAGTGATCTGTCACAACACATTAAAGAGCCACAAAACGGTATTTATTTGAATTAAAAAATAAAAAAATAAATAAATTTGAAAGCTGAGACTTTGTTTCATATCAAAAGTAACCAGCTCTGTCTTGTCTGTTTGTGCGTTGTCAGTGTCCTCTTTGCTCTTTGGTAAATGAAGTGTGGCATGAGAGCGCCATGGCTTGTCGGATGTAGCAACAGCAACTAAAGGGGCCTTTGCGAAGGGTCAATTCCTAGTGTTGCACCAAATTTAAATGACCATTTAGTCTTTCTTTCTTTTCGGACAAATGACAAATGTGACATTTTAAAAAGTACAAATATTCTGTCACCTCTGTTAATAAATGCATAACTAACAACTGCCTACATAATTGTAAATAACAATAAATAGACCAAATTATAAAAATATTTGTAAAGAATTACACTACAATAATTTTTTTTTAATAATATTAATAAACTAATGTATTTAGATAAAATTATAAAATTGGGTAAAAGTTCTTCCTTTTACGTACAGTGATCAAACTGGTTGTAGTTCTTCCTTAAAACAGCATTTTCCAATTCTTTACTCATTTAAAACAACTGGGTTTAAGTAATTTTAGATAAAGCAGGATGAATACAGGCTGGATACTTTCTGATAATTTATCATGGGCATTTTTTATGTGATACAGATTGCTACATAAGTCATCTCGCACTACTAAAAACATTTTCATTCTATCAGAAGAATACAATGACAGGTTATTAAGCATCCCACTTTACCTATATTCATCCTATAGCCCATAACACTGCAGGATACTTCCCATCTGACCAAACCAAATGACCAAACCAAATTAATTACAGCCAAGAACAAAAATGCAATTTATTAATTGTTGAAAGAAGCTCCATAGTTCAAAACATTTTTTTTTCGGTGCATGGCAACAATCACATTCTATGAGGAGAGAAAAAGAGAAAGAGAGTGAAAACAAAAACATTAAAAGCCACAGACTTCTTAAAATCTCAGTACAGACAGATTCCTTGACATTTAAAATCAAAAGGCAAAAGCAACCCAGTATCTCCATCCACACCCATCCCAGTAACACACACTCAGTCGCACACACACACACACGCGCGCAGAACACAGGCAACCTTGAAAGTCATGGGCTACAAACCCCCCCCCACAGTGCTTCAGTTCATTGGTTTAGGAATACACAGCATGGCGATGTACTGTATGTAAGAAACATGAAAAATGGAAAATAAGATGGGGTCGGTGGGGGAGGGAGACAACAGAGCAAATGAGCACAATAAAAGGACAGAAAGAATACCTCTAATCCCAATGACAGATGGGTCACAGAGGCTTTACGTACCCCACCCCTTGTGCATAGATCATGATCCATATAAACCAGCTTTTTTTCTCTTTTAAATTGATCAATTTGATACAGAATCCCTGCCCAACCCCACTTTTTAATTTCTCATTATGTAATACCTGCCACAAGAGACAGAATGACAAAGAGGAAAGAAATAGTAATGCACAATGGTCCTGATTTCAACAGTAAGGGACCTCGTGTTAAGAAAATACAATAAAGATTCAAACATACAGCATTTGTATGTTCTTTCACCATCTTTTGAACAATCAAAATCATTGATCATTTTGTTTAAAATGTAAAGCAATTTCAATATATAGATTTATATATAAAGCACTCCATTTTTTAAAGTTCATTAAGAGTTCATTATTTGGTAAATATGTAACTGCTACGGATTTAGAAACAAATGTATTTTCTTCTTCTGAAATCCATAACCTTCAGTGCTTATGATTTTTTAGTTTTTTTCTCCTGTTATCCTCTTTCTCTAAAAACTAACATTAAATGGCGTGGAGTTGGTACTCTGGAACCCTTGCCTTCCTGAGACATGATCCACTTGTTTTGTGTGTGCAAGATAGTGAACATTTATGTCTTTTTTTCTTTCTTTTTTTTTAACAAAGGAAATGTTTTTTTTGCTTTCAAAAATAAAAATAAAAAGTACAGGCTTTGATAATCTATGAAAGTAACATTGCCTACATAAATAAAAAACAAACAAAAAAATTGACAACACTGATCAATCCCAGAGTTCTGCAAGTAGCACAATAATCTTCATTCCGTAAAGTGTTTTTGTTATTCATTTGATGGAAGTATATGTCCTTAAGGATTTTTTTCTCTTCTCATGACAATCCCATCGCAAAATTTCTTTTCCTTGAACTTCAGAAAAACATGAAATGCTTGTAAACTGTTGGTGGCCTTGCTCAAAGATCGTGAACAAAAACTAGAACACATACAAACATTAACGACCCAAAAAAAAAAAAAAGAAGCAAACCAGAAAGGTAGGCACCTTTGAAATGAGTCTTGTAAGAAACTCTTCTCCAGATGTCTATCCAGCTCATCATGGTGTAACATGGGGAGTTACAAGTCCCTCCACATCGATCATTGGCCACAGTTCTTCGAAAAAAATTTCCCCACATTTTATATTTATATAATTTTTGTTTTTTGTATTTTTTCTGTTTATAATCTGAAAAACAATGGTGCAATACTAAAAATAATCAATTTCTTTATCATGGATTATTCCACAATAAAAGCCATTATAAGGTAGATAATAGTATTACAGATAAAAAAAAAAAAAACACTTGTTATTTTTCTCAAGTCCTTGAGTAAACATTAACACATGAATTGTCACCTTGTCCCCTTAGTACTTTAATATCATGTTGTACGATTAGCTGAATGAGGGGAAGCAGACACTCAGTGTAACTCTAATAACAAATACGATAACAATATACACACAAATATATTTTTGACTAGCCAACAAAAGAAAGACGAACAAAAAACAAAAAAACAAAACCATAGATGCTTAAAATGAAACAAAGGCGCAAACAAATCCACTGTAATCACTAGCATACATTGGTTTGAACCCACTCACACAGGCAAATGAACACATTCATCCGTCATACAGTACACGCAATCTTGTGCAAACACTCACATACAACCGATGTCACTGTTTTTTTTTTTCTTTTTTGAACTACGTTTTTTTTTTCTTAGTTCAGTTTGAACTGATGTTATCAAAAAGCTTGGAAGTGTATGAATGACAAAATTATTACAAAACATTTTTCACATTACATTATTGGCGCTTCTTTTGATTCAAGTATTTGTGTTTTTTAATTTGTATAATTTTGATATGTTTATGCTTTTTATCATCTAGGTAAATTTATGAAGAGAAGGAAACGGGGTTACTCGGGCCTGTAAACCAAAGTAATGGTAAATAAACAAAAAGGTAACCAGTTATATACATACACAGGATTTCAGTTGTACATGTATATCAACCAGCATGTGCATATTCTAGCCAGGACCCCAAGAAAGAGGATTTGTGTTTCTTAGAGCTCATCTCCACCCAGGTCCTGTTATTTTATACGATCGAAGCAGCCTTCTTATCTAAACAAAGTTGCATCTGAGCCGTTCGCTCATGGAGCTGGGTTACATTAGTCCTATAGATAAGTATATGCCCACAGTGAAGGACTGGGCACTTGTTGGCTGGCTAGCTAGCTAGTCTGCCAGGCAATCCTCTGGATTTTAAACGCATTTTGGACGTTTGATTTTCATGGTCTCGAGTACAGCTTAGACAAAAGGCAGTTAAAAATATATATCTTCAAAAACAGGCAATAGTGATTGTTGCTAGTGTCACTCGAGTGTAAACCCCCCCCTTCCAGGAAGGGATTTTCCCCTTTTAAGACTTGGAATCAACTGTCATGTGCCCCAGGCCTCCTGATACAATTCTGAATACTCTCCCTCCCCACTGTGTATATATATATATATATATATATATATATATATATATATAAATGGACCTGTTTAAAAAAAAAAATTATAATCTGCACCATTCCCCTACTATCGGGTCAGGACAGAATTTAATACCATCAATACAGCAACCCCAGAGTCATCTGTCTGCCACATCAGGGCATCAAAGGCTTTCAGAGAGAAGCACTTCAGTCAAGAGTGTACTACAGAATTAAAGTTTCCTTTTTTCAACAATATTAATATTAATCATACAAAAACCTTTTTTGGCTTAAAAAAAAATAAAAATAAAAAAGGTGTACCCAAATGTGAACCATCTACAGTGCACCTAAACATTCTGGATTCCCTGTTTAATTGTCAGCAGTCCTCCCAGGCGTATATTTGTACCCGGGACAAGGTGCTACCCGTCTGTCTTGGTGCCAACCTGCATTCTACCTCTCCATCTCCATGTGCTCTTTACAAAACCAAACATTAAGACAAATTTCAAGAAAGTAGTTCCACTCTGATAGATTCATGTCTAGGTTAAATCTATGATCAAGAATAGTTACATTAGGATCTAGAAAAACAGAGTTCTCCGAGTCCACTCGTCCACCCATTTAGCATCTTTAAAGCCACATTGGAGAATGCAATAACGCCCTCCTTGTAACGCTAAAACAGTTTGGGGTTCTCTGAGGCTGCCCTGAGACTGCATGTACATAATGTAAGAGATCATTCAGAGAGTAAACAGTGAGGGCCTGGTCATCAGTTCAAACAAAGCGGGGCCCGTTTCTTACTTTAGGCCACACTGTAAGGAAGCTGCCTTCTCACAATCAACTGGTGAGCTGAAGAGTGGGCTTGGAGAGACTACAGATTGAAGCTGAAGGCCTTGAACTGCACCTCTCGGTCGGTCTTTGCATAGAAGTGGAGAACCGAGTCTCCGTTATCATTTGCGTTTATTACTGTGAGAAGTGGCGACCAGGTAAAGTAGTGTACTCTGTCTGCCCTTTGTCGTAAGCACCAGCGTGAGTGTGTGTCCTGGCAGGGCTGCGACACCGGAGCGGAGGAAAGTGCAGAGGAGAGGCAGAAGACAAACTGAGCACCATCGACCTTACTCTTCGTTTTTGCCACTATGTGTGCTCCATCCTTAAAACAACCCTCACTACAAGTTATTCAGTATCAAATCGCCACCACCATTGACGCTGAGGTGTGCCTCTTAATCAGAGTGTTTCTGCATATGCGCAGCAAGAGGGGCTGGTGAGAGCAGCTACCATAGAGACCACTGCATTGACACACACAAATCGAAAAACAAAAAAGCGTAAAATTACGATATAACATCAACAACAGCAACGACGATAACAACAGCAATGTTGACAAAAAAAAAACACTGGCAATTCCAGAATGGAAAAACCCAGTCGATCATATAAAAAGTACATAAAACGAACCTGTCCACTTCCAGCTAAAGTGATCTTTGCATGAGAAGGAGAAAGAGAGTCTATGAGAGTGAAGTTGAGACGAGGTCGAGTGCTGGCGCAGTAGTAGTACGTACTGATTGGCCAGGTCTGAAGGAGCCACTGCTCCGGCCCAGGCGTTCCGGCATCTGGTGTGCCGGCCTGGCACAGCGGGTCAAAAGTCAGAGTGTGGGCACCCGAGGCGCCACAGCAGATAGGCACTCAATGGCCACACTTATCATACAGGTAGGCGGGGCCCCGCAGAATTGTTTCTATATTAGAAACATTACAACACGTCTAGCATCTCCAGATAAAAAGGCTAATGATTTTGGAGTACTGTAACAGTGATATTTACTTTGATATATATCATCTTAAAGAAAACAAAAACATGTGACTTTTTCAGTCTTGTTGCGCGGTGTTGTTGTTTTTTTTCCTCATCAGACATCCCTTCATTTTGCTACCATTTTCGAAATGTCTGACTTCAAAGTCAAAAGACCATGGAAAGACGAAGACGAAGAAGAAAGGAAACGGCAAAATCCGTTTAGAGTTCAAAAAGGAGCATGGAGGAGAAGTTCGGTAGATTGCTTTTCATGGTTGCTTTTTGTCAGTTTCACAAATCCATGTGTAATTTGTTGGCATTGAAGTCGGAGCTTGACGCTCTTGCTAAGTGCTATGAAGAAACCACGCCTTCTTTGTTCCATACTTTTGTACCAAATACAACAACGACAAAAAAAAAAGCACTTTGTCTACTGGGTTACAAGAAACACCTCTTATTTGGTTTGAAGCCCCTGTTGCCCCTGTAGTCACACTTGTCCTTGAGTGTGTAGAGGAAGTGCTTGTGAATGTTTCATCACCATGGGCTTACACACTGAGAGAGAGTCCTCTTCTGTTCAGTCCCACACTTGGTGGACATGGCAGGAGACAAGTCTTTGATCCCTCCCTGTCCCCAGGCGAGCTCCTACTGTTTCACCGGCAAAAAAGTACTGCGTAAAGATGGACGGAAGAGTCTGTGGCATATATTGCACTTCAGACAAACGACTGAGGGCATATGTTTTTTTTTTTTGAGAGGCCGAGGTCGTTTAGGAAAATGAAAGAGTGAAAATAAAGTAGTCCATTTGAAAAAGTGATTCCTGTACATTTTTTCGTGAGCAGTGGTTAATATATACCTCAGCTGTCCACGTGTCCTCTCAGCTTAAGAATAAATGCCTCAAATGTGCAGAGGGGTCAGATATCTGTCCGTCCTTTTGAGAGTTATGAGGACAGATGGCAACCGAGGGAAACAGGAAGGACGAATGCAAGTATGCTGTGGCTGAGATCGAAACCATGACAGTCCTGGCTCAGAAATTAGAAAATGTGCAATTCTTAAGATGAGTTTCTTCAAAGTACAAATGGAGTGTGACTGATCAGCAGTTAAGGCTAAAGTTTAGTGCTGTTAATTAATCCAAACGATCCAAAGGACAACTGAAAAAAGCCATGGATCCAGTCTAAAAGACAGGGAGTAGGGGAAGTTGGTTTGGAATGACGCATGTTTCTTCAGGGAGAGGGTGATATGCTGTGACTGGGCTGACAGGATGTGCTCGTGCCAGAGGAATTTAAAAAAATGGCAGCTTGTCTCATCGGTTTGTAGTAAAATACACTTTCACACTGGTATCAGTTATTAGAGAAAAGTCTCGGTAAAGGTTCACTTCTCTTTTAGTCACGGTTCTTCGTAAGAAGTCTATAGAATACTGTAACCCAAGCCTAATGACCAAAATAACATGAAAAAAACAAAACAAAACAAATAAGAAGAGGAAGAAGGTCAGCAGCCTCTATGCAAGTGTGGCCTCAGCCTCCTGTCTCTTGGTTTTTCACAGTTCCACTGACGTTGATTATCGCCAAATGATTTGCTTGGTTTTTGCTCGTTAAGTTTCATATTTCGCTGCAGTTAGGGGGTTCGAGCACTTGGCATTCTCACATGGACTCTCCGCTCAGCAGGTCTCCAGGGAGCAGCGTATTGATTGGGGTGGGGCTGCCCACCACTCGGCCGTCCTCAGTGCTGGGCGGCCCCCACAGGCTGGAGTACTGCGGTACACCCCCCCACAGCAGCTCGTTGCTTGCCTTACCGCTGGACCCCGTCCCGCCCACTCCTCCAAGACTGCTGCTGTTCCAGTGGCCGATGGGGTGTATGGCCGCCGTCCCTCCGCCCCCCAGCCGTGTTTGATTGGTGCCAGGGTTGGCCTGCCAGCTGGTGGTGGGCGCGAGGGACTGACCCTGTGCAAAGAAGCGGTTCACCTCCTCTTCTCCAGCAAACTCTGCCAGTATAGTGGTGTTTCCCAGAACACACCTGAAAAGCAGGTATTTAGAGAAAGAGAACAGATGACTGTGATGATATAGCGAAGATTTATTCTATCAAAAGACGACAACGGTAAAACATTCAACGTACATGTGTAGGGACTTCTGGGCTTTGGCAGCCTCCTCTTTAGAACTGTAGCGCACCACAGCATTGCCCTGCGTCAGGTTGAGATGGAATGTGATGAGTGGCCCGTGTTGCATGCAAAGTGTCCGCAGTGTTGAACCATCAATCTAAACGTCACAGAACAGAAAGAGGGTCATATAACACTGCACACAATTAACCAAGAAGTTTTAAGTCAGTGAACATAACAGTAGCCACAAGGATACCTGTGGTGTGAGGTTTCTCAGAACCAACCAGCTAGTGCTCCTGCTGGAGCTGTCTGTACTCCATGTGGTACCTACTTAGAGAAAGAAAGAATTCTTTAATGCTGTGATTAACTGTGATATATTTTATAACATTATTACAACATAGTCTAAAGCATTAAAGTACCATGTGCACTACGTTTTTAAAAAAGTTTTTTTTTAAAGAAACTAATACTTTTATTAATAAGTTTGCATGAAATTGATCAAAAAGTGACAGTTAAGACATTTGTAATACTACAAGAGTTTTTGATTTCAAATAAATGTTCTTTTGAACTATTCACAAAATCATTTGACACTGGAGACTGGAGTAATGGCGGGCGAAAATTTTTGCCATCACAGGAATAAATTACATTTGAAAATATATTTAAAATAAAATGTTATTTTAAACTACAATAACATTGTGCAATGCTACTGTCTTTACTGTATTTTTTATCCAAAAATGCAGCCTTGGTGAGCATGAAAAACCGGACCCCAAGCTTTTCAGGAAGTAAAAGCTTTGACAGAAACCAAACCTGAACAGCTCATCAGTATTGAGCACAATTTTAATATTGGTTCATCCTTTTCTGTCATGATGCTTGACAACCTCGATCACCCTTCACTATGATTGTATGGAAAATAACGGTGTTGTTAACTTTTTAATATTTCAACATCACATTTTATACAAAACAGTCTGGCAAACAATTGTGCTTCAGTTACATGTCATGAAAATGTTATCAAGCAACCGTGGGAATGTTGACTAACACGCGACATATGCCAGACCACAAAACAGTACATTCGCTCAGAGTTCCAATCCTCACCCCCACATTTTGACTAGCGTTTACACCCACATAAAAGGGTCAACTGACAATTCAACTGCTGTTTCGATACACCCACACCTTTGCCTAAGAATAGTTGCACAAACACATATCCGCCTGGGATTAACACTAGAACCGCCAGGGGTCATCGTATACTTAAAACCGCCAACGGGAAAATTTTACCCACGTACATGACTACTGTTTTGATATTGCTAAAGAACATATTATTTCACTGTATTACGCCACTGTCTTCACAAAGAAGTGTCTAGAGTCATGAAATTATTATGTCTAGTAATCAACTATATTTTTGTCCTGTTGTTTTATGGTCAAGGCTTTTTTTATGTAGGCTACACTAATCACTTTTCATAGCGGTCAATAACCTAAACAAGCCTGCACTGATTGTTAACATGTTATTTCCTCCCTACTCTGTTCACATGGAAGAAGGTTCTTCCGGGTTAAAAATAAGGTTAGTGCCTGCACCGGTTAAAAGGTGAGCGCGCGGGTAAAAGGGGGCGTTGTTGTAAAGGAACGGTGTTGTTGATGTGAGCGGGATGATGGAAGGAATAAATTGCGTTAACTGAGTAAACGTCGTGTTTATTTAATTTAACATGGTAGCAGAGGATGGTTGAAGGATGGCAGCTAGTTATAAAGTTCCGCCGAAATTTGATGAAACCAGGCCATACGAGTGTTGGAAAAATGAAGTTAATATCTGGACGCGAGTTACCGAACTCGACAAAAAGAAACAAGCCCTCGCTGTTGCCTTGGGGCTTGAGGGGAGAGCCCGTGAAACGGCGATGGAAATACCTGCGGAGGATTTAGACAGTGATAATGGTATGGCAACGCTGATGGCTAAGCTGGACGATGTGTTCTTAAAAGAGGAAAAGGATCGCGCATATGAAGCGTATTCTTATTTTGATGGAATAACGAAGAATAGTTCGGTTTCCATGGCGGACTACATAATTGATTTCGAACAGCGGTACAATCGGATGAAAAAGTATAATATGACGCTTCCTGACGCTGTGCTGGCTTTTAAGCTATTGGACACGGCCTGCCTCGACGAAAAAAACAGACAGCTAGCACTGACGGCCTGCACAGAGTTGACGTTTTCATCCATGAAGTCGGCTCTAAAACGGATTTTCGGAGGAAAAACGACAGGCTCGTCAAACGCAATACAAGTGAACCAGGACGTGGCATTTTTCACCGAACAAAGACCACAAGGAAGAGGAAAACGGAACGGAACGTGGCAAAGTGGACAACCAACGCATCCATTACCAGGGACTAATCCACTGGATAAATACGTTAAGAGATCCAGATGTGCTATTTGCCAGTGTACATTTCATTGGGCTAAAGACTGTCCACACAAGAAAACCGAACAAGTAAGAATAACTGAAGATGCAAATATTGAGGAATGTAACATCACATTGTTTACAAAGGCCTCCATGTCAGATGCAGAGATATTCATGACTGAATCATTAGGATCAGCGATTATTGACACTGCATGTACACGTACTGTGTGTGGGGAGAAATGGCTGGAAAACTATATTGATGACCTCACTCAAGATCAAGTGAACCAGTTGATGCAAACAGAAACTCGCAGTTGCAGACCATTTCGATTCGGAGATGGGAATTTGGTATATTCCACAAGAAATGTGAAATTACCAGCTAAAATAGGACTGACAAAATGCCTAGTTGAAACAGAAGTTGTCAAGGCTGACATTCCACTCCTGCTGAGTAAAACGTCACTGAAGAAAGCAGGGACCATTTTGGACATGGAAAAGGACAGTGCAGTGATGTTCAAACAATCTATTCCTCTTGAATTTACTAGTTCTGGACATTACTGTGTCGATATCAGAGACAAAGACACTAAAAAAGATCAAACTGAAGAGGAAGTTCTAACAGTGACAGAAAATATGTCTCCAGATGAGAAACGCAAAGTCCTTCTGAAGCTCCATAAACAGTTTGGTCACGCGTCGGCAGACAGGCTACAGAGGCTCATTCACAGTTCAGGAAATAAGGACAAAGAATGTTTTACTATTCTACAACAAATAGTATATGACAAAATATGACAAATATGCCAAAAGTACAAGAGGACAAAGCCAAAGCCTGCTGTGGGGTTGCCCATGGCTTCAGAATATAAGGAGACAGTGGCAGTGGATCTACATGAGTTAGAACCAGGTGTATGGTATCTTCACATCATCAACCACTTTACGCGTATCAGCGCCGGAAACATTGTGAAAACAAAGAAGTCATCTGAAATTGTCAACTCCTTCATTCACACTTGGATAAGTGTCCATGGTGCCCCCCAGAAGCTGTACAGTGATAATGGAGGGGAATTCAACAACCAAGAAATCAGAGACATGGCTGAAAACTTTAACATCGAGACAAGAACAACAGCTGGATACAGTCCATGGAGCAACGGACTACTCGAGAGACATAACCAAACACTCACCGAGATCATCCTGAAGGTCAAACGAGAAAATGGATGTGACTGGCACACTGCCCTTGACTGGGCCCTCATGGCTAAGAACAGTATGTTGAATGTTCATGGCTACAGTCCATACCAATTAGTGTTTGGACAGAATCCTAACCTTCCTTCTGTATTAGTTGATAAATTGCCTGCTCTAGAAGGTACCACTGTGAGTGCTAAAGTGGGAGAACACATTTCTGCTTTACATGCTTCTAGGAAAGCATTTACAGAAGCAGAGACTTCTGAGCGAATAAGAAGGGCACTACGTAAGCAGCTTAGGCCCACAGATGACATGTATGTGACAGGAGACAAGGTATATTACAAAAGAGCAGACTGTCCTGAATGGAAGGGACCAGGGGTAGTTATTGGTCAGGATGGAGCTGTTATATTTGTAAGACATGGAGGGACTCTTGTTAGAGTACATCAATCCAGGCTCTGTAAAACAAACACACAGGATCAGGAATCTCAAGATAAGCAAAATGAGCAAGACAACAGCCAGGTACCAAGTGAAAAAGGCAGCTTAAACAATGCAGCAGATAGCTCCGATAGTGAAGAAAAAACAGACAGCGAACAAGAAAACATCAGCGACAGGGAGGTTAATACAGGAGAAGTGGTTTATCCTAGAATGACACAACCTGAAACAGATCACGATGTGTGTGGTAATCCTGTCTCTTCTGCTGGTGTAAAGTTAAAAACAGGACAGACTGTAACATTTATGAAACAGAACTGTGGTGGTCTACAGAGAGCCAAGGTTTTATGCAGAGCAGGCAAAGCCTCTGGAAAATATAAAAACTGGTTCAATCTGCAACATATTGAAAATGATGGCAGTGATGGGCAAAAACAGTCAGTGGATATGTCATGTGTTGATAATCTTCACATTGAATCAACTGATAGAGAGGCTGATGTACTCATAACAAAAGATATTTCATTTGATGCAGCCAAACAGGATGAAATGGTGAACTGGTACAAAAACAATGTTTTTGAGGAAGTTGATGATGCAGGTCAAAAGGGTGTCTCTACCAGATGGGTCTGTAGTCTCAAAGAAACTCCGAATGGTATTGTGCCCAAAGCGCGACTCGTAGCCAGAGGTTTTGAAGAGCTTAATATTCACGAGCTGCAGAAAGATTCTCCAACCTGTGCTTCTGACTCTCTTAGGCTGTTATTAGCTGTAATCTGTCAAAATAAGTGGCAAGTCCATTCTATGGACATCAAGTCTGCTTTCTTGCAGGGCATGCAGTTGTCCAGAGAAATCTATGTCCGGCCCCCTCCTGAAGCAGGAAAAGAAAATGTTCTATGGAAACTAAACAAGTGTGTTTACGGCCTTGCAGATGCATCATTGTATTGGTACAACAAAGTGAAAGAAATCATGCTGAGTACAGGTGGTAAAATGTCTAAAGTAGATCCAGCAGTATTCTATTGGTTGGATGAACAGTGTAAGGTTACTGGAGTACTCGCATGTCATGTTGATGATTTTCTTTGGGCAGGCTCACAAAACTTCTCAACAGATGTGATACCTACACTAAAGTCTGTGTTACATGTTGGACGTGAGGAACATGAAAATTTCTGCTATGTGGGAATGAACTTTGTTACTATTAATGGTGTAGTTCATGTACATCAGCATAGTTACATTGAAAACCTACAGCCTATTCGACTGCAAGTAGCACGTGCTGTGCAGAGGGATGCCTCTCTTAATGAGACTGAAAAAGAGCAGCTTAGGTCAAAAATAGGACAAATACTGTGGGTTGCAAAACAAACCAGACCAGACATTATGTTTGATGTATGCAGTTTAGCATCAAATATAAAGTATGCTACAGTCCAGTCTATTCACGAGACAAATAAGGTCATTAGAAAGCTTAAATCTGAAAATGTGACACTCAGGTTTCAACATTTGGGAAACCGTGATGCTCTAAACTGTTGTTTTCAGTGATGCTTCCCTTGGAAATCTTCCTGATGGGGGCACACAGGGGGGGACATTAATTGGTCTCATGGGAGAAGGAGGGAAGTTTTCTCCTCTCTGTTGGCAATCTAAGAAAATTAGACGTGTGGTGAGGAGTACTCTGGCAGGGGAAACTCTGGCCCTGTCAGATGGAATAGATAATGCCATTTTTCTGACTACTCTCTTTTCTGAACTTACTACTGGAAATGCTGAGCTGAATACTCCTCCGTTGATCTGTGTGACAGACAACCACTCTTTGTTTGATGCACTTAAGTCAACAAAACAGGTCTCTGAGAAACGTCTTCGACTGGAAATAAGCAGCATAAAGGAGCTCATACAGAGTAAAAGAATCAAGAAGGTACTCTGGTCGGACACAAAAACTCAACTCGCTGACTGTCTTACAAAAAAAGGAGCGTCGGCCCTGATGTTATTGAAAGTACTCGGTGAAGGACTATGGTGCTATTGAAAGCACTTAGTTAAGGACTGGGGACACTTGTTAATAAAAAAAAA
>NW_015505306.1:2255506-2305652 GCF_001515645.1 Sinocyclocheilus grahami | reverse complement strand
CTTAAGTCAACAAAACAGGTCTCTGAGAAACGTCTTCGACTGGAAATAAGCAGCATAAAGGAGCTCATACAGAGTAAAAGAATCAAGAAGGTACTCTGGTCGGACACAAAAACTCAACTCGCTGACTGTCTTACAAAAAAAGGAGCGTCAGCCCTGATGTTATTGAAAGTATTCGGTGAAGGACTATGGTGCTATTGAAAGCACTTAGTTAAGGACTGGGGACACTTGTTAATAAAAAAAAATGATACTTTCAATAGGATATACAACAATTTTTTTTGGTAACTAATCTTTTGTTTTGTATGTTTTTTATTTATATTTTCTTTGTTTAAAGTATAGGGAGATTGTTAACATGTTAATTCCTCCCTACTCTGTTCACATGGAAGAAGGTTCTTCCGGGTTAAAAATAAGGTTAGTGCATGCACCGGTTAAAAGGTGAGCGCGCGGGTAAAAGGGGGCGTTGTTGTTAAGGAACGGTGTTGTTGATGTGAGCGGGATGATGGAAGGAATAAATTGCGTTAACTGAGTAAACGTCGTGTTTATTTAATTTAACACTGACAACGAGAAAAATTAGGAAATAAATACATATCTGGGTAGTGTAATATTATAATACAATGTAATTAAGCAATATATTAAGATAACCCATGTTAAATGACTAAAATAGATAAGACAATAATGAACCATAATTCACACTGCATAGGATGTACGATGCGATGACAAATTTAAGTGCACAGCTTCAGCTAATTAATTATTAATTTGTTTTTCAATGCCCAGTTTTTTTATCTGGTTTTGCCTAAACAATTTTTAACATCAGGGGACTGTAAATTACACAGTTTTAGTAAAATCTGTCATGTACATTTGAAAAACGTAAAACAAAAAAACATTTACCCTTTGGCGGTTCTAGTGTTAAACTGCCCCTTTTATGCACACACCTGAAGAGTAGGAGCTGCTCCAGCCAGCCACCAGGCCCAGGGTGTTTCCGCCCCACGTGGACGAGGGCTTGGTGTTGGTCAGGCCTGGGGGCGGCCGTGTGGGAGCTGTTGTGTTCCGGGGTCCTTGTGGGACTTTCCAAAGCTCATGAGAGAGAGAAGCCTGGGTGTGCGAGATGGGCCCCGGAGACCAAGTAGACTTCAAGTCAGACAGCTTCCCTGTAGATCAGAGATGTATATGTGTTTGCTAACTGAAAGGTGTTCTCACAGTAGTTACAGTCACTGAGGTGCCACCGCAAACAGGCCCATGTGTTATATTGTAAGAGTTCATGTCTCACAAATAAAAGAGTGCCTTCTCAGCACTTCCACCTCACAAAAATCACAGATAGCCGGTGACCATGCTGCACAAAGGGACAGTGTGTGACTAACACCACTGAGGGGATGTACAGATGAATGTAGGCAGGATAGAACTCTCTACGGGGGAAAGGGCCACACTTGAGTTGGATGTACTAGATATACAGGAATGTGACCACCGTTTTAGGGCCCCATGCTAGGTTGAACAGTAAGTGGTAAGAAAAGAGTTTGATGAGCAGGACTGAGGGCAGGAAGGGGATTCTGGGAGTTGTACCTGTGCTGGCTGCCTCTTGGGAGGACAGACTGAAAGAGCTAGTGACTGGCAAATCGCTGGAGGGAGGCAGAGCCTCACCCAGTGAGGAAGTTGGGGTGGAACCTACGATATGTCCCGCACAAAGTAGGCAATAATTCAAAGTTGAATCAGAAAAATAACGTACGTAGAAAATACAAAGAAAAGAAAATGAAAGAAAATACCAACTGCAATCTTAGTGGTTGTATTATGTGAAAAACATTTAGACATTCTAAATAAAAACAGTACTGCAATACGCAATACATTTTATTCAGAATATATAAAAACTACACATGGTGTTATGGGATTTATTCAAGCTTTGTGCTTTCAGTGTCATCTGACAGAAACTTAACTGATAGATTTTTTATTTTTTTTTTACCTCCACTCCTGTCTCTTAGCAGGTAGCGGTTCACATCCTGAATGTTGGTATTGATGGTGGGCCCACTGGGAACACTCCCTGGGGTCACATTGGGGTCAGTCTCAGGGTCAATATTCTGCAGTCCTTTCCAGGGCACTCCTGGACAAAACTCTAAGGGATTTCATACCAATCAGATCAAGCATGACACATTGTCTATCAATACATACACTATTTGGTACACTTAAAAATGTGAGACTGTCTTTGGATAAATGTTATATAATGCAATCTAGGGATTCCAAAACTTTTTCAAGCCCCATTGAGATTTTAAGTTAATATTTTAATAATTTAACAACATTTGTATGTTCACAGTTCTCTGATGTTGGTTAATGATCACATGGCATGCAGGTAAACTAATAAATGTCAGCCTTTTTTAGTAACGGTTTCATTTTGATTGTTTTTATATTAAAATTATTCCTTTTAACTACCAATTTTTATGATTTGAAAAATGTTTTTAAATCCTGCAAAACCCTGTTCCAATCAATGGCATTTATTAAAAACAAATATGTAAAAAATATTGGATTATTTTCTTTCTTAAATTATATATTCCAAAACGAAAATATTTCAGTATTTTATGGTTTTCCAACATGGTTAGTTTGTCAAACAGTGGATTATGTCCATAGCTAATGTGGTGAACTACGCCTGTAGTAACTCTGCTGAACAACTAAAAGTCACTTAAAAGTCATTTTGAAAAAATTTATTTATTTTTCCCAGATGCTACTTGGTTTAATGTTGTTTTAATCTAGTGTAATGACATTTGGTTGTTTTATAAATGTGACCTAACTGTCCAAAAGTATTCGAACAATCTTAAATCTGCTTAAAGGGGTCATATGATGCTATTTTAAAGATCATTATTTGGTGTATTTGGTGTAACAGAATATGTTGACATGCTTTAACGTTCAAAAAACACATTATTTTTCAAATACTGTACATTATTGTAGGTCCTCTATGCCCCGCCTCTCTCAAACACGTCGTTTTCAACAAAGCCCCCTCCTTTGACAAGCACAGTCTGCTCTGATTGGCCAGCTGACCCAGTGCATTGAGATTGGTCAAACACCACAAGCACACGTTGGAAATGTAACGCCCCTTATCATAGCAAAGTCGGAATTTACCCTTTTTTTTTTACTTTTTTTTTTAGAAATAGACTTTGTGCACAGCCAGCCTTGTACTCTTCTAGATTTAAAAAAAAAACTGTCGTCCATGAAATGCGTTGCACAAATTCGAACATCTGGGTTGTGCTGTTCTGTTGTAAATAAATCTTAACCAATGATTCCTAATTGCATCTACTTCCGGAAGGCCAAATAAAGTGCTTTTGCTTTCGCACTGAATCACACAGCGTCTCCCTGACATGGCTGCATCAACACGACTGCGTTCCTGAAACCACGCCTTCTTTCTTTGCGTGCACATTTGGGCGGCATTATGCTAATATTTCCACATAGTGACGTAGACATGTGGGGGCGTGTTAGAATGAGCCGTTTAGGTAGGCGTGGTTGACTCTTAAATTTTATAAAGAATATATCTTTGGATTTGAGACTTTAGTCTTTGCAACTTTACAGATCTTCTTTATGCACCAAGAGCTTGTAACACTTCAAAGAGATAGGAAAACTTGAAATTGCATCATAATCCTACTAGTCCAAAGAGATTTTAGAGAGGCCATTTAGTCACCTGGAGGCCAGTTGACATTGGTCCCATTGGAGATCTTGTCATTTGTGTTCTTTCCCTGACCCCAGTTATCATGAGGTGCCAGGGCGCTGGCAGGAGACTCGGAGCTGGGAATCAGATTGTAGGGACTGTAGGAGTCATCCAGCGTGGGCTTACTTGGGGGACCCAGACTGGGGCCTGCAGAGATGGCACCTGTGTAATATTGGTGATATGGAATATCATCAGTACCATGCCTGATATTAACTACTATGCCACATATTAGTGTTAATTTTGTCAGCTATTTTTAATTTAGTCGTAGTCTTAGTCCTGTGTCAAATTTAACTTTTAGTTTTTATCATATTTAGTCAACTTGTCCTGTTTTAGTATTAGTCAAGTCTTAGTCGACTAAATGTCTGAGAATTTTAGTCTAGTTTTAGTGAATGGAAACACACATTTTTGTCATACTGTATAATGGTTAAAAAGATGAAAAAAAAAATATTTTTCTCAATTTTAATTGCAATGATTGTTGTCCTTTGGGAAATTTATATTTACATTTCATCAGAAGTTGCTCTTTCACCAATAGGCACAAATCAATAGAATGTCGACTCGTATGCATGGTTTATTTTACCTTATCTAGTGTACAGATTTATAACAGGATATCAATTAGAGGCTAAATAAACACCAAATACTTAATATATACACTCGCACTGTCTACGTTATGAAAACCTGTGTTACAAAAACATACTCTCAAATATTATAACAGAGAAATTCCTAATAGTAATTCCAATAATTCCAAATTGCATTAATGTTTCTCTTTTAAAAAAATGGCAAAAAGACTTATTGCTGCACAAAGGCTGCGTAATTAACGTTACAATCAGTAACCACTATCACAAACAATGCAGTTGAGATCCATGACAGAACACAGACTGGCTGATTGACACTTTCATTTAAGCAGAATACCTCAAACGGAGATCGCTGAACTCCAGCTTACTTGTACAGTACTGTTTTCAGATCACAGCGCCTCTGCAGAGAGAGGGCGTGTGAATGGTTGCCAGATTGCATAAAACAAAAAGCAGAGCAGAGTACGTATCCGTTTAACAGAAAAGCTCTGATTCTGGGATTTGAACTCTTGATATCTGGCAACCTCAAACATTAATGCTCGCGTGATAGTCTTGTACAGCAGTCTGAAAGGTTTTGGCTCCACTTTTTTCAACAAAAATAAAGTAAAAGTAAAGATTTTGTTCTTTTAACTACATTTTAAGTCTTGTCTTTTTTCGTCAATGATATTGCATGTTCATTTAGTCTCAGTTATCATTCAAAGGTACAATATGTAAGTTTTCACCGCTAGAGGGCGCGTATTCAAAACAAACAAAGAAACAAAGGCGTAGTTAGATTACTCCGTGACTGAGTGTGGAATCATGGGAGTTGTCGTCTTCATCCCCACAGCCGATGCAATCCGAGGGGACTCGGGCAGAAATCATGTCCATGGATGAGCTAATGTATTAAAGATTTATTAACACCGTAGTATGAAGCAGAGTGAGGTGGAAAGCCGTCGAAGCGAAACGAGGCTGCTGAAGAAATTGCTAATGAGAGACGAGCGTGAAACACGGCTCGAAAGCAGCTGAGCTTTTATTATGCCACACTTTAGCGCTTCCGCTCCTTCTGGTCGTGCGTATGTGGTGTAAAGCAGCGCCGTTTTATCATACTAGATACGTTTGAAAGTTCTGTTATAGTGCTACTCTGTGCGGTCGTCACCTGTCTAATAAAATGCACAACATATTAAAGCATCTTTGGTGTTTCCATGTTTTCTACAAAAAACCAAGGGTGTAGTGGAAATCAAGGGTTTATGACGTCATTGGCAGGCGACACATTGGCACTATAGACACGGTCCGTGTCACTAGTTAAAATTGCTTATTTCTCTGGATTTAAACATTCTTCGAAACATTTGGGATAATGTAAGTACACAAGTCAGCAAAATATATAACACTGTTCTAGTGGATTTTGAATATTTTAATAAAAAAATCTTACATATTGCACCTTTAATGACCTAATTATCGTCTCGTTTTCGTCAGGGGAAAAACCTTGTTGACGAACATATTTCATCATAGTTTTCGTTAACGAAATTAACACTACCACATATTCACAATATGCATACTGATATCTATAATAATGATGTGTACCATGCTTGCTGAAGTTGGGCTCCATTGGAGAGGAGCTGCCAGAGAGGTTCTCCATGGAGTTTGGGTGTGTCCACTGTGACAGGCGTGACTGAGGCTGAGGAGAGTCCTTAATGGACAGGCCACCCACTTCCATGCAGTTTACATTCATGTTAGGGTTCAATCCAGCTGCAGAGAAGTACACATGCAAGAATCAGCGGGGTTGAATTTAGGGTGAACTGGATTGAGAGAGAAAATAGCTTCCCAAAAATTCCCATGACTTTTCAAATCATTTGTTACTGAATAAGGGCTTTTAAAAATCATTATGATTTAGACATTTACCAATGAATCTTTTGTGTCAATTTGTGAACCAGTTTGACTGACTCATCGAAAAGAAAAGATTTGCTCACAAATTGAGAATCTCTATGCCATGCAAATCAACTTATCTGCACCAAAGAGCAATATCTAGCTGATTATACATTTTAGAGTGGACTAGAAAAAAATATATTCACTATAGAAATGTACATGACTTTAAGACTATCAAAATTCTGTGGCAATTCCAGGTTTACTAGGACTGTGGGAACAGTGTACAGAAGAATATTTGGATCGTCGCTAGTCTGAATAGAAAGAATACAATAACACAAAGTGCTGGTAACTCACAAATAGGGTATGGTGAAAAGGAGTTTGGAGAAGACTGCGGCTCTTTGGTCTGAAGGTCGGAAACAGAGAGGCTGGAGGCCTGGGGGTGGGCTGGAAATGTGTCCAGAGCTGATTTGCCTGCGCTGGGATGCAGGCCCAGGTGTGAGGTGGGTGGCTGCTGCTGCTGTTGTTTCATCAGCAGAGCCTGAGCCAGCTGCCGCTGGTGCTGCTGGATCTGTTGCTGCATGTTATTGATTGTACGTGCAACCTGCGAGAAGACATGCTTGTGAACACAGATCACCTTTATAGAAGTTTGAGATTTAAAAGTCACATTAGAATTTAAAAACAAACAAATCAGTATTGAGGGTTGTGAGATCTTAATGGTATCGGGGTGACACTAGCTGTGGGAAGGAACCACTCACTTGCTGCTCTTGCTGTCGGATGGGGCCAGAAACACTGCGCTGTGCCTGCAACATCTGCTGCTGAATTTGTAAACGCTGGTATGCCTGCAAGATCAAAATGACAAGGTTTCATTACAATGAGAAATTAGGAGTGAAATTTAAGCTTTCTGACAAATAAAAAAAAAACATTCTTTAATTACAGATCAATAAGATGTCGAAAGACTGGCACTTACCAGTTGCAGCTGATAAAGTTGGTTCAACAGGGTCATATGCTGAGGGTTTATTGGTGAGGTTAAAAGTGCAGGGTTGAGACCAATGTTTTTTGCTGCAAACTGTAAAAGCTGTGCTTGAACCTGTCAGTGAACAAAACGGTCAGACTTCAGCACGATTTCATCATTTCCACATATACTCAAGCGGTGAAAAACTATGCGTCACCAAATGAAGTCAGTGTCACAATAAGGTGCTAAACTACATGCATCTATGTCTGTTTGCACACCTGAGGGCTGAAAAACTGAGGCACTTGAGCACGTAGACTAGGCTGGGACGAGTTGAGAGGTGGCACTGACGGCTGGGGAGGAGGCTGCTGCTGCAGGGCCCGGGCTTGTGCTGCTCCGCTACTACCAAACACTCCACTCTGCATCTACACAAACACACAAAACAACTCATTCTAAATCGGTTTAACATCGGGCAATAAAGATTTCAGTATCTTGGCAGCCAGGTGGACGATGATTAACACAATGCTGAAATACAAAATACACATAGATCCTCACAGACCCACCTGTCTGTTGTTCAAGTTTTGCATTGCAACTCCAAGACTCTGGCCAGGGAGTGCAGCACTACCCAATGGGAGCTTCAGGCTCGGAGAAGGCATAAACGGTGAGGTTTGGGCATCATCTGCTAGCGCAGCATCCTAATGAGCAAATTATCAAATAAATAAATAGCTAAGACAAACAAAATCCAGCACAATGTGAAGTCTTTTAGATGCAATAATTACAATGTGCTGAATTTTAATTGTGAAAAACACATACCTTGTCCAAGAAGGGGGGACGATCTGAAGAGGATTCTTTGGAGATGACTGAAGGCCTGCAGCCCATTGGTTTATTGACTAGGCCGTTGTTATAGTCAGATATTCCCATCCCCCGTTTATCTAGTTCGGTCTTCTTCTCCAACAGGGCACCTACCACACAAATTATATTTGAATACAATATTCTAGCAAAGAAGCTCTGATCAAATTTTGCAGATATAACACCTACTCATGGCCTGATCCAAGTTCATGTTGTTGCTCTTGAGAGCCTCTTCTGCAGGGTCTCTCTGCAAAGGCAAACACAAACACACAGTAAACACCATATACTGTATAAACCATTTGCATTAATACTTATTACAAATATTAATTTGAATAATTTAATACATTTGCAACTGGATATTTTTTAAACTATATGGATAATGTACAATTAGCCAGTCAGTATCGCTAAATTAACCCCAGGGACAACAGTCAAATATACAGAGTGAGAAATGCTATTTTATGAAAGAGAAGCAGTACTCACAGGGAAGCCCATGTCAGTCAGCTGCTTGATAAGACGATTCATTATCCAAGTATCATCCTGTTTGTTTGGGACTTTTCCCTTTAAAGAAAAACAGATGAGCTGCATTTGCAGCATGTAATGACACCTACATTCAACTTACGTAGCTTTTTTTTTTTTACCTTTGGTGGGCCCTTTTTGGGTGGGTTACCCCAGGAGCTGCAGGAGGAGTTGCTCTCTTGAGATGCAGTGCTATTCCACATGTCACCCTCATCCTGCTCCCACTGCCCTGCAGACAGGCCCATGTCCTCTCCACCACCCCAGCCATCTTGCATAGATTTGGGGCCTGGAGGAACAAAAAGACATATTATTGAATATGTCCACAGTAGAAGCACAGATTAACATTTGCTACTGGTTATGTTTACAAACAATAGAAATAACTAATTTTTCCTTACTGAGATACGAAAAAATATATAATCCTGTAGTGCATTATTTACAACAACAGGGGTCCCTGTTGTTACACACGTCAAAGCTCTGATATCTATCACCTGACCTGATTTTTTTTTTTAATCACATAAAATCATTTAAAGCAAATAAAATTATATTTATTCAAATTAATAAATAAATGTACATTCATAAAACTAACCAGGTTTGCAGGGGGCAGATCCAGGAGGTCCGTTGCCTCGACCATAGACCTCAGGGCCATTATCACCCCAGCCGCCTGGGTGTTTACCCCATGCTGAAGTGCCATTGTCCAGATTTGCTGCAGGGGTGGCTGGCTCTCCCCATGAGGGTTCAGGTTTTGAATGGACATTTGTCATCTCGCCCCATCCTGCAAAGAAACACGGCAAAACTCAGGACAAGTGCACCTTTAGTTTTCACTGTATCATAAACCATATACTAAATTCTCTTGAGGCTGGCACCGTGTAGTACCGGTATATACAGTCTTGTCCAAAAGCTAGATATTTTGTATTTTTCCCTCTATAAATTATATTATTTGCATAAAAATTTTAATTACAAAAATTAACATGAATTTTACAGTTTTTTTAGACATTTATTCTAATTAAAACTTTTATTTGTTTATTTCTTTTAAAAAATAAATGTAACTGTAGGCTCCTCTGTCATAAAATGGAATATTAAGTTGCAATATTAAATGTCCGTTTAGTTCTTGGCACAAGGGAGATCTGAGGATGCCATGTTAAATACAGCTTTGGCAGAGGGAGTGCAAAGCTACACACAAACAGCAGAGGGCGTCGGGTTTGTTCCAAGTATCCTGCTGAGGCCTAGGGATACTCCCCACAGATGGCGACCCGACTCTAATTACACACTTCCTCATGGCTCAAATGCGAACCTGAACTACACTGGTAGACAGAATGTAAACACTATTCTGTTGACTGATTTACCTGAACCTTTTTTTTCTCCTAGCATGTTCTCTTATCATGAACAGTTAGTTTTTTTCTTCACTTGTATGGCAAAATTATCAAAGAAACAGAGTGATACATTTTAACCAGGTAAAGGTCTTACCTGGATTCATGAGGGTTGTTCTTTTGTGAGGTGGCCCTGTTGGATGTGGGCCAGTATTATCAGGAGAAATGTGATTATTGTTTGAATTTGACCCTCCATGACTCTGGGTCTGCATGGGAGGCTGGTTATGGTGGGGATGATGATGATGATGGTTGTTGGGTACATTGTTGGCATTGCCAGGTCCTGGTTTGCTTTGCATCCCAGGGTTATTCCTGTCCCAGAGATTGACTGTCTTCTTGTAACTGCTTGGGTCACCCCAAGCTGAGGTACCATCATCAATCTCCATTTTACGGCGGATGGAGTGTGGAGAGGGCTCCTCCCATCCAGTGGGCTCTCCAGTATTGTCAGGTTTAACACCTCCACCATTTCCTCCTCCCCATCCAGAGCCACTCTGCTTTACAGAGCTAGGACCTCCCCAAGAGCCCATGCTTCCACTGCCACTATTGCCATTGGTGCCCTCCTGAGGCTTGTTATTCCATCCTTGTGATGGCATACTGGGGTGTTGTGCATCTCCCCAGTTTCCTCCTACGCCTGGGGCAGGCTTGCCCCATCCTCTGGAGCCCTCATTACAGCCAGTACCCTCTCCATCCCAGGTCGAGCTGGAGGGACCTTTTTTTTTTCCATCTCCAGGTTCACCCCATTCTCCTCCAGACCCGCTTTCTCCACCAGGTCCATTGCTCCATCCACGAGAAGGGTTGGGCCCCTCAGGCCAGGCCTGTGGTTTGGCTTTAGCATGACTGTCTTCCCAGGTAGGAGACTTCTCCTCTGAGCCCCAAGTCTGACCACTTTTCTGCAGGTTGCCACCTGGACCTCCAGCTTGGGTACTGCCCCAACTTCCAGGACCACTGGAAGGTTTCTTGTTGCTGGTAGGATCTGCCCAACCAGAGCTAGCCTGGGGTGACGGCATGGCTGTGCCCCATCCAGGTCCAGCTCCAGTACTGGGGCATGGGCCCTCATTCTTGCCCCCAGAGTCTGGTCTGGATGTAGTGCCAGAGTTGGGGTTGGCACTGCCAGATGTTGGTGTTGGTCCTACATTGGCTGCATTTGAGGATGAGCCCCAGGATTCAGTTCCAATGTCATTCTTACAGTTGGAGCGTGCAGCTTCTTTGGTCTCCCAAGCAGTGTGCTGACGCACTGGTGTTTGTCCCCAGCCTGTGTTACACAGAACCCGAGGGTCCATATCCTGGGCAGGCAGAATAGGGGAAGCCTCATCTCTTGATGAACAGACCTTCCTACGAGGATGGCATTCCATGCTGTCACTGCTTCCCTCACTGGCTGGGGCTTTGGCCCCACGGACCCAAGAATTTAGCTGCTGCTCTTGGGTGGGAGAGCTTGAAGAATCCCATCCTTTGGGCTCACTGTTGGACTGCTTACCCCAGTCTCCAGTTGAGGCAGCTTGTCCCCAGCCAGAAGTGCCTGAGGCCCCTCCTTGTCCCCAGCTGCTCCCTGAGTCCCAACCAGCGTCTTTTGAGCCACTACCAGACTTGGCATCTCCATTACCCCAAACAGGTTCTTCATCCCCATTGACCTGTGAGGCTCCTTCTGAATTTTGAACAAATGAGCCCATGCCTGCAGGGCCAACCCCCCAGTTGGGCAGGCTGTGGCCAGGGCTTCTGGGCTCTTGCTTAGTGTGATTTGGTCCATCAGTGTTAAGGTTCTGCGGTTCGGAGCTGAAAGACACATTCATGGATGGGGTGGAGTGTGGCTCTGAGGAGTCACTGGGCACAATGCTACCCCATGTGGTGCTGCCATTGCCACTGCCACCATTACCTGCAGAATTTCCATTGGCACCACCTATACTGCCACTGCTGCAAGGGCCCTGACTGGGCAGAGTGCCCGGTGGGCTACAGATATTAGGAGGAGGAGGGTTGCTTCCTCCAGAGCTGCCGCCACCTATGTCGGTCCCTTCATGTCCTAGAACTGGCCAGGCAGAGGGGTTGGCGTTGGGGTTTAAGTTCAAGTTAAAGTTGGAGGAGCCCCAACCCCTGGCTCCCACTGATGGGCTGAAGACTTCATTCTTCCCTTCTCCTCCACTGGCAGGAGATGGGCCAGAGCCCCAGCCTCTGCTGGCCCCACCCTGACTAGAGAGTAGACCTCCTGAGTGGCTGGCATTGGCTTTGCTGGGGTGATTGGTGGAGAAATGGCCTTGCTGGCCAGCTCCTGTGGCCATGCTCATGCTGCTGATGTTACTGATACTTTCAGTGTCCAAGGGGCATCCTGCAGGGGCGTGGCTTTCTTTGCATGAAATGGAAGGCCACGCCTCCGTATCGCACTCGTCAATAATCAGTGGATCCCAGCTGCTGCAGCTATTGGTAGAGGCTGTAGTGGCACTGCGATTGGGGGATATATTCTCATACTGGGTTGCCAGGCCACTCTGTGGGGGCAGCTCTACAGGAAGAAAGAGAGAAAGAAAAATAAATAATTGAAATGCCTTGCCTGTAAACTATATTAAATTTCATTCATTCAGATAATCACTCAAAACAATTTAGTTTTTATACTTATGATAAAATACACAAATGCAGTTAATGATACTGCAAGAGATTTTAGATTACAAAAAGTTCTGGTATTTAAGAAAATATTAAAACACTGATATGGAATTAAATCTATATAAATATTTACAAATGCAAAGTTCTCAGATTTACATTTCACTTGAAAAAAAAATTCATATAAATGACCATTTACTGCAACATCTGGTTATATCGATCAAAACAATTTTTTCTTGGCTTGCTTTAAGAAAAATTGTGCATTACATCAGCACGGTAGCTATGGTCATAACTTATATAATTAAAAATGTATAATATAATAAAAATGCACCAACTGCATGTGTTGGTTTACAGATTATTGCTAGCCTGGAGTAATTGTTTTTCACTACTGTAACCGCAAAGCCTTGGTTCTCCCAACCACAACCATCTCCATCTGCTGGACTGACAGATTACAACAGCAGACTTTGCTTTCAAAGAAATATGTTCATTCTAAATATGACACATTGATAAAAAAACTGAAAATAGTGCAAATGCCTACATATGGATACCAGGATCCTGTTGTGTTAATTAGTTGGCAAATGCTGGCCAGCCTCCTGGCACTCGCTCAACTCTGTTGTTGTTGTTTTGTGTGGCTTTACATGCACAGACACGGCTCAGTCTGTCAGATCTGAGCAAAGCTGCAGTGCTCGTGCACACCAGTCTTTTTTTCACCAACCACGCAAAAAAAACTTTCAACGAAAGATAAGAAAAAAAGGAGGGAGTCTATGAGAGAGGATGGTGTGTTTCCAACACAAACGCTGTCCTTCTGTACAGACACTGCGTAGTAAAGGACGCCATTTTATCAAATCTGAACTGAAGCCAAAAAGCTTAGCGCTGCCATCAATATCTTACAGTGTCTCGCTGAAGAAAGCTTATCAGATGAGCATAGCAAACTTCTGCCCTGCATTAATCTCTAACAAGCAATGCAATAGCTTTAGGGATTTGCGTTTTGTTTGCAGTTACACGAATGCTACACTTCCAGATCAAACAGCAGCAGTGCAGCAGAGAGCAAAGCAAAGGAAAAGCCTGTTATCAGTGCGTGGAGGATCATACTATGAGGTTGGTGGGGGTGGGGTTGCAGAGAAGTGGAAAAGTACCTGAAGAGAGATGTCGCCCGACCATCCTGAGAGAAGCACTAGGCTGCGTGCAGAGCACTGGCCATTCCCTGTTACAATATGTCTGCTGCTCGCGAGGCTTCTGAGGCTCATATTTGAAATGCTGCCAAGGAGCTGTAGCTCAGTACGTGAGCGACCGCCCCGTTCATCCCACACGGCTTTGGCAGGATCCGATCTGTTCCCTCACCCGGGCGTTATTTATATCTACCTCTATTCCTGATTTGGAGAGGAGCCTCTCTAGTGAGGGAGGGGAAACAGGGTTGCACGGGAGTTGAAGGTTAAAGCCAAGAGCATTCTGTTGTGCCATTAGGAGGGAGGAAAAACAAATCCAAAAAGAGGGATTCCTTTTCTTGTGTACTCTTCTCTTTCATGCTTTCAAACTGTCACAAAACATTTAGCCGAGACCATTCAGGCTGCAATTAGCACCGCTGCTCACAATAGAGTGAGCTGAATAGATGCACAAAAGCAAGCCTGCCTCAGAGCATAGGCTGCACTGCAAGGACTGTGTATACACAGAAACAACAGCTCCCTGTCATACTGGCTGATTTTAAGTATACAGCTTTCTTGTAATATTAAAAGTACAGTGGGTGTGTGAAGTTGTAGCTCTGCATACCAGAGGTGCGGACCCAAGTTTAGAGGAAAACAACACTTCAATGGCTGAATGGGACACAGTATAAACAGACCAAATGAGGCTCACATGGAGGCGGGCAGGTGGCCAAGGGCTAAATATCTGTACAGAGTGTGCCCGCACTTTAATGATGCAGAGGAAAGTGAAAGACGACTGGAAAGCATGCATGCTGGGAGGAAATAAGGGATGGCTTCAGTAGAGATAGAAACCCCCAAAACGAGATGAACACTTACAAAAGCACACAAGCTCTTGGCATCAAGGAAGGCATTGTTTACAAATGATCCCAGCGCCTCCCATACACACAATACACCAAAGCCCAAAGAGAACAGACTCTTATTATTCTCCAATCCAAAGCCAGCTTTTTTCCAGCCAAATATGCAATGATGTAATCAAAGCCTCATTATTGATTATTCCCTTGCCTGCAAATGACCCTTTTATGAAAACCCCAAACAAGTAAATCTAAATGCTGGCTTTGGGTTTCACTATTTAAACAGTTATTGGTCGGTTTTGTTTGTCTTTTTCTGTAGTAACTCTTACAAAGAGTCAGAGTACTTTACAGGCAGCACAAAGGAGTTTACAATCCCTTGCTGGAGATAAATTAGTTCAGATAAATGCTGGACCAATTTCTGCCCAATGAAAATTGAGCACTACAAACATCCAAAGACACAGCAACACCGGCTCAGAACATGCAGAGCATGTTTGGCAACATTGAAGAACATCCTTTAAAACAAAGAGGATGCCATTTGTTACTTTGATTAGAGGTCTCCCATTCTTATTTTAAAATCTTGTGAAAAATATACAATTAAAAGTTGCGCCTAAAGTGAAAGAGGTGCAGATCTATACATTGTAGTGTATTAACTGTGCTAATCTTGAATTGAACTGAACACATCAAGAGTGCATATGTAATAATTCACCCAATAATAATTCACCCTAAAACTACTCTATTCATGCTATACTAAAAATGTCATCTGCACTATTATTACATTTTCACTCAATATAAACATGCAAATACAAATAAACAGCAGTGGTACTGTGGGGCGAAGAACAGGGGGCTTTGCTGACGTTGCGATTTTTTTCAGTTGCAAAAACGCTTGGTAGGAGAATGCAGGGAGGGGCCAACATGCATGAGGGTCTTATGCAACAACCATGAGTCTTGATGTACTACACCACGCTCCCATTCATTCACGTTAGGATGTGACATCAGGAATAGGCAGTCACTGGGTGACCACCAGCACCGGACAGCAGGGGGCGACTACAACAGATGATAGCAGAACTAACACAGGAATGACATCAAGAACTCTACTAATCAAGACCAGGCCAAAAAAAAAAAAAATCACATAAATAGAGTAGGTTATTGTTATAGTTTGTTGACAAATCCTATTTTCTGAGTCTCAGTGCCTGTATGTGTGTGTGTCCTCTGTAAACCAAAGAAACTGAAAGTTAGCCGTTTTGACTTGAAGCAAAATAGTCTGCCAGAATCTTTTTTCAGCTCTTACTTTGGGAAAGAAGAGAGGCTTCTCGCCATTGTACTTGGGTAAGTCCTCATTAGTATTCCCTGAGCTGGGCTCTCTCAGCCCGGTCAACTTTACTTCCTGGTCACAAATATATTGGCATTGATAGGATGCATGTAAGTGTGTGTGGGTGAGACAGGAAAAGAGAAAGAGCTAAAGTTTTTGTGGCTGGGACCAGTGCCAGTGCTCAGGTCTGTTTGGCAGCTTGGGGGAAGAGAACACAGGACTCACTGAGGCAAATAGGCCCATAATGAGCTGATAATTCTCCTGCAACAGCAGGCCTGTAAGTTGTAATGCACTCCACAGAGCAGCCGGCCATACTAAGCAATGTAAACCTCAAAACAACATACAGAAACAAATACACTTGACCTTAAAGGTGAACTGTGTAATTTATGTGCCTCTAGCATCAACAAACGCTACTGCAAAATAATGACTGGAGACTGCTGTATTCAGATATGCTGACTAGCTGTTTGAAAGGACGCCCCTTAATCCTCTAATACTCCAATCCGGCATACTGAGCACTGCCCTGGACTGAAAGACACTGAATACTGTTGATGCAAACTGCTGTCTGATGAATCAGACCACTGGGACAGAAATTATGTGATACGAGACTATATAACAGTGAGATGCTCCACTGCTACCTTGCTACCTTTATGAGTGAAAGAAAAATTACTATTGCTTTGCATTAAGTGCAGTTACTAATAATATTACACGTTTATTTCTTGGTAATGCACATTTGACAGTAAAGCACTGAGCTTAAGTTTGGAAGCATACAATGTATATATTCTAAAATGTATATATTCTAATCTTATCAAATGTACCATTATTCTATAGTATTATACTGAACTGACCATAATCTACAATGATTATAAAAGGAGCGCTCTTTACTTGCTTTATCTGATTCAGTCGCAAATTGAAGTCATTTCTAGAACTGCTCAGAGTCAGTCCATGAGCATTTGACCATTTCATTTGAGAGAAACTATCGTCATATATGCACACAGAAATGTAAAAGGTATTCACGGCAGCCCGTCAAAATAAAAGATCGGTTTAACTTGAAGACATTATCGTGCCTGAAATAGCCTGTTACTGTTGTTCAGTAGAATGTACATACCTCTACTACTAATACTATTACTCAAATTATTACAAATAACTTAAGGAATAATTACATAATATTTCTTTCATGTTTTAATGTTAATAGTAAATTCCATTTGTTTGCCAAAAAATTAAGTTTAGAATTTTTATTTGGTTAAAACATTAATTAAATTAATATTTAAGGCCTTCATTTGATAACCAGAAATATTTAAATACAAAGCACAGAATTTCTGAGGAAAAAAACAAAACAATATTTCATTAGACATGCATAAACAGAATTTGGTAACAATAGGTAAGAGAAACATTTCATAGGGCCCTGAACATATAATTTTTGTTAAACTTTTAATAAATTGATGTTAAATTGTATGTTTCATGATTTTAATTAATTAGACATTTTTGATTGATACAATGTAATTTAACAAAAAAAAAAAAAAGTCCAGAAAAATTAAAACGGGGGAAAAAAACAAGTAAACAAGTGTTTGTTTACCACAGAGTATATTTTGGTCATCCCATTAAAAATGACATTTAAACTGGATAATCTTTAGAGCTTTAAAATGCTTTAGTTGTGTGAAATACTTGAAAGTCATTGAAAAGTGCTTGAATTTCTCTCTCAAAAGGTTGTACAAACCCTGAAATGAATGCCACAACACCATAGTTATAGCTAGCGTAACTACTTCTGGTTTTCTATGTCAGCGCTGTTTGATCTGTTTATAACAGAGAATTCTGTGCAGAATTTGAATGCTTCTCACTAAATCTCGCAGCAACCATTCATTCTGTGGTGAATTCAAACGCTTCTCACTGGATTTTGCAGCGCTATGCAGTAAAAGAGTCGCAAGAACAACACTGGTTCCCAAGTAAACCTGTTCTGAGCTTGGACCAGTTTGCTTGCACTGCGCTCAATTATTGGTCAGAGCTGATAAATGGTCTGCCCTGCCCTGTTTATTGATCTGAATTATGTTACTGAAATTTCCAATTTTGACAGAGTAGATTCTGGTCATTCTCCATTAAAGTAGATAGAGCATGCACTTGCATGGCTTGAAACTTACGTGTTTGTGATAATAAATGTGGCCACTAAGAAAATTGACTTGCCTTAATTGACTTTGATTGTAACCAATCAAAAAAAAATCTTTTGTTTTGACATTCTAATAATAATAATCTAAGAACTATTCTAAACTGCTGACTTGGTGAAACATTTCTTATTATTTCTTGTTAATGTTGAAAACTGTTGTGCTGCCTAAAGTTTTTGTGGAAAACTTTTTTTTCAGGATCAAAAGAACAGCATTTATTTGAAAAAAAAAACCAAACAAACATCTGTAACATTATAAATGTTTTTACGATCACTTTTGATCAATTTAATGTATCCTTGCAACATAACATGTTACTTTCCATAAAAATTCTTACTGACCCCAAACTTTTGAACAGCATAGTAAATATAGCTGTTCTAGAATTCTCCGCAATTTTTACATAGAAGAATGACACAGAATGGCACATAGAAAATAACACACATCATCATTAATTTAAGTTGCAATCCGATATATACACAGACACATGGACATAGGGCATCAGGCCACGCAAAAGTAAAAAAAAAGCATTGTCTCCTACAGGTTCTGAAGATAGGAGGCAAAGTGTTTCTGTCCCTTGGGCTGTTATACATTAGATATCCATGTGATGACTGTAGGAAAGATGGGGGGAGCAAAAGAGACGAGCTAAATGAATACAGCCTCTGTGCTGTTGCTGCTGCTGGCTTAAAGCAGAGCTGTGGACCATTCGGCTGCATTCCAGTGGCTTCCTGTAAAAACACACACTCACACAGAAAGCTGGGAGCTCTTATTACTTGTTGGGCTCCCAATGTGCGTTAAGTAACATCCAGCGGAACCACAGCTCAGTGCACGTGCCGGCTCAAAACACACAAAAGCAAACTCAACCAGGAGAGAGAGAGAGAGAGAGAGACAGAGAGAAGGAAGCATGAAAATAAATGCAAGTGTATGTAGATTTTTAAAAACCATCACAATGCATTTTGGGACTGCCATACATGCAATGCTGTCTAAACATAAATAGGCCATCATAAATAATAATGTTTGCTAAGCTACGCTACGATTATTGCTCCCTAACCCTTATGGGTGAGAATCACAAGGATTTTAAAGATTCCTGTTCAAGATACAATTATGCTCAACATTTCCACTTCATTAACGCAGGGATTAAAGCAAAAAAAAAATCTTTTGACTGAATTTCTCCTCAGCCAAACCCCATTCCACAGCCATACCTGTCACACACCCAGTTTAAGAGCAGTTTTTTCTTCTTGTAATTAGGAGCGCTTGTCCTCCTAATTTAAAAAAAAATGTAGGAGCACCTTCTAATCAACAATAAAAAAATTCTGATCAAGAATTAGCCTTCCTAATACGAGCTGACATTTGACTCAGTGATTTCAGGGGCATTTTTTTTACCTTTATAAATGCATTTTTCTATTTTTATTAAATGCATGCAGTGTTTCCTAGGATTTTTTCCAGCTGTGGTGGCAGGACTATTTCTCATTAACCACACCCCCTCCCCACCCAAGAATCCTGTGCACTCAGAATTGAATTTATTTGAACTAAAAAAGACAAGTAAATAGTAAATAATAAAATAAGAATAAATAAATTAACGACAATCAATAGCACAAACAAAAACAATAACAAGAAATGTTTTCAGTTAGGTCTAACTATGGTCTAACTAGAAGAAAAGGATTGGTTGGTAACACTAGACGTCTCCTCTTTATATACATCTATCCCTAACTTTTTTCAGAAATGCTGATAATTTTGATAAACCAGTTGAATTTATCACTGAGATGATTATGTTTGTTTTGACAAAGAATTACATTATGTTTAATAATGATTTTTACTTACAAACACATGGAACTGCCATGGGTACTCCATTAGCTCCAAACTATGCAAATTTGTTTATGGGGAAGATTTTGTTTACCATAATAATCCTTTTTTGGGAAATGTGAAATTATGGTTACATTTATATTGAGTTGGTGGAATTTGGTAATTTTCTTAACTCCAGATTGGCATCTTTTCGACAGAGCGAGACCAAAGCACTATTCATTTTTTGGATGTGTTAATGGTGAAGGACCACAAAAAATGAAAAACGAACTATTACGTAGAATCTGTGACTCGGAGGAAAGTTTTGAGGTATCCACACGTTTGGCTTCAGTCGGCATACAATAAAGCTAAAGTTTTAAATAGACAACAATTATTAAATCAAGCTCATGGAAAACAAAGCAAATCTTTTTCAGTCAAATGTGCGTTAACTTTTAACAGTCTTATCAAATCAAGAAAATCATAAAAAATATTGGAATATCCTCTCGATTGATCCCTCTTTAGGTGAAATTTTTAAAGATTTTCCTTTGTTTATTCATAAAAGATCCAATAATATAGCAAATAGATTGGTAAAATATGATTTATATAAATACACCAACAAGACTAAAACATTTATAAAATGTAGGAAATGTGCCACTTGCTCATCGATAATTAAAACTAATCAATTTAGTGATGTACATTCTGGAAAAACATTCTTTACTAAATCATTAATTACCTGTTCCACATCAAATGTGATTTCCATGTTAAAATGTCAGTGTCCACTTGTTTACATCAGAAAAACTAGTCGTAAGAGGAAGTGAGTTTTTTTTAATTGTTATTTATTGTTTAGTAATAGTGGGCGGCGATACTGACTTATGAATGGCTTTCGGCCTGATGTGTCAGCTCGTCCACTTTCATTCACATTAGTGTTTTCTAGGGCTGGGTTTTGACACAAATTTCACGATTCGATTCAATATCGATTATTTTGGATATATATCAGGTACAGTACATGCCAAATTTTCTCAAGGGAAAAAAAATCTCTCAACTAATGCTGTAAAATATACATGCGAGTCAGTCAGTTGGTACTACATTACTATAATATTGAAGGTTAAAATGGACTGATTTGTTAAAATTACACAATGACGTTTTTAAAATAATAAAGTTACAATTACATATTTGTACTACAATTAGTTTTTTTATATAAACAATGGTGGCTGTCATAAAAACTTTATTTGATATATTCAAACAAATTAAATAGGGATGCACGATATATCGGCCACCATATCGGTATCGGCCCATATCGGCTCATTTTTTCTGTTATCGGTATCGGCCTGATAAGAAAATTTGGCCGATATCTTAAAGCCGATAAATAATGCATTATTTCCTTCAGAGACACTTCAGATGCGCGCTGTTCGTTTGCAGCCTTTTGTGCAATTGTACGTTGTAATATTGTGTTTATTTGATGTATATCTGATTTATCTCATATAGAATGCGTTTGGTTAAGTTAAAAGAGCGCTTCAGTTTACCGGTGATCGTCTTTAGCTCAGCGCACGCAGCTCAAACAGCAGTGCACAACATTAATAACTATGATTGGGAATGTCGTGTATATAACATTCTAATGAGAACATTATTATAATAAAACGTTGTGAATTCTTTGGGTTTAGTTGCCGTGTTTCAGCGCGTTGTTATGGGAAGAGCGCATCCACAACAGGATCACACATTCTGACTATAGCATGCAATAACTGCGTCATTTGTCATTTCATATATAAGTTGTAATATTATGTTTATGTTGTATTAATATTAATCTCAGGATGCATTTCCTTGAGTTAAATAAGCTGCCAGCAAAACGCTTCAGTTTACCGTGTTCATTCAGCTCTTCAGCTTCAGCTTGAGCTGCAGCTCAATGGCTGCTATTTAAAACAGTGGTATTAATTTGTTACTTTTTCAAAATCATTGATATATTATTAATAACAACAACCACTTGTATTTTTCTCTTATTATTTTCATCAACAATATGGTTTAGTAATTAAAATCATTTAATTATTGTCCGTGCAGAGGCTATTCTGTTTTATTGATCTGTGGCGTATTCATTTTGATTCTTTACATGTGTAATGATGTCCAGTGACTTGTTTGCATTATTTATGCATTATTTTATTTATTTGTAAGACTTTTTTATGACTAAATTTGGTAATGGGAGAGTAAAAATATTTTTAAAATGTACACCGTTCAAACTAGGCTGCTTATGTTGAAGTGTTTGGGATGTGGCTTTTAATGATGAGACCTTTTTTGTAATCAGGCTCTCAAAAAGTATATAACAATTTGGATATAGATTTATCGGCCAACATATCGGTTATCGGCTTTCAAAAATAAAGAATAATCGGTTATCGGTATCGGCCAAAATTTTCATATCGGTGCATCCCTAAAATTAAACCTTGAAGAACAGTAAAATTCATTATGAATATGTTATTTGGTGCATATATTTAGCAAAATGCCCCTCTCTACGGTTTATTTTTCTAGCTGACTAATGAGTTTATGGTCACCGAATATGTTTTTCTGAGGTTAATGTGACGTTATGTGACATTGTTTACAAGACGTTATATTGACGTCTTTGCACGGCTGAAACACTGATTGAGCGATTACATGAGACATGATACGGATTGCTAAGTTGTACTCTGTCTTTTAACTTACCTTCGGATGTTTAGTCATGTTTATTTTCTGCTGAAGCTGGTATTAATGTGGAGGAGATGATCAGTTCACGTGCGCCTCGCATTGCCGCGTCTGTTGAACTGAGGCGCTACAGCGATCTGTCACCCCACATTAAACAGCGCCAAAACGGCATTTATTGTTTGAATACTGCAATACAATGGACAGAATTTGAAATCTGAGACGGTTTCATATTAAAAGTACCAAAGCACAATGCTTATTGTGATATATTGGATGGGAAGTGCCCTTCAATGTTCCGTCCATTAACTGAAAACAGGCTAGACTAATTGATTCTTGGGATTTAAGAATCGATATCATTCCGTAAAAATGAGAATCGATTAATATCAAGATATCTATATCTTTTACCCAGCCCAAATATCTTCTGTAAATTTGTTTGGTGAATTTTGATGTGTTGATTGCATTGTAACTATTATTTTATTGTTCGTCTTTAAAGTTACTTGATTGATTGGTTGATTGAGTTCATGATAAGTAGCACCGGTTATGTGATTCTCCACCTGGTGATTATTGGACTTTAAAAAAAAAAAAATTCTTCTGGGAAGTGCTATTGTATGATTCACTGAAGAAGGCTTGTTGCCGAAACGTCTGATTGTTGATTGCTCAGATGCTAAATAAAAAGAAACTGTCATTTATTAAGAAGATCCAGCGAGTGCGGATCCTTAATCTGAATGTGCCTATGATTCCTAAAAATATGATCCAGGAAGACAGTTCGCTAGAAATTGGGACAGGGCTTTGGTCTTGCTACTAACTAGGACTCCAGAGCTGAGAAGAACACATGATTCCTTCAAACCACAAATAAGAGCCAATCAATACTCTGGGAAGAGATAAGAACAGTCCACGATTCAGCCCAATTATGTGCCACGCCAATCAAGGGAGACTCCTTCTGAATCCCGCCCATTTACTGTAAGCTGTGAATCACCCCTGCCCACAAAGCTGATCATCTGCCATCTCTCCCTTTTCCTCTCAAACTCATTCTTTCGCTCTGCCACTGCAATTGAGAAGCCACAGACACACAGCAGAAGACTGCCAAGTCCACGTACAAACTGCAACACTCTTGGCAAACCCACATGCCTCCAAACACAGGAAGTAGCAAAGCACAACTCAGCAAGACCGTTTCTCTCCATCTAGCCTTAATCGCCTGCAAAAAAAAGAGAGAAAAAAACCCCCAGCATCCACAACTACCTACTGCACAAGCACACATGAATAAGCTCAAACACTATATTACAAAACGACCCTGATTAAATGTCAACAGAAGATTTCAACAAGACCATTTACTACCTACTGAACCACATCTATTGTGCCACACTCATAAGGGGATGTTCACACAAAAGTAATTTTTCATTCCACTGTGCTACTTCTCCATTGTTTTTCTATGTAAACATATGTGAGATTGATGTATTCGACGTGCTCTGCGTCTTGATATGCTGTTCTAAAAATGCACTGCACTCAAGTTTAAATAAGTTCAACTTCACAAAAAAATGCCTCTCATTTTTTTTTATATGCAAAAACGTGTTCTGTATGAAAGGCCCCTTACAACACAGCTTGACACAGGACAGTGGAATGGAGGAAGAAATGATTCTTGAGACAAATTTTTAAAACGTATAACTTCCAAGTTCAAATTTTTTTTTTTTAAATCTCATTATTAGGGCTAAATTAGGTACAGATTTCCCAATACGATTCAAATTCCAATTCACAATTTCAATACCATTCTGATTTGGTTTTTGGATTTATTTTTGGGTACATGAAGAGCAATTAATAAAAAATAAAAAAATAATTCTTACTCAGCCCGCCCTATTCAGTTTTATATGCATATAAATAGCATTTAGTCTATACAAAATAGTAAGCAAAAAGCAACAAAGTGGAAGTAATACAAAAGGTAGCATGCAAATGCAAGGGCATTAATCATTTATAAAAATAAAATGCCAAGGAGAATAAACATTTAAAGTCAGCATGAACCAGAAACTGCGACCAACATTTCTTCCCTATTGTAACATATCAGATTGAAACCGCTTCTTGAACAAGGAAAAAAAAAGTAGGTTGCCGACCCCAGCAAATAAAAGAAGGACACAAGAAAGAAACTTTACATTATCGTATCACACTTAATGCTGCATGAGAATTGGCGGATAGCCTGTACAAACCAGCATCCAAACCCCCCCAGCCACAACCAGCTCTTCTACCTTCCTGCAATATTACATAACAAAACGACAAAACAGACCACATGATCACCAACTATGGGCGTTAAGTGTTTTCTGGACTGCACCCTGATTTAGCAGGCTGCCCTGTGTGCATCATGGAGGAGATGCTGACCTGGGTGGGTCTGGCAGGAGAAGAGCTGAGACGTAGGGTTGGCGGACACTGGCTGCACAAGAGCCGTACTTCCGGCGGGCAGAGGTTGGCCTCGCTTCAGTAGCTGCTTGTGTTCGTATTGACGGAAACGAGGGGGCACCTCTCGGGGCGGGTAGCGAGGGGCTGCCGGCTGCTGCTGTTGGTTGCCGGAGGGTGCGCGCTTGCCATTGCCACCAGTGCTGCTGCTGGCTGAGGGCACGGACGGGTTGGTGGCGGTGCTGGGGTTGGTGGGGGGAGGAGGGGCCTGGGTGGGTCTGGCAGGAGAAGAGCTGAGACGTAGGGTTGGCGGACACTGGCTGCACAAGAGCCGTACTTCCGGCGGGCAGAGGTTGGCCTCGCTTCAGTAGCTGCTTGTGTTCGTATTGACGGAAACGAGGGGGCACCTCTCGGGGCGGGTAGCGAGGGGCTGCCGGCTGCTGCTGTTGGTTGCCGGAGGGTGCGCGCTTGCCATTGCCACCAGTGCTGCTGCTGGCTGAGGGCACGGACGGGTTGGTGGCGGTGCGGGGGTTGGTGGGGGGAGGAGGGGTGGGGCTGGGCTTGGCAGAGTCTGGCACTGTGGACACAGAGATGAAAGAATGAGAGAAAGAGAGAGAAGGGGGAGAGGGAAGGATAAAGTTAATTTTAGCACATGCCATAATGAAAGCAAACAGGAAGTGTCTTTAGAGGGACAGCTATGAGAGGATTCGGGAGGGATGAGCGAGTGCGAGACCATCGCGGATGTCGGTTCGCCTGTCTCTACCCATCACAGCCAGCCTAGACACAGGGGCTCTCGGGGAGGGAGATGAAAGGAAACGAAAGTGTCATTTATCTTTACGTATCCGTGTTGTGGAGGAGGTAGAAACGGTTACACAATTAGCCATCAGAGAGCCTGATCCAAGCAGATCTCCGCCTGAGGCAGAGGCAAAGATGAAGCAGAGGGAGCGCAAACATCTGCGTGGATGAGTACCGGACTTACGCAATGCAGACAGGGGAGATGCTTATTCTGCTGGGGGATAAACCACTGTCTGGTGGTGGAGCAGAAAAAATACTTTAAATATACTACTTGTGTTTCTGGGCTTTTATTGATTTTAGTAGCTTCAGAATTTTTAGGCAGAGTGACAGTGTGAGAAATATCAAAATACATACAAACGATAGGTCTACGCTGATGCACTGAAATTATTCACAGGAGGCCCTCATTGAACAGACCACAAAACTTAAAAAAACAGCTCTGCAAATGGTAAATACAAATTGCTGGCTTGTAATAAAACACAACAGTGAACGCTCACTTTTTCACTTAATTTCCCTGCTTGTTTTCTCTGTATAAAATGTCAATAAAGAGGTCTAAGCCATGAATCAAACCAACCCACTTCAAAATTTAATTACAACATTACAATCTTTGCTTTGAAGTATGTGAAAGTGTAAGTTTATAAAAATAAGGAAAACAGACAAAAGGTACAAGACTGTGTAGCTAATGACTTTAAAAAGGAATGACCTACTCATCTGACACAGCTTTACGAATAACAAATCAAATGATGGTATACATACAGCTACTGATATATAGTCATTATTTATACATTAGTAACACAGAAAAATTGCAAAATGACTGCAAAAACATTCATGTCCATAAAAAAACAAGTCGTTTGAGAGGATAGCGAGACTGATTCAATGATGTGTTCATCACTTGGCACGGTCTGTTCAATAGGTTACACTGTTGTCTACTTTTGGTGTTAATCGTTCACCAAACAAAAGACTGAAAATACACTGAATTTGATGATTGAAATGATTTTTGCTGCTTGTTTACTTAAAACATCAATATTTTCAAGATTTCATCATTTTATCATGTTCAACCAATTTAATTCAACAATTTGGGACTACAATATATAAATGATTTTAGTTGTGTTAAATTAGCATCGTAGGAACTGGGAACAGGATTTCCACAACCTACCATGCTTTGCAAGGGACTGGATAGGGAAAGTAAATTTAGTAAATAAAATGCTATTTTATGCATTTTAAGCAAGATGAGAAAAGGGGATACTGTTTTTAGGTGATTACCATTGTGGTGAAGTGTAGAGCATGTGCTTGGGTTGAGGATCTGCTAACAAGAATTCAAGTTACTTTAACTACGGGAATACAACAGAAGCAACCAGTAAGTTAGATGCAACACCTAACCACATTTGTAAAGTTATATTTAGCTTGCTAGTATGGTGTAATTGTTACCCAAGACGGTTTTTAAATCACTCAGGTGAACTACACCCTCCAGAATCCACTGCTTCATTCCTATTGGCTGAAAAAGAGGCTCACATACACTATAGATTACGCACTGGAGAGGCCCAATGTGACACAGCCATAACACTACAACAAAACATGAATCCTGAGCTAGCGTGAACATGTCCTTTCAATTTCTCCCTTTCTCTCTCCCTCACCCGCACGTCCCTCCCCCCAGTTGTGGCCCCTCGCTCTCTTTCATGCCATGTTTGCAGTACAGACGTTCTCCAGTGGCGCAGTCGCAGTGCTAAGCTGGAATCAGAGACGCCAATCCCTGATTAAGTCGAGCTCAGCCTGCCTCCTACGAGCTGGGCCGACCAATCGCTACAGTTTCCCCAACCTCCTCCACTTTTCTTGCATCTGAATCATCCCATTGTAATAACCGATCATGAACGTGTTACAGAAATCATATGGACTCCTAAGCGCATGGCTAATTTCTCTTGATTACACTGGAAGCACCTTCATATTCTGTCTTTCACACTTTTGCCCCAGGGCCGTGAAAAATGACTGCAGCCAGGGCCTTTTGATGAAAGCTATTCTAGAAGCTTCTGTGGAAACTGTCAGCACCCGTCCAGTCACAACACAGCACTGGCGAGGGGAGGTTTGTGGAAGGGGGAGGGAGATGCAATGAGCTCTCGAATGGGAGATGAGAAAAAGAGTGTATGTGTGCATCTAAATCCAGCTTTCTGAGCAATGGACACAGATACACAACGCAAATCCTCAACCAATTATGCAGTTATGAGATTCATGTAAACTGAAACGCTTTAATTGCTAACCAATTTACTAAGGCTTATTTTAAAGCTTTGTTGCTCTGATACACACTCTCACGTGTAAACGCATTAATGCCACTCGCCAGAGCCCTGGTCTAGAGACCTGGCCAAATTATGGGTTCAATACAAGTTAAGCTCTTGCAAACAGTATTTGTGGCATAATTACCACAAAATGCAATTTAATAATAATAAGAAAAAAATGTATATACTACAAACAATTAAATAATTTTTTTTAATATATATATATATATATATATATTATTTTTTTTTCAATGTTAATGTTTTGACATTTTTAGGTTTTTAATTTGCAAAAACATTGTACACATGTACACAAACAGTAAAACATCTTTCACATGATAATCCAATGGATACAAGACAACTTTTACATGAATTAAAGTGATGAATAACTAATTCACCGGCCCTGAATAGATTGAGAATGATGATTACACTCAAAAATAAATGTCTTTGTTATGACTGCATAATTCATGTGCTCCACATTTCTGCTTTGACCCCCCCCAGTGCATAACCCCATATGTACTTCCGTTGTAAGTGACTTACTGTTACTAAAAAAAAACTAAGACAGAAATTATTGTCGCCGCTGACATACATTATTACCCTATTGATCCTGGAAAATTCTTTTAAATCACCATTCTTTTACAGTATACAACTGCAACAGTTAACAAATGCTGCTTGATCAGACATGAAAGCTTCAAAGCTTTCATTTTTTCTTACAGCATCCACTAATTTTTTCTTTTTTTTATCAAACAGACACTCAGATAAATCATAAAAAAAAACTGCCTGGGACGTTCTTGGGATGCTGTCTAAACAAAAACCCAGCCACTGGAAGAAAAGACTGACACAGGAAAAAGTAAACATCAGCTTCTTTTGTAGAGGCTGCATTAGATATTAAACGTGTCTGTTTGTGAAACGGCTCAAATGCACACTGAATTCCCAGTGAATTAAGCAGCATTTCATTACAAAGAGAAAAAGGAGGGAAAAAAAGCATATTATACATCGGCCCGAGGGAGTATTTTCCATCTCACAGTGTGACACAGATCTCTCTTACTTTCACAAAGGCATCTTCATTTACTGACTGATGAGAAATTAAATCCTGCATTAAACATTCAATTCTTCGACTGCACAGGACAGATGAAAGCACTAAAGGTATGAGAACGGTGTAACACGTCCTGGTAGGCTGAAATTACAGGACTTGAGCCCAGTCTAAGTACAGAGGAGACACCTTAAATGTAATTACAGCACACAGTGTGCCTCCTACTACAGACACACACTCCACACATGCTGCTAGAGCATAATGACAGGCTTTCCAAGATGAGCCGTGACTTCAAGTGGAGGTCAGAAATCGCTGAGTGGGTTTATTTTGATCAATAACACTTTCCAGCTCTGTTTTCAGACTGTGAGTGAGCTATGAGACGAGACAAAGGCATTGTAATGTGGAGATGTGAATCAGACCTCACAGAGGGAACAGGTTTTTGAGGTCAGTATAATTGAACGTCGCTCGCTCTCAATGGCACGTTAGCGGCCATCTGTGGAGGAGAGTAAAGGCAGAGTTTGTACTACCAAATCATTATCTGTCACACTGACAGACTCGGTTGTAAATGTTTTGCCATGATCTATTTTAAACTGTCTTTGTTTTCCAGAAAATTATATAGAGTTTATAAAACACAGGCTGCAATGAAAGTTAAGCAACTAAAATCATGTACAACTGGTAAGAGTGAGTTTGGAGAAAACAAAGTTCTATTCATTCAGTCATTAGAAAAAAAATAACCACAACATAGTTAAGAACATTATTAATAAAAAGCATTTTAAAACATACAAGTATACAAAAATACAAGTTATGATATTATTAATTTACATGATTTTTGCAGGTCTAGAACTTTGAAAATTATGAAGGTGAGGGTGTGAATTAAAATAAGAAATAACATGATTTCTAAATATTTTAATGCTTGTTTTGCCTTTAAATCATGTTAAGTCATCTTGATGCCCCCTTCGAAGCTTGCTGAGGCCCCCTAGTGGGCCCTGGCCCCCATCTAATCACATATAGAAACTTTTCCTGGCCTGAAAATCACACTTGTACAATTCACTGATAGCTCCAGGTTTTCCAGGAATGTGGAAACCCCATTCTGTGGCAGGACCTCTTGCTTTTTTATTCTGTTCTTGAAATGTAAAACAAACAAAAAATTATTGTGATCAGTCACTCTCACCCTCATGTATCAATTCTTATATATTTCTTCAAGTCAATGTTCATGCTTTTCCACAATTCTTTCTCATAATCACTTTGCATTCCTTCCTGTGAGAATATTTTTTAAGTCGGGAAATGTATCAGATCTCTTTTTTTTTGACAAAGCATTTGGGATTCTCCATCAACGTTTTTAAGTACAGTAAATGAGGGAGCATTTTCTGTTAACGCAGCCCCAGTGTACAGTAGGGTTGGGTACCGTTCACATTTTAACCGGTTCGGTACCGGTACCTGAATTTCAGTGCCGGTACCCAGCGGTACCTTTTTTTGGTACTTTACTCTGTGTAATTACAAAAAACATTTATTTCAGTGAAAAAATAAGTCCAAAAGTCTCAATTTCAACATTTTGAACAATAGGGCCCTACAAACTTTCTTTCTTTCTTTCTTTTTTTTTAGAAATTCTTGTTTTAATTTTTCTGAAAATCAAATGAAGGCATTAAACATTTATTTTAAATCAAATGAAAATCAAACCCTTTTATTTTTTGGCAAACAAACTGAGGTTTACTGTTGAAATTAATGCATGAAAGAAAAATTGTGTGAATATTCCTTTAAAAAAATTTTAATAGGCTAATAATTGTATAATTTTTTCTACAATTAAGTAATTAATCTAGTTGTAATATTTATTTTTATCATTTAATTGTTTTATTTAAATTTGATAGAAAATTGAATATTTAAAGATGTACATATATACTTTACAAAAGTAATACAATAGTAATATATTTCTTTTACGTTAAACCGTACTTTTATTTTGACAGGTTGCCATGAAGTTTCTGTGTGTATACAGTATGATGATGCTAGTTTTTTCAAATGAAACGGTAAAATTCTTGCGAAGTGACTCAGCAGCTCTGGGGAATACGTTTTTGTGTTCATGCTGTCATATAGTGAGATGCAGAGGCCGAAAATCACCGCGAACGTCACGCATGCTTCCTTATTTGTGTAGTAAACAAAACCGCGTTTACGCCATTCATACATACAGAGGCAAGCAGAACATGCAGGATTCATATTTAAACCGTCTTTTTGCATTTTAATATTCACAGACACTAGTTCATATCGCGACTTGAATTAAGTGGTAGTGGCTACTTTTGATTTATTCGTCCAAAATTGACGAATTCCGTGGCATTCCGCGCTATAGAGTAAATTACGTTTTATGAATGGACTCCGCGATCCCGTTCGCGTTTTCGCAGAAACCATATGGCCCTAGAAATGTAACCATACTTCAGAACATTTTGGCTTGCCCTGTGTGTTGTTTGAACAAGTTGCAGGGGTGACATCACGTCACAGGGTCTCTCTTTTCTCTATGTAGCGTATGCGTCCAGATGCGTTCTCAGGTACCGAAATTTGGCACCGATTGATTTAACGTTAATCGGTACTCTGTAGTACCGACGCAATTCGGACGGTACCCTTAAAAGTACCGAGTTCGGTACCCAACCCTAGTGTACAGAGGGTATATGTGCATGTCCTTTTGGAGCCAGACACACGAGCGATTCTCCTTTGGGTGGCACTTATTACAAAGACACATTGTGATGCCGTGTGCATCCCCAGGTCCCAGACTGTGCTTGTTGCTATGGAGATACACACCTTGCAGTTGTTTTTTCTCACTGCCTCTCCCAGATCTCATCACAGCAGAGCATCTGTCACTTCCTCAGAACACAAACAGACCTCACTTAGGCTGCTACAGGACTCACAAAATTTAATAAACTGACAGGTCAAAACATAGGTATGAGTGAGCAGATGCTAAACGATAATATAGTTTTAAGGGAGGCAGTTTGTGTGCAGTTAACCAAGAGGTTGGCAAAGGAAATGATGGGTAATGCTCTTCAGGATAATTGCCATGTAAGGATCTATGTAATTTGAACGGCTATGGGGACCAGAGGCAGACAGTAACTAAGTACATTTACTTGAGTATTGTACTTAAGTACACTTTTTGAGTATCTGTACTTTACTTGAGTATTATTTTTTCTGGGAACTTATGACTTTAACTTCACTACATTTGAAAGACAAATATTGTACTTTTCACTCCACTACATTTCAATCAAGGTCCTCGAAGTAGAAAGTCATTAGCAGCTTTGAAAGTCAGTGGGTGATTTTCTTTCTTCTCTAAAAACTCTAAAATACTTTTTCGGACAGTTTATCAGTAATCACTCTTATAGGGCTACATGAAGTGATTTCCCAGCATTTTTTGAACACTGACCAGTTCCAAATGTGTATGGGGACCAGAGGCAGACAGTAACTAAGTACATTTACTTGAGTATTGTACTTAAGTACACTTTTTGAGTATCTGTACTTTACTTGAGTATTATTTTTTCTGGGAACTTATGACTTTAACTTCACTACATTTGAAAGACAAATATTGTACTTTTCACTCCACTACATTTCAAATCAAGGTCCTCGAAGTAGAAAGTCATTAGCAGCTTTGAAAGTCAGTGGGTGATTTCTTTCTTCTCTAAAAACTCTAAAATACTTTTTTCAGACAGTTTATCAGTAATCACTCTTATAGGGCTACATGAAGTGATTTCCCAGCATTTTTTGAACACTGACCAGTTCCAAATGTGATATTTATTTACAACAATTCAATAATAAGAAATTAATATTGTGGTATATATTAGACAATATTGTCTGATTTTGCTAAATTGTGTAAGTGAAAATATTACCTATAAAGCCACAGAAGAACTGTTAAAAAAAACCTTTTACACAAGTAAAAATCTGTCTTTACAACTTTTACTTGTAATGGAGTAATATTTGACAAGCAGTATCTGTACTTTCACTCAAGTAATGGAGTTGAGTACTTTGTCCGCCTCTGATGGGGACATCGCATTTTGTGCTTTGTCAGCGAGAGAAGATGCAATAATCAAACACATCCTTCTGCAGGTTTATACAGTGCAACAATCAAAAAAATGGATATAACTCAATTAAATTAATTTCTCAGAATTAAAGGTGGGGTAAGCGATTTCTGGTAGCCAATGTTGACATTTGAAATCACCAAAACAAACACGCCGCTACCCCAAAAGGGCAACCCTCTACATTGCGAGTAAATCACTCGCATATGCGACTAAATCTTCACTCTGGCGACTAAATGATGTCTAATATTAGCCAATTGCTAATAAATTCTCAGATTTTACTCGCCAGTGTGTGACTTGGAGGCTACGTATAAGTTTAGCTCAGATATATTTTCTCTCGCCGAACACTCTATGACTGAGCGCATCAGAGTTTCTCTCTTCGTCAAGTGATCTGTGCTGTTTTTCAGTTCATCTGAATGGATGTGCAACGCACAACGTACCGTAAACTCTAGTGTGAAGCGCACGCCTCGCCGTCGCTTTGTTTCACACACACACAGCGAGAGAGGGAGAGAGAGAATTGACGCGCTACCTATGCGCGCTTACATGTAAACGATATTCTTTGTTGTATTTTGCTGTCAAATTAACGGAGTTCCTTTGGAATTCTTCCGCTTTTAAGAACTACTGCTTTCTCCGCTAGTGGGCGGAACTAATGCGCAAATGGCAATCTCATTGGCTGGCACTAGGGATGCAACGATTATAGATTTTGTTGGTACGATTATTGTCTGAGGAATAATCACGGTTTTACGAGTATGAAGATTATTATGCATTTATTCATTTCCCAACATTACTCATGTATAAAATCACATGAACACCAGGCAACTGTCACCTCTCTCTCTCTCTCTCTCTCAATCTCGAATAATTAATTAATGTAGCTAAATGTTATAATTAATTCAAATAAATGTGATCTTACCACACTATTTCATCTTTCTGATCTGAAGCGGGCAGAATGCGGAGCTAACGAGCTGTAGCTTCGCGTCAGGTGGTTCTTGCCTTCATGTCGTGCATTAAAATCGCTCAATATACAGCTAGCCGTGTGTTATCCCTTATGTATTTGCTCTTTAGCAGCAGTTTTTTACAGCAATATTTAAATGACACCCTGGTCATTCTTGGTGTACCCAAAATGGTCCCACACTATCGACAAGCATTTCTCTGGTGGAAATATAGCTTGGCTGTTTGGTCCCTCTGTCACAGTTAATCTAATGCATGTAGTAGCCTCCGTGCCTCTGATAAGTACGTCATTTTAAGCTGGTGCGCCGCTTGTGTAACTTTGTTTTCATTTCTCGCAAGCTGCAATAGTTCCGTTCCGTGTGACAGAAACACTCGGTTTAGCGGAAAATTTATGATTAATTAACCAAAATTATTAGTATGACTAGATTGAGTCACGTCTTAAGCCATCGTAAAATAGCCTATATGAGGAAACTGGGTTTTCTGCTCAGGTGTCAGATATACCACAATACAACTGAATCTCAACAAGTGGGCCACATAAAAATTGGCTTGAGGTCTGTGTGTTGACTAGCGCTGCTTCAGCACAAGCGAATAATCTTTTGTTTTACAGTATCAAACCCAAGATGTCAAACAAAACAGCCAGCTCGTGGTCAGTGAGTTCAATACCCTGCAGCAGTGAGATTAGCTCTAATACGATCTACACAGAGACTGACGTGCGACCCGACCCTGCCAATAGACACGTTTCTAAGGCTTCACGTATAAGATCATGAATCAGTGGAAGCCAATGCAGGGAAATCACCATAACGCTCACCTATCATGCTAATCTTATCGTTTTCCATGTTTAACCTTGCAGGAACGAGAAGAGTCTGGAGATCTTAATTAGCGGCGTTTAAATACGCAGCTGTATTTAAGTCCTGTGGTTTCTTGCGGAGAGATGAAAAGACCCGCATGAGAGGAAGACTGAGAGCTGCTCTACATGAAAACTGGAGCGACTGGGGATGTGCCTCATGGGACAAGCATAGAGCAGAGAGAAATCCTTACTATAGTCACCCTCAATTAACCGCACTTCATATGAACACCACCCCTCCCCCCCCAGCATATGCACTAAGAGCGGACTGTTGTATCACTGAGACTGTACAAATGCATTAATACTGCCTGAATCAACTGAATCGTTCCAAAAATAATTATTTCCAATGACAATAAGGTTCAATTTGTTAAGTTATGCAACTTCATATTTACTAGCATGATAACAGATGATTTAAAAATGTTGTTGCTGTTCCAGTGAAAAGCAGCAGTACATTGCAACAAATCTCTCTCTAATCATCTCTCTAAGGGAACACTGGGAAGGTCCAATTCATTTGAGTGAAATTGTTTTATTCAGATTAATTGGTTAAATTTAATGAATTGGATTCACAAAAAGATTTGAGTCATCACAATACATATAGGGACTTCTGGAAGCAGAATCTTAATATTCTTAATACTTAATATTTAGATTTGTTGGAATCGGACTAAGCTACACCTGTTTGAAGTCGATAGAGTCAGTCAATTTTGAGAAACATCTAGTTAAAGTTTTCTGAAGGTTCCAAAATAAAATCACCTAGCAACCATTAGGGCTGGGTAAAAAAATATAGATATCTCGATTCTCAGTTTTACGAACCGATATCGATTAGTCTAGCCTGTTTTCAGTTAATGGATGGAACATTGAAGGGCACTTGCCATCCAATATTGCAATAAGCATTGTGCTTTGATATTTTTAATATGAAACAAATTCTCAGATTTCAAATTCTGTCCATTGTATTGCAGTATTCAAACAATAAATGCCATTTTGGCGCTGTTTTGTGGAGTGATCGCTGTAACGCGGCGCGCCTCAGTTCAATAAAAGCGGCAATAAAAACTTCATTAAGTATAATTTAAGCAGTTGTATAGCCTAAAAAATCTGTCAGTTTTAACCTTCAATATTATAGTTATGTAGTACCAACTGACTCTCGTATATTTTACAGCAGTAGTTAAGAGATTTTTTTTATCTTGAGAAAATTTTGCATGTGCACAAGATGTATATCCAAAATAATCGATAATGAATCGAATTCAATCTGAAATCTAATCGAAAGCTTGTGAATGAGAATCTAATCGAATTGGGAAATTTGTGTCAAAACCCAGCCCTAGCAACCATACCTTAAAATCTCTGGTAATACCACCAAATTCGGCACACACCAATCTATAGGAAAAATATATATGTTCAATTTCTTTTCCCCATGATACCTCGTGGGGTGTTTTGACCAATCACAGATGTTATTGCGACTAGAGGTGTGAATCTTCACCTGCCACACAATTTGATTCTGATTCAGAGGGTAACGATTCGACTGTAAAACGATTCTCTATGCATCACGATTCATCTTTTCCTCTAATTATTTTCTTAATAATAATTACTATATTAATCATAATATATTTTGTTATTTTATCTTCTTTATTAAAAATACAAACTAAATATATAATTTTATATCTAAACAGAATCATTCAAGTAAAAACAAATAATCATATGTAAAAATCACTGCATAGTCATTACATTTAGTGTATTCATTACAAATACAGTAGTTCAGTCAAGAGCACTGAGTGATCGCTTTTCTTTTATTGTTTGATTAACATTAATGAGACAGACGGCCTATATATCAAGACCTACTGTAATGCACGGATCTAATATAATGTTACACATGTTATTATATAAGATGTTTTTCCCCAAGACCCCCAACTTTTCACTTAAGACATAACAGATTATGTTTGCATGAATACTCGCCAAGACAGATATTTTGAAATACTGTAATTCTGTGTGTATGTGTATATTGGGATTGTGCACACTTCGCGTGTCTCAGTCAGCGCAAGTAAGATCATCTTTTTTGTGGCTTATCATTCTTAGCTCTCTTAACATCAATCAAGTCCCACACTTAATTTGCTTTGCTTCGATGGAGAAACACAACTTTTTAAAACAAAGAAAACCCAGCCCTAGCAACCATACCTTAAAATCTCTGGTAATACCACCAAATTCGGCACACACCAATCTATAGGAAAAATATATATGTTCAATTTCTTTTCCCCATGATACCTCGTGGGGTGTTTTGACCAATCACAGATGTTATTGCGACTAGAGGTGTGAATCTTCACCTGCCACACAATTTGATTCTGATTCAGAGGGTAACGATTCGACTGTAAAACGATTCTCTATGCATCACGATTCATCTTTTCCTCTAATTATTTTCTTAATAATAATTACTATATTAATCATAATATATTTTGTTATTTTATCTTCTTTATTAAAAATACAAACTAAATATATAATTTTATATCTAAACAGAATCATTCAAGTAAAAACAAATAATCATATGTAAAAATCACTGCATAGTCATTACATTTAGTGTATTCATTACAAATACAGTAGTTCAGTCAAGAGCACTGAGTGATCGCTTTTCTTTTATTGTTTGATTAACATTAATGAGACAGACGGCCTATATATCAAGACCTACTGTAATGCACGGATCTAATATAATGTTACACATGTTATTATATAAGATGTTTTTCCCCAAGACCCCCAACTTTTCACTTAAGACATAACAGATTATGTTTGCATGAATACTCGCCAAGACAGATATTTTGAAATACTGTAATTCTGTGTGTATGTGTATATTGGGATTGTGCGCTGTCTAAGAGGCGTCTTTGTGCGCACACTTCGCGTGTCTCAGTCAGCGCAAGTAAGATCATCTTTTTTGTGGCTTATCATTCTTAGCTCTCTTAACATCAATCAAGTCCCACACTTAATTTGCTTTGATGGAGAAACACAACTTTTTAAAACAAAGGTAGAACTCTCAGAAAACGTACAAATAAAGATAATTTTAGATGTTTCATTACTATGTGTAGCATTGAGATCGCTAGATGAGAGCTTAATGAAGTTATTTTTGTGAAAAACACAAATTCAACCAAACCATTTTTCACTTGTTTTGCCTGCAGCTCGTAATTAGCATTTGTAATTAGCAATCGTACACATTCAGACTGCTTTTGCCAGCATGGGTCACATATCTTTATTCAGCAATCATGCATTAAATTGATTAAAGTGGCAGTAAAGACATTTATAATGTTACAAAATATTTGTATTTCAAATAAATGCAAAGAATCCTAAAAAAAATTTTTATCACGGTTTCCACTAAATCAGCATATTAAAATGATTTCTAAAGGATCATGTGGCATGTGGCGTAATGTCTGCTGAAAATGGGCAATGGTAATGTTAGCTTTCTTATAGGAATAATTTACATTTTAAAATATATTAAAACAGAAAACCGTTTTTTAAATTGTAATAATAATAATAATAATAATAATAATAATCAAATAGACAAAACATCAAAAACATAAAATCAAACATAATTCAAAAAATTATACAACATAAAAAATAAAAATACAAACTTTTGGCCAGTAGTGTATCTTCATTTAATTTTATTTTATTAGTTGTATTTAAGATCCTTAATGCTTTCGTGCCAGATAAATACTGCTCAAATTTTCTTTGACAGTTATAAAAACTAATAAATATTGTCCTCTTAAATGGCTGAAATGCAGTTGGTTAAAAGCAAAAAGCATTCAGTAAGTGTAGCAAGCTACTTCATAAAGAGGTTCATAAAGGCTGTAGTTTAAATACTTGAAATTATGAGTAGCTTTGTCTCAAAGTAACTTTCCCAACATTGCATCATAGCAATGAGGCCACAAATTTCACTAGGGAATCTGCTATCTCTGGATTGAGGACACTTTTTAAACCAAAGCAATATGCACAAGCCTCTAATCTGGGATGAAGCACCACTAATTGCTAAACACTGAGGAACCGCAGTAACCTGCCGCGTCGGACACCCTAGGCTGGAATTAGTGAAGATGAGCAGGTACAGCCTGTGGAGCAGATACCGGAGCTCGGCTCACCTGACCTGTGCTACCTGTACGTATGTGTCTGCGTTCTTTCACTCCACATTCCACCAAACTGTTTGACATTCAGATAGGAACATTATGAAGACAGACAGCTCTATTATAAGCCATTCTGTGCTTTCCCCACCATCCCTTTGTTCTACTATTACTGCTATAGCAGGGCTTCTATGCAGAAAGTGATCAGCCACACTTTTAAACACACACTCAAGGACAGAACGCTTATAAGAAGAGACATTTTTAAAAGGATATCATACACACACGGCAGGCAAAAAGACAAGATGGCGGAAGGCTGCACTGCCTGAGGCAGGCTATAAATACTGACCCAGTCAGAGAACGTCTCTGTCTCTCCACACACAAACACCACCTCCAGCGGTTCAAACACATACAGACACACACACACTCCAAATCAGAAATCGACCATGCGAGAAATTCAGCAACAGCAGCATGTCTCACACTGAGTCCTGACCAGTCACAATATGATAAAATAACAGCAGCATGTGATACAATGTTCTCTTCTGTGTTAACCTGTGCGCAGCAAGCAGCATGGCATTTTGTCGATCGTCCTGTCGCACTTGGTAGCCCCGCTCACAGTCAAATCTCATTGGCCTAAAACCCAGTTCTACAAAACTGTTTATTAAACAAATGTTCACTACTTTTTGCACAGTGCTAAGTTAAATTGACATTCGACAAAAAAGACGTGCACCTGAAGATACAATTATATTTTGATGGAAAAACTAAACAAAAGGCCTAAATTTGTCAGATTAGCTGCTTGATCCGCGACTCTCCTTGTAGCAATTGTAGTAAAAGTCAATTTTCAATAAAATAAATGTAATCGGGCAGAGTAAATGGTGCTATCCTTTCACGCACACATACATGCAGCAGTGCAAAAACCTAAAGAAAAGAAAGCAGGAAGGCATCAGCATATTGGTGAGGATTTGCATCACCATTTGTGGGATTTTGTAAAAATAGTTACCTTTGTACAAGTGCACCAATTCAACCGCAGTGGCTTTGGTTCTCTTTGCAAATCAGCGGAGCTTCTTTTGAGAGCCTGATGTTTCTCAGAGAAACACTGACTCTCCTGCGACGCTGCTGACTTACAAGAGTTGCTGCTCATGCTTTCCTGAGGTTTAGGAGTGAGTCAAAAATCAATAAAACTGCTATACAATACAATGCCATTCAAACAGTGGCACAGCAGTCTCAGCAAAATATTGTAAAGAATCACAAACAAAATTAAGACACTTCATTCTCAATAACTACCAGATATTGTTTCTCAGTATGTGAGTTTTCTGAGAATAGTATGGCTCTACTGAAAAGTATAATATAGCCTAGACTTGTGATTGAGTCTGAGCTGGTTTCTTGCTACTGCATGACTCTAATAAAACTTTTTAGAATCTTTCAAGATGTGATGACATGCAGAGTGCAAACCTTCGTAAATCCAGCAATTAGTGTACACAAACCACTATGTCAAGTAAACAGTACCCACTCAATCACATTCCTCAAGATACAACGCATATGTAAAAATTCAATAAATTTCAAAGTATCCCAATATCATAATTGGATTCAAACCGAAACTGACCTGTCAAGTGGGTCAGACCACATTATAAAAATGACAATCTCAGAGTTTATGCTTATTTAGACAACCAGCTTCTTTATAACTGAAAAGTAGGGCAAATGGTATGTTAGACAACCAAAAGTATAAAATAAGTGTGCAAGACAAAGTACCTGTTGCTGAAGTGGAAAAAGGGTGCCTGAACCGAAAAAAAGAGCAGAAACAACTGAAATAGCTGGTTTAGCACATCAAATACCAGCAGCAAACCTGATTAGTCCATGAGGTATGCGTGTATGAGATTGAGATAAGACAATGAGTTAGAAAGTGAAAGAGAAAGAAATAGCTTGGGAGTAAAAAGAGAGGCAAGGAGGAGGATTTTTTCAGTTGCCTGAATATCTGCCGAGGTCTTTGAGTTTCTCTGCGGCCAAAACAAAGAGACTTGAGCTGACAGGAAACTTAAGCAGGTTCTCACTCTTTCTTACACACAGTTCCATCACTCTCTTCCTCCACTAACACAGACACCTATGGCGGCTTTCCATCAAACTTTTTTCTTCTGTTATTTCTCTGTTCATTCCACAAAAATAATCCGTTTGGCAAGAGCACGTCCCTGTGAATTTCTCCAGGTTGTGTGTGTGCATATGCCCCTGTGTGGGGCCTCCTGGGCCTCTCTTGAAAAGAAAAAGTTGGCTCTGCAGTCATCTACTGCTCACTCTGTACCAAAGCACAGCGCCGCTTCCTCCAGGAGTCTCTCCAAACGTTCATGCCTCAGAGCTTAGCTTCACCTTTCTCTAATGATGCAAACGCACTTTAGGTGACATCATACCGAATTTAAAATGTCCATTCAACACTCAGTGAGCAGCACATATTCAATATACTTTTTACTAGGGGGAGGCACGGTCAAAATGGTCAACTAGTAGGCGATAAATGAGGTCAACTACTTTTTTTTTCTTTTTATGTGGCTTTAATGTTTGTAGTGGCAGTGCTTTAAAGAGATTTGCAGTGCAGAGTAAGCTATAGCTTAATCACAATTTTTCTGTGATTAAGCTATGTTTGTGCATTTATACTAACTTCACAGAGAGCGCTTGAGCATGCTGAAAGACTAAAAGAACTTGTGTTGAGCCTTCAAACGTCACAGCTTTAACAAATTTCATGACAATAATTGTCAGTCTTCAAATCGCATGCTGTTATTACCATGTAGGTCTCGGTGTTTATAATGACTGATGATTTTGGTTGCATAATTCAGTCATGTTGTCAGTTACCCCACTGAACAAGTGAGATTAGCATCTATACATCTTAAAAACACATCTGGCATCTGATAGACATGCTCTAAACCAGTCTAGATATACAGAGCTTTCTTAAAAGTTTAATTCTGTCAATAATTCGAATTGATATTTTGAAGAACGTTAGAAACCAAACAATTTATTTCCACTGTAGGAGCAGAAAAATTAGACATTTCTCAAAATATCTTCTTTTGTGTTCTACAGAAGAAGAAAAAAAGTCATACATACAGTTTTGAAAACTCCAGAAAATTCATTTTTGGGTGCACTATCCCTTTAAGACCAACTAATTGTTCAAACAGCCCACTAACTTGGGCATTTTTGCACATCCATAAAACTTTAATCAACAAAAGCCACATTAACAAGGAAATTCATTTGGCACAGTTCTCAGATCACTGTATCTATTTATTTGTATCACATTTGTCAGATTATAAGAGATCCATCACACAGACAATATCTTGAGTTTAGAAGGCTTAGACATATAAAGGTAAACATCGCTACAGGAGGGTTATGCTACACTATCACCTTCGACAAATCCTTTTCCACAAACAAGCACTTTGGTATATCTCACTATTCTTTACGCAGAAGAAATCTAACACGCATGTCGAGCCACCCAGCAACCAGTCAGCTGAATTCAAGATCTAACAGGAAGAAGGAAGAGACATATCCTTATCAGCTGACGATAATGTGTGCTTAGGAAGCGTGGCCCAAGAGGGGGATAAAGAAAGATGTGAAACAAAGCAAAACCATATTAGATCTAATTAGCAGAACTCTGCAAATGCCCCTTGAGCACCCCGATTAAAGAAACTAAAGATTCTTAGCATTGACTCACACAGTGACATAGAAATTTGGGGGATAAAAGTGTGAAAGGACAAAGAGTATTTTGCAATGGAAGGTCCCTGTGAGCACTAAACCAGCATTTCTTCCTGCGTCAAGTCTGATGTTTGAGAGTTCCAGCATTAGCAGATGCTCTAATGAGATTTATGACAGCCCTCAAAAAGCCCTTTCTGCGGTCTTAAATTTACTGCCTCCTACCTCACCCCTCTCAATGAAGGGAGCATAACCTGTCCTATGGGGCGAGGAGTCCTGAACCATACACGTCAGTACATAATTTTCTCTCTTGCTCTCGCTGTCTCTCTTCCAGTGCGGTCACTCTCACTTCTCCTTTAATTTGGATCATGTCTTAGACCTGCTGTTTAACAATGATTTAACTGAGACTAACATAGGACAGATACAATTGTGATTGTATGAATGTGTGTTTTTTTTCTTCAACTACAAGAACTTTTATGTCCTAGTGGTTAATGTTTTTCAGCTTTTTTCTTTTTGTAAAACTTTTCGCTATCATTTAATTGTCTACTTTGCAAATGCTTTCAATGTATAAACTTTATAGTTTTATACTTGTCCCAGACACAGATTTTACAATAACAATACTGATAAAAACTGTGAACAATGTACGTAAAATATTTTATGTGTAGCACCATGTTTGTGAATGAGTCATTACAAATAAGTCAACATTACATTATGGAATATAATCCTGATTTACTGCAGGGACAGTTACAACTGCTCAATATCATTTACCTTTTAAATGTTTAAAAGCACAGATGTCTAAATCCCTCAGCAGTTCTCAAACATGGCCGATTGGTCTCTACCAACTGTTGCACTGTCTTGTTCCAATTAATTCGGTTCGCCCACATACAGTAAATAACTGCACAAACCCTGATCAAATGTACTGTTCACCTCTTCTCTACCCTCACGTTATAAAGATGCACTAGCCAGTTAGCATTTTACATTTCTGGAGCACATGCAACTTTTTCTTTTGCCACTCTAGTAGTGTTTGAGGAGATGCATGTGGTACAAACATATGTATATGGAGAAGATCCTAAACATTTTTTTAACTTTATGCTTCAGTGCAGCATTGCAAAGAGAATCATAACTGACCTTTGGTTTTCTGTTCAGCAGCCTATAAGGGAAGAACAAAAGTAGATAGAAATTAACACTTTCACAGGTCCAGCGTACAAAAGCTTCATAGCAAAGAAATTAGTAGAAATGACTAGAGGACCATAAATCTTGGAGAACATTAGATTGATTATAATTGATTGATTAACTATTTCAGTATTATGCTAAATAGAGATCTAGCTCAACGTCTGGTGCTAAATCAATCCAAAGAGCAGCAGGATGTGGCCTGTGTAAACTCAGTGAAAGTTGCATTAGTTAAAGCAAGATGAGAACACTGGCTTTGTAACTCCATGACGATGTCTAAGAAGTGATCACCATAATAACTGTCTGTGTTTGAACAGAGCTTCAAAGGCAGATGCTAAACGGATTGTTGTGAGCTCTAGGTGTCCCGTTTGGTACCTGTGGTTTACAATGGTGAAGATGTTTCAGAAGCTTATGACAGACTCAGTAAGGTGTCCGCTAAGCGGCTTTTATAAGAAGGATGCAAGTAAAGATACTATGAAAGCTTGTGGGTCACAGGAAAGAAACTGACCTTTTTCTGAGCAGCTTCCTTCTTTTTCTTTTCCTCTTGCTTTTTCTTTTTCTTTTCTTCCATCAAATGGTTCTCCTCTTGTGTGACGTGTTTTGTGCCAAGGCTGTGGAAAAGAGATCAGCTGTGTTATTTAGTCCCAATCTTTAAAACAAATACAGACAATTGACAAAGTAACTCTAAAACACATTATAAACATTTTTACCATAGTCTGTTTGAATACTCAATTCTGATTGGCTGGCAGGTATGCATTAAAACCCTTTAATGCACAGGTAGTTCCAAGTCAATTTAATCACCGTTCTATATTAATGCGCTGCTTTCGGTATTGACGCACACAAACACATCACTCGCACCGAGAGAGTGAGATCTGAGATCGTAATGCGCAGACACACAAACATCCAGAAGGACAGAAACACTTTATTAAAGGGGTGGTTGATTGTGATTTCACTTTTTTAATGTTAGTTAGTGTGTAATGTTGCTGTTTGATCATAAACAATATCTGCAAAGTTACGAAGCTGAAAGTTCAATGCAAACGGAGATATCATCTTTGAAACTTCTGGCAGTTTAATGCCTACAAAAACAACTGGTAAGGGACTACAACAAGTTACTTCCCGGGTTCATTATGTCAAGAACCCAGCATTTTACATAAACCCCGCCTCCGGGAACACGCAACAAAGGGGGCGAGGCCATGCTGCGCTGCTTTAGAGAAGAGGAAGAGAAAACTAGGGGTGCACGTAAAAATCTATTCATATATACACAAACATCCAGAAGGACAGAAACACTTTATTAAAGGGGTGGTTGATTGTGATTTCACTTTTTTAATGTTAGTTAGTGTGTAATGTTGCTGTTTGATCATAAACAATATCTGCAAAGTTACGAAGCTGAAAGTTCAATGCAAACGGAGATATCATCTTTGAAACTTCTGGCAGTTTAATGCCTACAAAAACAACTGGTAAGGGACTACAACAAGTTACTTCCCGGGTTCATTATGTCAAGAACCCAGCATTTTACATAAACCCCGCCTCCGGGAACACGCAACAAAGGGGGCGAGGCCATGCTGCGCTGCTTTAGAGAAGAGGAAGAGAAAACTAGGGGTGCACGTAAAAATCTATTCATATATAAATCGCGATTCTGTCTTCTAACGATTCTAATGGATTCACAAGTTTCAAAACGTTCTAAAGCAGCGTTCTCATCCTGTTCCTGGCCTCGCCCTGCTCACGCTCTGCATCTCTCTCTCATTCAGATCATCAGACCCGTGAATACACTTATTTTCACATAGCTATGAGAAGCGTTATACATGGATGCGCGTGGGGTTGCCGAACTGTATTAAAGCTTTAATCAGAATAAAACCGTATATTAAAAGCTAACAGAAGCAGTAGCATTTACAAATAACAGCGTATCTAAAAGTATGAGACAACAACAAACAAAAATCTTAGGCCTATCATTAAAAGCCATGCTTGCACAGGTTCTGCACGATCCTCATCAATAATATCTTCTGCTTCTCAATTGGGCTCAAATTGATAAGCAATACAGACGACATCATTATTTACAATAAAACCGGAGCACATGCCGCTATGTTGAGGGGCAGGACGTTTAGACGCGCGCTAGAGGCGGTTTAGCCAATCACAACACACTGGACTAGCTAATCAATCAGAGCCCATTGTGTATTTCTGAGGGAGGGGCTTCATAAAAGCAGGAAATGATCAGCACGTTCAGAGGAGAAGGGACAGAGCGGTGTGGAATAAAGATAAATTATGTGAAAAATAATGCGTTTTTTAACAAACGAAGCATTAACACATGTTAGACTGCACCCCAAAAACACAATCAAGCCTATAAAAAAACCCAGTCAACAACCCCTTTAATAAAACAGTTTCAATACTGGATCACTACATTATATTTCTCAGCAATGAGGAGGTAAAATCGCTGTTTTAAGTAACTAGCAGAGCTTCATTGTTTGCAGAGAGATGCACAGATGCAGGTAACTCGCACACACAACTGTCATCTCTCTCTCTCTCAATCGGTCGAGCAGTAATTCAAACAAATGTTGTAATTCATTCATTCAAATAAATGTGGTCTTACCGCACTATTTCATCTCTGTGTCTGATTTGAAGCAGGCAGAATGCAAGAGTTAACGAGCCGTGAGTGACAAAAGTAACCCTCATTTTTACCCTTCCGATCAAATGTTGCGCTGCAAACAACTTTAACAATTTTAACTTGTCAGTGCTGGCAAATGGCCATGGTATAAGCGGGATAATGCACGGCTAGCTGTGCATTAAACAATTTTAATGCACTCCACATTTGTGCATTAAACACATGACTTATTGTGCTCTACTTGTAATAAATAATTTTAGGATGTTTAGCAAAAATTATGTTTTCTAATGGCTAATTCATATGACATCACATTACCACCCATCAAACCAAGGACAGTTCAAGGTACTCAACAGTAAACTGATCAGAATAAAATCTAACAGACAACCAAATTCTCATAAATATAGCAAAATACATAGAAATTGGGGCTGGGTAAAAAAATATCGATATCTCGATATTAATTGATTCTCATTTTTACGGAACGATATCGATTCTTAAATCCCAAGAATCTATTTAGTCTAGCCTGTTTTCAGTTAATGGACGGAACGTTGAAGGGGACGGAACGTCCTATCCAATATATCGCAATAAGCACTTTGGTACTTTTAATATGAAACAAAGTCTCAGATTTCAAATTCTGTCCGTTGTTTTGCCGTATTCAAACAATAAATGCCGTTTTGGCGCTGTTTAATGTGAAGTGACAGATCGTTGGAGCACCTCAGATCAATAGACGTGACAGCACATGAACTGATCATCTCCTCCACATTAATAATACCAGTTTCAGCACAAAATAAACATTTACATTTAGACATTTAGCAGAAGCTTTTATCCAAAGCGACTTACAAATGAGGACAATGGAAGCAATCAAAATCAACAAAAGAGCAATGATATGCAAGTGCTATAACAAGTCTCAGTTAGCTTGACGCAGTACACGTAGCAAGTTTTTTTTTTAATTATATAATAAATAAAAAGATAACAGATAGAATAGAAAAAGAATAGAGCAAGCTAGTGTTAGAGGCCTTTTTTCTTTTGTTAATCAGAAGTCAGAAAGTCAGAATTATAATTGTATAACAAATAAAAAATATATATATAGAATGCAAAAAGATTAGAGAAGCAAGCGTTAGTTTTTTTTTTTTTTAAGAAAACAAACAGTTAGTTAAGAAATAGAGTGCAAGTCTTTTTTTTAATAAAGAATAGAATTAGAATAGAGAGTGCTGGAGTTAGAGGGTCAAATAAAGTTTGAAGAGATGTGTTTTTAACCGATTCTTGAAGATGGCTAAGGCCTCAGCTGTTCGGACTGAGTTGGGCAGGTTATTCCACCAGGAGGGAACATTTCATTTAAAAGTCAGAGAAAGTGATTTTGTGCCTCTTTGGGATGGCACAATAAAGCACCGTTCACTTGTAGAACGCAAGCTTCTAGAGGGCACATAAGTCTGAAGTAATGAATTGAGGTAAAGCGGTGCAGAGCCAGTGGTGGTTTTGTAGGCAAACATTAATGCGAGCAGCTATTGGTAGCCAGTGCAAACTGATAAACAGAGGTGTGACGTGCATTCTTTTCGGCTTGTTAAAAATAAATCTTGCTGCCGCATTCTGGATTAATTGTAAAGGTTTGATAGAACTGGCTGGAAAACCTGCCAAGAGAGCATTGCAATGGTCCAGTACAGAACAAGAGCTTGAACAAGGAGTTGTGAAGTATGTTCCAAAAGAAAGGGCCTGAACTTCTTGATGTTGAATAAAGCAAATCTGCAGATCTGCAAATCTGCAGTTTTAGCAATGTGGTCTGAGAAAGTCAGCTGATCATCAATCATAACTCCAAGGTTTCTGGCTGTTTTTAAAGGAGTTATGGTTGATGTGCCTAACTTGATGGTGAAATTGTCATGAAACGATGGGTTTGATTGAACCACAAGCAGTTCTGTCTTGGCAAGGTTGAGTTGAAGGTGATGGTCCTTCATCCAGCAAGAAATGTCTGTTAGACAAGCTGAGATGCGAGCAACTATCGTCGGATCATCAGGATGGAATGAGAGGTAGAGTTGAGTGTCATCAGCATAGCAGTGATATGAAAAGCCATGTTTCTGAATGACAGAACCTAGTGATGCCATGTAGACAGAGAAGAGAAGTGGTCCAAGAACTGAGCCCTGAGGCACCCCAGTAGTTAGATGTTGTGACTTGGACACCTCTCCAAGATATCTTGAAGGACCTACTAAACATAACCGAAAACATATATAAATGTGTTATACCTAAACATCCAAAGGCAAGTTAAAAGAAAGAGTACAACTTTACAATCCGTATCACACAGCTAAAATAATGAAGGAGTGGCTTCACAACAACTCTGTGACTGTTCTTGAATGGCCCAGCCAGAGCCCTGACTTAAACTCAATTGAGCATCTCTGGAGAGACCTAAAAATGGCTGTCCACTAACGTTTACCATCCAACCTGACAGAACTGGAGAGGATCTGCAAGGAGGAATGGCAGAGGATCCCCAAATCCAGGTGTGAAAAACTTGTTGCATCTTTCCCAAAAAACCTCATGGCTGTATTAGATCAAAAGGGTGCTTCTACTAAATACTGAGCAAAGGGTCTGAATACTTAGGACCATGTGATATTTCAGTTTTTCTTTTTTAATAAATCTGTAAAAATGTCAACAATTCTGTGTTTTTCTGTCAATATGGGGTGCTGTGTGTACATTAATGAGGAAAAAAATTAACTTAAATGATTTTAGCAAATGGCTGCAATATAACAAAGAGTGAAAAATTTAAGGGGGTCTGAATACTTTCCGTACCCACTGTATATGCAAGAGTTGAGAGATTTTTTTCCTTGAGAAAATTTGGCATGTATTGTACCTGATATATCCAAAATAATCGATATTGAATCGAATCGGTAACTGAATCAAATCACAAGCTTGTGAATGAGAATTGAATCGAATCGTGAAATTTGTGTACAGAAAAATTGTGTTCTGTAAAATATACAGAAAACATACAGTAAACACTGATAACATGCCAGATTCCCCTAATGAAACTGGCATTACTCCAGTCTTCAGTGTCACATGAACATTCTAATAACATTTCTTGATAAAACCATGTTAAAAACGAATATGCTCCTTAATGTTTTTAAAATATTAATGTCTTTGATGAATAAAGAACTTTATAATATTGAATATAGCAGTTTATTTAAAATACAAACCATTTGCAACATTATAAATGTTTTTACTGTCACTTTCGACCAGTTTAATGCATCCTTGCTGAATAAAAGTAAATACAGTATCTCACAGAAGTGAGTACACCCCTCACATTTTTGTAAATATTTTATTATATCTTTTAATGTGACAACACTGAAGAAATTACACTTTGCTACAATGTAAAGTAGTGAGTGTACAGCTTGTATAACAGTGTAAATTTGCTGTCCCCTCAAAATAACTCAACACACATCCATTAATGTCTAAACCGCTGACCACAAAAGTGAGTACACCCCTAAGTGAAAATGTCCAAATTGGGCCCAAAGTGTCAATATTTTGTGTGCCCACCATTATTTTCCAGCACTGCCTTAACCCTTTTGGGCATGGAGTTCACCAGAGCTTCACAGGTTGCCACTGGAGTCCTCTTCCACTCCTCCATGACAACATCACGGAGCTGGTGGATGTTAGAGACCTTGCACTCCTCCACCTTCCATTTAAGGATGCCCACGCTTGGCCAATCCATCACCTTTATCCTCAGCTTCTTTAGCAAGGCAGTGGTCGTCTTGGAGGTGTGTTTGGGGTCGTTATCATGTTGGAATGCGGCCCAGTCTCCGAAGGGAGGGGATCATGCTCTGCTTCAGTATGTCACAGTACATGTTGGCATTCATGGTTCCCTCAATGAACTGTAGCTCCCCAGTGCCGGCAGCACTCATGCAGCCCCAGACCATGACACTCCCACCACCATGCTTGACTGTAGGCAAGACACACTTGTCTTTGTACTCCGCACCTGGTTGCCGCCACACACGCTTGACACCATCTGAACCAAATAAGTTTATCTTGGTCTCATCAGACCACAGGGCATGGTTCCAGTAATCCATGTCCTTAGTCTGCTTGTCTTCAGCAAACTGTTTGCAGGCTTTCTTGTGCATCATCTTTAGA
>NW_015505306.1:2253303-2254982 GCF_001515645.1 Sinocyclocheilus grahami | reverse complement strand
ACACCAAATTTAACACACCTGCTCCCCATTCACACCTAAGACCTAGTAACACTAAAAATGGCTAATTGGGCCCAATTTGGACATTTTCACTTAGGGGTGTACTCACTTTTGTGGCCAGCGGTTTAGACATTAATGGCTGTGTGTTGAGTTATTTTGAGGGGACAGCAAATTTACACTGTTATACAAGCTGTACACTCACTAATTTACACTGTAGCAAAGTGTAATTTCTTCAGTGTTGTCACATGAAAAGATATAATAAAATATTTACAAAAATGTGAGGGGTGTACTCACTTCTGTGAGATACTGTATGTATTAACATAAAAACCTTACTAACCCCAAACTTTGAAACCTTAGTGCAAGTATTTACTTGGTTACATACATGCTTGCTTTATACAGTAGCTGAAATAAAACAATAAAAATGGATGAACAAACAGTATATTATATGTTTCGTCATACAGAAAGGGAACCTACAAATGTAATCAACTTAGTGTGGCTTTTCACACTAAAACAAAGTCTGGTTTACCACCAATAAAACTGAGCCACAAAAGCTAAAACAAAACCTAAGAACCTAAGCTCATCTCTAGTATTGAGGAAAATACCAAACAGCCCAAAATAGAAAAATTTCCCTCACCAACTAGATAATAGGATAATAGAGACCAACCTGCTTTAAGACAAAGTTAAGCAGAATCCAATCACTAGGCTTGCAAAATAAATAAAAACAGCATTGAGTTAAAAGTTCTAGTTAAAAAAAATTAATTTGTGAACAGAGGTGAATTGTGTAAGAGCTGGTCTGAATCTTTGCACTTATGTTAACAATAGCCAGAAAAGAATGTTAACAAGAAGTTCACAGGAAAAAAGGATGTGCTTGGGATTCAGAGGGACACTTATTTTTTGAATAAAAACACTGACTTTGACCTTTGTTCATTGTATGCCACCTGTTTTCAGTAAACTCTCTCTGAGTGGATGAATCAGAGACAACCAAATGTGGCATGAATCAGATGCACCAAAGCAAGACTGATGGAAGCCGATGCACGCAGAGATAAGAAAAAATAAAATACCAGCTCTTCTCCCCAGATAATCATTACTAAACATTTTAAACTAGGGGTGCACAATATGTTGGTGCAATACCGGTGGTCAAGCTGATACCACTGATACACTACTGTTCAAATGTTTAGGGTCATAAGACATTTTACTGTTTTTGAAAGAAGTCTCTTATGCTCACAAAGGCTGCATCAGAATTCAGTAAAAAAATAGTAATATTATTAGTTTTAGGAGAATTACGCCAATCTTCAGTGTAACATTATCCTTCAGAAATCATGTTGATTTAGTGCTCAAGAAACATTTCCTATTATTATCAATGTTTAAAATGCTTTAAATTTGTATGGAAAAACTTTTTTCAATTATTTTTCAGGATTCCTTGGGTGAACTTTGTTGAATGTAAGCCAATGTAGTGAGTCCAAACATTTTAAAGGTAGTGTAAAAAAGAAAAAAAAAAGTTTAAATTTAACCACTGTATTTATAATTATCAATTTATTGAGACAAACAATCAAACACAATAAAAATGAAACATATCTAATTTCTAATGTTTTATATGCAGATTAAATAGGTCTTTATTGTATAGGTCTAATTGTCTCCCGAGGCCACAGGAGGGCGCAATGAGCAAAATAATGCAGCGCATT
>NW_015505306.1:2248506-2251957 GCF_001515645.1 Sinocyclocheilus grahami | reverse complement strand
GGGGGGGGGGGGGGGGGGGGGGGGGGGGGGGGGGGGGGTGACTAGACGCTCTCTGGGCACAGAGCCAAAAATGTCAATGCTGCAAGACAAACAAGAGAACCGAGAGCCCTCAGGAACCTGCTGACTAGCAACAGCAGCCTACAGAGGAAGAAATCTGCAGCCCCTCCATCCGACACAATCACGCATTAGAAACCCATAACTTGGGGGGGGGGGGGGGGGTTGACTAGACGCTCTCTGGGCACAGAGCCAAAAATGTCAATGCTGCAAGACAAACAAGAGAACCGAGAGCCCTCAGGAACCTGCTGACTAGCAACAGCAGCCTACAGAGGAAGAAATCTGCAGCCCCTCCATCCGACACAATCACGCATTAGAAACCCATAACTTCCGAGCCACTTGAGAAGACCAGATCTGACATGCCAGTAAACCCCTGGATAACATGAAACTCTCCTTTAGTCACCCAGCCACACTCAACAAATAACAGACAAAAGATGGTGTGAAAGAAGCTTTAGAGTCTGATTTTATTTCCGCAGGCAACCAAACAGCGGTGAAATTGCGGGTGAAATCCTGTTTTATGAATTCCAGACCATGTGTAGCCACCTTTTTAATTCAGCACAATAAAACTTCCTGGCCAGAATGCCAATGAAAAACAGTGAAAGGTGATTTTTCATATGTTCAGTTCCTGGCGGACAAACAGTCGCGCTAAAAATAGCTTTTCAGTGGACTGACTCGCTGTCATAGCAGTCCGATGACTTTCATCTTCCTGCAAAGTCATTAATGAAAGCACTTTCACAAGCTCTGCTGACAATTTATTGCCCTAATAGATAACACAAATGCCTGCCATAAAGACCCCTGTCATTATACTCAAATCACGTAGGTCTTTCAGCGATTGCACATTTGTCTCAATAAAATGCAAAACATCCAACAGTTCAGCACGCTAATGGACTTAGCGTAAGAGGAGACTCATGTAACAAGGGCTAAACTGAGAGTGATCAGTTCTAAGATCATTAATGTTGGGGGGGGGGTCTGTAATCAGCTGTGGCTTTTCATCCTTTATTCTTTCAGTCTCCAGAGAGCTTTATGTTGGACCTATGAAACATTACTGCTCACCCAAAAAATAAATCACCCTCATTTCCTTCCAAACCTGTATTACTTTCTTTCTTCGGTAAAACACAAAAGATATTTTTGTGATAGATAGACGACTATCTCAGTGTTTTGTTTCGTTTTTTTATTCAATGTAAGTCAATGACTTTCTTCAAAATATCTGAACAAAATGTGTGAACTATGCCTTCAAAAAAGACCAAAGTCAATGTTTAGCTAGTCTCAGCCATATAATGACCACCCACAATACATTCACCGACCATCTGATGCATACTGCACACAAAACTTCTGAAAATCATAAGCTCCAATCAGACTGGCGACTGCTAAAAAAAAAAATCAAAGAAATTAATACTTTTATTCATCAAGAATGCATTATGTTGATCAGCAGTAAAGACTAGCAGTTTTATACGTTTATTTTTATTTCAAATAAAGTTTTTTTTTTTTTTTTTTTACTTTCAATTCACCAAACAATCCTGAAAACAATGCATCATAGTTTGCACAAATATATTATGTAGCACAACTGTTTTCAACCTTGATAATAAGAAATGTTTCTTGAACACCAAATCAGCATATAATGATTTGACACTGAAGACTGGAGTAATGGCTGCTGAAAATTCACATTTTTAAATATTCTAACATAGAAAACAGTTATTTTAAATTGGAATAATATTTCATAATACTACTGATTTACTGCATTTTTCAAATCAAATAATTGAGTCTTCGTAAGTATAAAACACTTCTTTCAAAAACAAAAAACAAAAAAAACCTTAACCCCAAACTTTAAAGGGTACTTTATGCAAGCACAACATATTTCGAGTTTTAAGTCACTTTATATCAAGCAAACTAGATATCTAGCTTTATTTTCTGCCTGTGAAATAATCTATATTTATTTATTATCCTTTATTTTACCAGGAATTATCCCATTGAGATATAAATCTCTTCTACCAGGGAGTCCTGGCCAAAATGGCAGCACAGAAAGTTTCAAAGTAGTTAAAATATTAACTACTTTTAGGGAAATAAAAACACTGAACGCCAAGTCTACACACATTTCAACAGTTCAGAGAAACTGTCATCATGGCTTATTCTGAATAAGATTTATTTGAGCCAGCCTATTATTGTGGTATCCATCCATTTCAGAATTACCTGCCCCTAAACACCACAAACTGTGGCTTGCTACATGTCGGTCAGAGGGTCTCTTCCTGTCTAAGTGGGCGTTTCTTGGCCAGAATAAGTCACAAATACTCTGAATACCACAAAACATGAATCTTTCAGATGAACTATCAAATAACCCTATGCATTACTAAAATGTTGTTGATGTTAAAGGGAAAGTTCACCCAAAAATGAATATTCTGTCATCATTTACGCACCCACATGTTATTCCAAACTCATAAGACTTTGGTTAATCTTCGAAATACAAGTTGCAAAGCCTGAGAGTTTTCTGTCCCTCTATTAAAAGTCCAGGTAACCAAAACTTAAAAGATCCAAAAAGTTCATAAAGATGTCATAAAATGAATCCATGTGAATTGAGTGGTTTAATTGCTTAATCTGATGAACAGATTTAATAAACACTTTTAATTTACATCTAAACAATGCTCAACACACATACATAGAGTGAACCAAGAGGTTTGCTCTGTTTATATGGATTCATTTTACAACACTTTTATGACCTTGTTGGATCTTCTATGGTTACCTGGACTTTCAACAGATTTATTAAAATATCAAACCAAAGTCGTATGGGTTTGGAATGACATGAGAGTGAGTAAATGACTGAATTTTCATATCTATTTAAGTCATTCTGATAGGCTTGATGGACAGGAAGGACTATATGCCTTTACAGTAACTGAGGGCTGTAATTTTGCATGCAACCAAGCAGGTGAAATATGGCAATCTACAAATAAAACATGCCTTTTTAAAAGTTTAATGAATTCAGAGAATTGCTACAGTGCGTCTCTAAGAGGCAACTTTGCCCTTGAGAGACTCATCTGAGTGGCCTTTTGGCCTGCAGTATTCAACCAATCAAAGATGAATGTAAAGCTCATGCCAAAAACACAACCTGTAGGTAGATAAACTCAACCTCCTTAAATCAGACCTGCATGAATAGGCCTATAGAAAAATCAGCACACAAAATACATAAAAAACCTATGGCTTTTCGTGTGTAAATAAAGTCTCAAGAGACTTAATCTCAACTCTACAGGCTTATGTTATAAAGATATTAAAAGCAAATCTCTACATCAGTATTAGGCCTATCTATCATGCAAGTCCAATGAAGGTCAGTGGGACATAGATCCAGTCACAATCTTCAGAGGTCAGCATAAATCTAACTTTGGGAGTCACAGCTGTTGGTTAGTTTCTT
>NW_015505306.1:2187635-2248492 GCF_001515645.1 Sinocyclocheilus grahami | reverse complement strand
CTATTGATGAGCCAGACTGATTCAAAGCATTAATGTCAAAGCCTGACAAGATACCAAGATGACTACAGTCAAAGACAGTAAAAAACTCAAATGAATATGTCCTAGCATAACAGACAAAAGACCTCTGGTTCAATAACACTGAAAAATAGTTTTAAGGTGGCTCAGAAGGGAATGTGGGAATTAATAGGACCTAATCATACAGCTATAAAACCGATGAGTGATTCCTTAAGCATTACTAGTTTGATACCAGTGACTGTGAGAAGCTCAGATGGGAGTCTCTATTTTGGATTTGAATACAAATGCTAAACTGATACATGTGCCAACAGTGCAATGTGGCATATCACCAACAAGTGTAGAAAATAGCAATAGCAAATAGCAACAAACTTGGAAATGTAAAATGTGCACCAGAAAATTAAGTAGAAGAAAAAAAAAAGAAAGAAAATGACAGTTGTTTGCAGAATATAGGCAAAGAAATAAACACCTTCATGCTAATACTGCCTAGACATTATTTGTAAAAAAAAAAAAAAAAAAAAAAAAATCCCGCCTAGAAATTTTTTTAAAAAAAAAAAAAAAAAAAAAAAAAAAAAAAAAAAAACCCCATGTTTTTACTTTAACAAAACATTATAATATGGATTTAGTACAGGAAACCAGTTAACTCTAACATAGTTTGCTTCTCATTTCAATGGTTAGATCTATGGTTTAATCTGTGGTTACTATGGTCTTGCTCTAATGCCACAGTTCCTATAAAAGAAGAGAGTTTCATAAAGGAATCACACACCAGACTCGGAAACCATGATTCCACTTCAATAACCAACAGCTACAAATGACCAAACATGAAGCCACATGGTGCAAATCCCTAGCCACAGTAATGCTGGTAAGGCTTCATAAGAACAAGCTGATAGGGGCAATGTGACCTAAGCTTTATGGTAATCGGAGCATTAAGTGGCCTCCTTTTTACTCCTAGAGAACACACAGCCCTTTTCAAAGGTCTGGCTCTGACAAGGGGGCCCCTAACCCTGTGAGGGGAGCAGAAACTCTCCCTGCCAAATTAGCAACTGCACCACATGGACAGCCATGGGGACCTTTGACATTGGTGCTGTCCTCAGATGGTAAGCACGTTAGCATTATCCTGCACTACCAAGAAGACTTATTCAATGCCCTTACGAAAATTTGCCAGGGTGTCTGTCTAAATATCAGTTACCACAACAAAACGGTAGTAATTTGGCATTGCCAAGCACTCTGATAAGAAAATAAACACTGACAGAAACATTCTGACAGCTTATGTTGTTTGAATCATATTTCTAATGAATTTACTACCATTTCACAGTACTACCAACGTAATTACTGACATCTTGCTGCAAACTATTATCAGTTTTAATAAACATACAATTACTCTCAATTGATATAAACCTCTCATACTCTTCCTTGGAAAAACACAAGCCTTGAACATATAGAAGAAACGTGAACAGCATTTTTGTTATAAAGTAAAATTGTTTTGAGGAATCCGTTTTTTTTTATTCAAGGGCAAAATGACCGAGCATCGAGCATACAGTGAATCAGAGCATCTCTTCGCGCGATATTTCCAATTTAAACACCACAGCGGTTGTTTCGTTATCGTTTTTCGCCAAGGCTGTAGCATAACAATACAATCTCAAAAACTAGTGAGGTGCCTTCATAGACAACATTTCTGAGCATCAAAACGACGTGACGGGACAGCAAATATATACACAACACACCGTTCAAGCGCCAAACTCCGGCGTTAACTAAACGCAACGGGCAAATTGGTCACATTGGCGTAAATGTGACTGTTAAATACGACTGGAATCAGATAAGAAAGGAAACTGATCTCGCATCTGTTTAGAAAATGAGCCAATGTTGATGTTTGGGGAAGGGGGGTTGGGAAGTAAACACTTGCACACGCAAAGTCATCCAAACAGAACAGAAAACACGTTATTAAATAAACCTGCGAGCGCCAGGTGATTTCAATAATTCTGCGCTTCTTCTGTCAGAAACAAAATAGCACAAAAGATAATGCTACAATGACGCATTGTCACCATATACCAAAATTATCACACCCCGCCCACTTAAATATTATAACAGTTTTTTTTTTTAATGTCTCACCTTACCTTTATTTCGCACATGGAGCAACTGCAGTCTGCTGTTCAAATGTGATGCATGAGCTGCATGGTGAAGGAGGATGTTGTCGATGCCCGTACTGACACAGATCCGATCCTATTCAGTCGCAATCAGACACTCACTCTTGCAGTGAGCTGCAATGGCGAGCCCCACTTTCTAGTTGAGAAATTCACCTCTCAACATGCAGTGGAATTTGTCCAGAGAGGGGGGAAAAAACTCGGAAATACCAGTGCAAACAGTGAAAAGGACATTAAACGACAGTTTTGCACGTCAGCAAGCAAGCTTAGGGTTGATCAGCTGTAACATTTCGGCGAATCTCAGGAGCACCTACACACGCGCGCGCACACCCACACAGACACGCGCGCGCGCACACTAGGCAGCTTGAGCTTTTGTATGCGTTTGGATGTATATAAAGTGCGTAAAGGGAATATCTCAGCATGCCTTTAGTTCGCTAATATGTATGTACACGAGTCCACGCGAGTTAAATGTCCCGATGCTCAGAAGGTAGGGAAATTCCAATGCATCCATTTAAAAGGATACTGCTCTGACGTGAAGCGTCTGGGTTTTCGTTTGTGGCGCTCCAGCAGCCATTTTGTTGAAACTGACAACAGCGTCTCAATGGAGTAAAACAGGAAGTGCCCCCATTCCCCATCGGCACGTCACGTGACTTCAACTAACAAACAATCCAACCCCTCTGTTAAAATATCGCTCCACCTTTGTTGTTGCTATGACAACGAAGGTCGAGGAACTACCTCCTCCCTCCCCCAACAACACACACACACTGACATACACCCAGACATCCCTTGTGTAGCTCTATTAATCATTAATCGGGCTTTCTCAGCAAGACTTTAAAATATTTAAAACACAGAGAGCTCTTGAATCCATTTTAGTTACTTGGTTTACATCCCGCCTCAAGTATGTTTTTGTTTTGGACATATTTCCACCGGCAGGGGGCGCACTTTCAACACGCCACTAGACGTCGCTTGAAAATCTCTTAATTATGACTTAACTTATTGACTGAAAATTAAAAACAAATGAATAGACAATCATTTAGTGCATTCCCAATTTATTTATCCCTCGCTGACATAGGAAGTAAGCGGCATAGACTTGCAGCTTTGTTCTGTCATTCCTGGTTTATTGGGCTGCTAGAACACTCTCTGGACTCAGACACAACTGACATGAGTTATCCTCTCTATGGCTGGCCAGCTCCATGTTAAGTGCACAGCCAGAAGAAAACATGCGTTTATTTGCATTGCAAGCACATTTTTTCTCTTACAGAACAAACATCAAAACCAAAACTAAAATGGTGTGCACCATTGTTATTTGCAGTTTGATCATTGTTACATATAAAATACACATAAAATGCACAAAATATTGTGCAAACGATTGTAGGTGCATCATATCGCATACAAGAGACAAAATTTCACATCCAGGCACTCACACAGATTTTATTATTTAAACAGCCTTTATTTGCAGAGCTAATTAAGAAACACCACTCTACAATACACTTTTTTGTGTAGCCTATTTATGCACCACTTTATTAATTATATTAACAAGTAGGTGAGAACATGGACTATTTTAACATTTTATCTGCAACTCAGTTGTCTTTACATCTCAGAAAGACTGACATAATGTACTTAGAAATATTTTCCCCCCAAAACTTTTGTAACAATTCCCATTTTTGTACACACAATATGTAATTGCTTTTTTCCCCATAAATCCTTATGTTTTCCATAAATCCTTATGTTTTACACAAATGTGTTAACTTTCCCCAACACTGGTCTTCTCAATTCATTTTTCTTTGAGATAAAGAAAGGTTCCTTAAAGAAGCTGTTCATAGAGCTGTATGTTTCCACAATTTGGGACACATCACTAAGTGTTACCATGCATGATTTTCATAGTGCAATTATTCAGTCATACTGAAATATGGGTTTAAAAGATTTTTGACATGCAAGTATGGTCTCCACCCAAATTTCTGAGGGCATTTTTAACATTGCAACACGGATCCCCCTCTGTCCTGCTCCTGCTTACAGCTTTATCACAGCATGGACTGAGGAAGACAAATGTGATCAGAGAGCTGGCCAAACATTTCGCTGAGCAATGAGCCAAAACCCGACCTCACTAAAGACTCATTTCTCTCGCTCTCATTAGCATTCATCCACCCAGTGACAACCAGTGCGCTTCTGTTGGCCAGATGAATATGAGGGGATGGCTGAGTCACTTTAGGTAGTTAAAAGACAAGGGCTTGCCAATAAAGACATGCTGACAGACCTTCAAGGGGCCAATTAAATAACAATCCACCCTAATGTCATCTGCATATGGATTACAGCTGAGATATGTAATGTGGTGGCAGTGGAGAAACGTGATTACTGAGTGCATTTAATGATGAAGTATGTATAGAGGCATAAAAGCTCAGCTTGGCAGGGAGGGCTGATCACAGATCATGGCAATTAATCTTGCTTGTTGTGATAATTCAGGTCGATTATTCTCCACATCACCTCTTCAGCATAGAAGCAGCATCACAGAGTTGCAAAAGGGGCAACCCAGACTCATCCAGACAATGAAAAGTGTATCAAGTCTCGTGTTTGGGAGCAACTTAAGACAATAACATAATTACCTTTAGGGTGTGCATGTATATATGGGAATGTGTGTTGATTTACAGCGACATGGGTGCAGGTTGCCACAATTATGGGCAAGGCATTTCTGGGCTGGATTAATTTCCCTTGAGACCTTTGTAATGGATAAGGGCAGGAGATGGAGCCGGACCAGGCATGTTTTAGGCAACATCACAAATCACAATGTCCAAGTAAAATGTTGAAATTTGGGCATTCTCTGACACAACTGTCACATTCAAAGAAGAATATTGGTAAATCATGTCCAAAGAAACCAGATAAATTATACAAAACAATAGTGACAATTCATATATTAATTAACCATAAACAGGTCAACATGCAGTCTGCATGGAATCTGTGTTATTTGAGTATTATTTATTCTGTTGTAGCATTTATTAATATTTAGAATGATCTTTTAGCTAATAATTATCGTTTACCGCTTTTTATATTTTTAGTTTTCATTTTAATTTCAGTTTAAGTTTTAGTATTAAATTTTTATGTGCTTTTAAATATTACATATTATATAAATATAATATTTCAATATGATATTTTAAATATTTCTATTTCGCTAAAATTTTTCATTTCAGTTTTAGTTTTAGTAATTTTCAGTACTTCAGACTTGTTTTATTTCAATTAGTTGCCAATGCAACATTTCTAATTTTCATTTTTTAAAGTTTATCTAATATTTAGATTTTATTTGATTTCATATTTTAATTAATGAAAATTATTTGTAAAAATTTTAGAGGATAGGTTCTACGCATTCCCTATAGATCCTGTGTGTTTATTTTTTGATCATTAAATTTGCTATCCAATAAATGTTTAGTACTTTCAGCTCTGTTTAGCATATTTTAATTACACAGATAAAATACAAATTATACATAAAAGGTACAGATAGTCCTCCTAAATCACCACAGAAAGAGTAAAAAAAAAAAACCTTTTAAAGGCCACAACCTCTAAATGTTCAGCTAACAAATTATCCATCTCAGTTCTTCAGTTCATATGTTCATGTTTATTTTAGCTACACCAGCACTTGTTGGCTTTACTTATGTTATAATCACACACGCTAGTTGAACAAGCATTAGACCTTTGTGCTCTCCATGGCATTAGGGGAGCAGTGTAGACAGGTTAATCAGATTTACAGCACACAACCATAATTGGCTGCCTTTATAGATTCAAATGGGCAATTAACTAAAAGCAGTCTGTGTTGCACTTCATTGAAAACCTGTGAATGTGCTGCTATAATAGTTTTGAGAAGACCATAGAGGCAATCGGAGCTTCCTCTAAATCCTCTGAGCGGAGCCTGCAAAGACTTACCCAGTGCTTTTTGGAATACTTAATTCTGATTGGTCTATCGTGACATTCGGCAATCTCATATTTCCTTAAATTCACCATGACAATGGCAGTCCTATATTAGACCAGTCATTGTAGTAACTGAAACCGGTGCTACTTTCATGTCTCTTGTATAAAACCACAATCTGCTTGTCTCATTTTATACATCCCATCAGTTATCAGTTGTAATAAAATGATCTCAGAGGACTTATTACTGTAATATTGTTGCAGTGTTTGTTTTATTTCTCGGCTGATTATTTTATATATTGTAATGGACTTTTTTCCTTAGCCAAAGCTTTAAGATCATATTAGGGCTGGTAAGAAATAATTTTTTTTTATCTAATTACATAGAGGCAATCGGAGCTTCCTCTAAATCCTCTGAGCGGAGCCTGCAAAGACTTACCCAGTGCTTTTTGGAATACTTAATTCTGATTGGTCTATCGTGACATTCGGCAATCTCATATTTCCTTAAATTCACCATGACAATGGCAGTCCTATATTAGACCAGTCATTGTAGTAACTGAAACCGGTGCTACTTTCATGTCTCTTGTATAAAACCACAATCTTCTTGTCTCATTTTATACATCCCATCAGTTATCAGTTGTAATAAAATGATCTCAGAGGACTTATTACTGTAATATTGTTGCAGTGTTTGTTTTATTTCTCGGTTGATTATTTTATATATTGTAATGGACTTTTTTCCTTAGCCAAAGCTTTAAGATCATATTAGGGCTGGTAAGCAATAATTTTTTTTTATCTAATTAATTACATGATGTGGCAAATTAATTGCACATCAAATTTGGCTGTGAAATTACTCCCAAATGATCATTTAAAGTCATTGTTGTGTAAAGCATCAAACAGACATTACAAAAAGTAGCTTCAGCAAGAAATATTTTGTTTGATAAAAGTTATTACATATACTCTTTTGGACCATGAGGGTGAGTAAATGATGACACAGTTGTCATTTTTGGGTGGGTGAACTATACCTTTAATAATTTATTTGATTCATTTTTATTATTATTACTATAGAAATACGAAATTATCTCTTTAATGAAATTATACTCTAAATAATAAACTACAAATGCCAGTAGGTGTTAAATGTCTTAATGATTAAGTCATCGAGTCATTCATTCATTCATTTGATTCGTTCAAATGGCTGATTCATTCAGGACAGGAGTGAAGTAAATGTTTTTTTATGAATGGTCCATTGAATCATTAGGCTTGTTCGACTTGAAGCGGATCATCACCATTAGACCGATCGGTGTGGACATCAAAGTACCGCAAGAGCTATAAGAGCAGAAGGCTCTTTATGCTTTTGAGCCGCTCTCGCGGTACCTTGATGTCATACACCGATCAGTCTGTGCAGCACCGCTTCAAATCCAACGCGCCTATGGCCAGTGGTTCAACGCGCCAAATGGTTCACCCAATTCGTTCAAAACGTGCATAAAGAAATGAAATGCCGCTGTGTCTTGCTCGGAGACGAACAGTTCTGATTTGTCTTTATATTTTCGTTGGCAAAATTGAGCAAACCAGACAACATTGCGTCTAAAATAACACAATATTAACTTCTTACTTACTGAACTGTTGTATAAGATCAGTATCACATTTGCACTCGTGTGATATTGCACTTATTGCTCGTGTGATATTGCTTAACTATATGATGTAAATATGAGACAAAAACTCAAAAGGGCATTTTTGCCCCATATCTTGAATTTTAGGGACATTCTAACTACGATCGAATGCAGTGAGTAAAATTTTTTTTTAAACATATTTATTTGGTAAGTAGCCATGCAATAAGTGGGATTCGAGAGCCTTGATCATCCAGTCAATGTTTATTTCGCATTAATGCCTGACTGACTATACACTATTCCTTGAAACTGTATTCAGAGATTATGCTTTAATTTAGACTATTTATAGCCTACTCGTACACTGTGTATTTTTAATTTTCTCTGCAGTGAAGGAGCAAAGCAGATCAATACGTGCTCTAAAATCAGATTCTAAGATGCATTTAGTTTCTTTAAAAAGTAGAATTTCCATCAGCACTCAAAACAAATCTATTCATCTTAACCAAATCAAATTTGGTCCTAGTTCATAAATGACAGAAGCAAACCCTCCAGTCACATTTGTCAATATAATGATGAAAAGACCTCAAAAGACCTCAGCCGACTGGTGAGTGACAGCTGTCATGCGGTGTTTATGACACATACATGTAGCTTCGTTCAGATACATGTAGCTCGGATGCTGAGTTTCCATGAGACTTGAGTCTGCCATAAGAGCAAGTTGACTGAAATCAGCACAAGCTTTCAGGCTTTCAGCAAGGAAACAAAGTGTACAAAGACAGCAAAATTAATCACAACAGCTTTTCAAACATACAGAGAAGCAGAGTGAAAATCAAATCTTTGAATTCAGTTTGCACGGTCATACTTGAAATGTTGATTTGCTCAGCAATGGGAACAATTAGTTATTTAGACCGCATAATTCCTCAGCCTTTCTTCACCATTATCTCTGACATTATTTAGTTGTTTTTATGTACAACAGAAGAGGAGTTATTCGAGCTCGAAAGGCAGACATTAAACAGAAAGAGCATGACCTTAGCTCTTTCTGATCAATACTCTGACAGTGACATACTCTGACTTTTCGCCATTTCATATTCATTACACTTTATTGATGGAGATGGATGGAGGATAGTGTGTATATTGTAACGTGATGCAGAGAGAGAGACATGCTGGGATATACAGTGGGGTTCCAATTTTTCATTAAATGCAACATGTCACTACAAATGATACAATATTTAGCATAACAATTAGAGTAAGAGGCTTAACTGAAATATTCAAGAATTTCATAATGCCTTAGTATTTGGTTTGTCCCCCTTTTGATTTACTGACTGATCATATTTTCAATCAAGATTTGAAAATGACCCAGAAAACATCTGATCATGTCAACATCACAATAATTAAGAGCCACATAATCAATGTCAAAAAAAATCTGATTTGTGACCTAGTTGTCAGAAACGAGACTGGGATCCAACAGCAGGTGAAAACAAAATCCAAGTTTATTGAAACTGTGATTACAAAAAGGTAAGTAAGTCAACCGGATAGCAAAACCCCAGCAAAAAGTCAGTTCTGATCAGCGTGGAGGTTAGACCAGCCGCAGGCGAGCCCGCGGTGAAGAGAGGGGGCGAACCGGCAATAGAATGCCACCGCTGAATTCCAGGGGTCGTCTCGAGCATGAGCAGAGAGGAATAGGACGAAACTGCCGTGGAGAGACAGGCCTATGAGTAGTGAGAGCCAAGGACGGGAGCCGACCAGAGTTCTAGAGAGGCAGCAGGGTAGAAAGAGGAGGGTGACAAACACAGGAAAGCCAGACTGACTAGACTAGAAAAAATAAAATAAAAACCGATTCGGACAAACACAGCATGGACAGCGACGATCTAAGCTGCTGCACAACATGATACGGACTGACACAAGATAGCATTCAAGAGGGCCAGATAAAGGGAAGAATAATGAGGACAAAACGAGGTGCAGGTGAGAAGGGAGAATTAGCTAACAGGGATAACGAGAGGGGTGGGGTGAACACCAGGATGACAGCAGAGCACATGGCAAGCCGTCAACACAAAAGGCCATGTGCTCCATGATAACAAAGCTCAAGTAGACCCCACCGAAATCGTGACACTAGTAATATTGCAGCATCTTAAAAATGCACCGTGTATCTGTTTATTTCAATATTCATATTTATTTATTTTTTATTATTTCCATGTGTAGATTATTAAAAAAGATTTTCAACTTTTGTGCTGCATATGTTCATAATATTTAATGTTATGTTTCAATTTAGAAAAGCCAAATTTGTGTTCTTCTTGATAAAGAACAGCATGTTTTCAGTTATTTGAGAAGTAAAATGAATACAATTTCTAGAGGAGACACACAGGGTTTCATTTGAGGACCTTTGCTGTTTTCATGTTACCTTTATTAAGCATATGATACATTTTTATAATAGGTTTCTTGTGGCTTAGAAGTAGTGCAGAATCATACATATCTTTACAGATTTTTTTTTTTAAATCCAAAAACTTTATTTGTTTCCAGATGTTGAATCCCATGTGAATTTTTGAACCCCACTTTATTTGATCTAAAGTAACCTAAAAATATTCTAAATTGATCTTTAGTGTTTGTGGGTGCAAATGAAACTTGTGTAATTATTGTGGTAAATAAATAAACGAATAAAAACACTAGAACCAATAATCCACTCAAACAACTCCTATTCATATTTGAACACATTATTACACAGCTGCTCACAGAGAGAAGCAGAATGCTGGGTGTAGGTTAGTAATGAGCATGCTACAGCTGCATGTCTACAGCTCCCCTTTTCCCCTTCCCCCATCCCCAGCATCACAGTGATGAATGCATCCCTCCGCTCAATGACCCCCAAGGTCACAGGAACAGAGTAGTAGAGTACAGCCTCTGCACTATGCAACACGTTCCCAACCCACTCAGGTAACAACAGCATAACTCACTCTTACAGCCAGACATCAAGCTCACACCTCCCACCTTGCTCTAATCTCAAAATGTAATCAAACTGGCTTTAATGCAGGAGTGTGTTTTGAAGATTGAAGGACATATAAAGTTCACATATAAAATAGATTGAAATATCTGAGATAAATATCTAGGATGTTTTCATTTCAACCTTAAAAATGAGTAGAATGTTTAGTTTAAAAATCTTAATACCAATGAATGTCATTATGTAAAACGGACAAGAAGTAAAATTCTGATCTGATTCTAGGCTACTTATAGAATATGCAAGTTAACTGACAATCATGTGACTCTTTGTACAGACGGTCAGATGTTCTTCCAGTGAAACTCAAGATGCTTTATGCATAATTCGCGTATCATGATAATCAGGTTTTTCACAAACTTGTGGAGTTGATGCAGCTTAAGTGCAGCTGTCATTAAAACAAATAGGGAGACAAATTAAATGCAAAAGAAATACTGAAAATCATTTTTAAAAATCAGTTCAACTTTCATTTTTAACAAATTGATAACAATCTGAAAATCTAATTTGTACAAAAACTTTTATTAAATATTAGTCATTATATTTGCCAATTTAAAATTAATAAAATAAAATGTAATACAATAAAATTTTAAAAATAAACAAATTTAAATTTAATAATTTTATTGTGCATTTAACACCCATCTCACACCACAATAATAACTTAAATAAATTAAATTAATATAGATGTTACCACATGAAACATATGTTTTAAGTCACAAATATTATTCCATTACTGAATCAACCTAAATATATTAAGTTACACAAGCAAAACTAAATGTAATTGTTAGATGATCTAATTAAGGTAACAACTGCATGTTACCACATCTGCATTGGCCATTAAAAAAATTCAAATAAATCGAAACGCACTCAAAGGCACATGAACACATTAGTATATAAGAATGCAAAAAAGACAGCAAATTTGATTATAAATAAGTGCAGTGGAAACAATATCTCACTAATGCAATCTGACAGCAATTTGAATGGAAACAAGCTTTTAGGGCAACGCCACTAGCAGCTTCCATATGCCATGCTGTATTGTTCTTAGACCCTCTGCAGACTTATTACAGAGGTCTGCCATTTAAAGGCGTTCCCGTGTGTCTCAGACTGCAGGCCAAGCAATCTCACATGCCACACAGTGACACCACATGTATTAAACTTCTCCACTGGGCACGCAAGAGGACACGCACGCACACACACTCTTCAGTGCCAATGGCTGGGAAAATGGAATCGGGGGAAGGGTGATATGAATCTGTTTTTGCATTTGAAAAACCAAAGGTAAAATTGTCTGACCTTGCCTTACGGAAGTGGAGGAGGGAGAAAGGGATGGGAGGAGAAAGGGTAAGGCTGGCAGGGGAACAGGAGCGTATATTAATGAGCTGACAACAGGAGCACAATAGCATGACTGACCATGATGGGAAGAAAATGGGCCAGGCAGGAAACAATGGTTGGTGCTACTCTGGTCCTGTGCTCTCACAACCATGTTAGCAAGGATTCACATTCATTCCCAGCAGTGTTACACTGTAAAAAAAAATTCTGTGACATTTACGGTAAAATACCGACAGCTGCCAGAACTTCACCGTTTAAAATATGGTAGCAACATTTTAGGTTTTACAGACTTAACTTAAATTCACAATAAAAAAAACGTATTTCATTAACTGATGTAATGTTAATAAACCAGCATATTGAAGTACTAATATCTGTTTTGAACCATTGTAATACTGATAACCACCAAAAACAGGTGGTGATGAGAAAGTCACATGATGAATCAAAGCTCATCACAAACAGCTCTTCCACAAGCTGAGAAGGGATATACTAATATATGTGTTGTGACGAATCGGCTGCCTCCCCCTAATTATCATCATCACCCCGTCCCTTAATCACCGCCCTTCGCCAGGCTCCCGACAGGAGTGGGTGCGTGAGAGAGGAGGGGCGCTGAAATAGCCAGGGCTGGCGGCGTGTGATGGGGCACACCTGAACCGAATGGAGCCTCATCACCGCCGCTGTTTAAAAGCAGAGCGCGCCTCTCCTCGGGAGACCGGTCTCTTCCCCGTGCATGCACGCTGGTGTCCTCGTGGGTCCAGGAAGGGTGCCTATAGGGACTCCCGTGCCGCCAGAGTCGTGAGCAACAGGACCCGCGGTCCGGACGAGAACCGCCCGCGTTACACGGCCGTCGGGCCAGGATGCCGGGCCGTCTAGTCCCTTCACACGCCGGGGCCAAAGCGAGACGGATGCAGCCGCTGGAAGAAGCCGCCGCCTCTCGTGCCCCGGGCTGGAGAGGGGAGCGCGTGCGGCCGCCGGACTCCGCCCCTTACCTGGACCCTTCCTTCCTGATCACTGCCCTTCCCTGCACGAAGCCCGCAGCACGACGAGGACACCAGATCCCCGGTTTTATTTTGGACACTTGATTCCCCTTTTTCCCTGGACACTGTAGTTTTATTATTTTGTTAACCGTCTGTCGTGTGCGCTCTCTCTCTCTCTCTCTCTCTCTCTCAAAGGTGCACAGTGTCATTCACACAAAGAAACACCATCATGATAACACATGATACTGAAATAATGCAATAAACTTTTAACAACAGTAGATGTAAGATGAAAACCATAATGTACACAACTGATAGGAAAAAAACTAAGAAACTTATTTCAACGAAAAAATTAAATATGAATTTTCATGCAGGGAATTCTGTTAGTGTCAATTTACGTTTTTTCACTGTAAATTATCCAATAACTTTCTTTTTCACTTCCAAAAACAGTATTTACAGTATGTTGCTGTAAAATGACATTAAATGTAATTACAGTTATTCACCGTATAACAGGTTTTTACTGTACATTTTTACAGTCTTTTACTGTTAAGATCACAATTTTTTTTTATAGTGTGTGATGACCCTGAGTCTCCTGATCCTATTGGAGCAGAGAGTGGAAGATTTTGATTGGTTGTCAACCTGTTAATTGATCGTTAGTTTGAGTATTTAAGAGTGTGCCGAGTTATTTGGGGAAGGCACTTCTGGTGGGATAGTTCTCTCAGGAGTGTCTCTTTCTGACTCTTTTCTTGTTTGTTTCTTTTGGCATTTCTTATATTATGTAGTTAAAGTTTTGTTATATTAATTTAATTATTTTTATTAATACCCATAGATTACTGTTTGTCATTATTAATTGTTGTTGTAATCGTTTAATGTAATAAAATAATTTGCTTTGATTAGACTTTGTTGTCTGATCCCTCTTTTATGTTGCAACCTTAAGCGAGCGGGTCGTAACACAGTGTAGCTATTACAGGTGCATCTCAATAAATTAGAATGTCATGGAAAAATTCATTTCAGTAATTCAACTCAAATTGTGAAATATGAACTTTTCCACGACATTCTAATTTATTGAGATGCACCTGTACATTGCAATTTACATGAATCTGCTCTGGAGGATTGAATTTAACTCTGTAGATGCTTCTCATACACCTGACGATGCGTGATTGTCACAAACAACAATCCTGTCGGTAGCAGCTCAATCAAAGTCAGTTTTCTTTGTCCTGCTGTATCCTTTTCCTAAATGCTGCTGGCCGATGTTGCATCCTGTTCATTATCAGTTCCATAATTAGCTGTCTGATACGGAAACTAATGAAATAACGGTTGTGGGAGCCTATTATTACTGAGTCCATGGACTTGAGAACTTTATAAAAACACAAAGAAGAGGTTTCAAACCGTTGCGGGCGGTACTTTAGTGTGCAGTATTTCAAAGTATTAATTATCTAGCCCGAAATTCTGATTAACAGGCACTAAATGTGCTGAAATAATGTTGTATTTACACTAATGTTCAAAATTGAGGTCAGTAAGAAAAAAATAATAATATTTTTATTCAGCAAGGACATATTAAATTGATTGAAGTGACAGCAAACATGTTAGAAAAGATTTCAATTTTAAGTACATGCTGTTCTTTTAAACTTTCTATTGATCAAAGAATTCTGAGACAAAATGCACCGTGGTTTACACAAAAATATGAAGCAGCCTAACTTTTCAACATGGATAATAATAAGAAATGAGCACCAAATCAGCATATTAGAATGATTTCTGAAGGATCATGTAACACTGAAGACTGGAGTAATGATTGAGGAATAAATTGCATTTTAAAATCTATTAAGTATTAAACATTTTAAACATTATATTTAATAATATTTAATAATATGTATAAGCAGTGGAAGAATGATGCTATACAGACCCAGTGAAGTCTGCCAGATTGTTGTAGTCTGCTGCACCGTCCACAATGCTATCAGCAAATGCAATTTATTCCTAGTGAATTTCCTGTAATATAACCAACTACCTCATAATCGTATAAACATAATAACCACATATCTTTGGTCGGTTGCCAAAGTCAGAGGCAAAAGGTCAAACTTTTGATGGACACTGATTCAGATTTCAGATTAACATTCAGGAAAGATTTAGACTCACATGAGCAACATAATTTGCTCAGTTCAGCTGGGGTTAACCATGTCATCAATTATGTCTTCAGCCTATTCAAAATGTAGACCGTAATAAGAAGGTGAGCATGAGACTGCAGACTGGAGGAAAAGGAGCTGCAGTCATGAGCAGCAGATGGAACTTTTTTGCAGATAGGTTTACATCCATAAGAGATTAAGGAAAGTTAAACTTTGCTGTGAGTTTTGTGAGAAAGTTGTATCTATAATGACACTAATTAGGATATAAAGTAGGCTTGTTTGCCATGACAAGTGTGAACGTGACTTAATTTAAATGTGCCTGGTGCAGTGCTACACCAGCGCAGATAATGCCTGGTTAAACAGGATCACAGGTACTCAATAAATACGTTTTCTTCCCCTAAACTACCATACCAAAGTGGCTAAACTGTATTTCTAGTGTAAAGGTCTTTATTTGTTCACTTGCTCTCACCCATTCTTTCCCTTCTCCCCTTTTCCAGATAATCCCCAGACGTGCTTTCTCATGATCAATTAATCATAATTAGTTATGGTTAATTATTCATATTTCCCCATGAGTTAAATTCGCTACAACATGCACCTCTGCCACCTTAAACCTTGGAGATTGAGAGAGAACCAACATTCAGATGGTCCTGAGGCTGCATAAACAAAGAGAGAGAATTAAAAAATAAGGGTGATTGAATATGAAAATAAATTGTATATAAAAAGATGAACAACAGACAAAATAAAACAAATACAACGCTGAAAGCATTTTGGCAATATTGTGCATGATTTGAGATCCAAAGTGCATCTTGTGCTTCAATGTAAATAAGAATATCTAACTGTCTGTACAAAGAGTCACATGATCAATGTCACAAATTCATTTAAACCTTAAAATATAAAATATTTCTTATTTCACCTTATAACATCTATTTTAGTTTAGTTATTTTTAAAATCTCCAAATCCTACTTTTTCCTATCTTAATGGTAAATTTGAATCACAGACTTGAATCACAGATTTCCAGTGTGGTCTCAGACTTCTGAACTGTAATGGTGTAAACTGAGCAACAGATTAAATGTCTATTCATAAACTTGTATCTTGTTGATCATTAAAGTGTGTTCAGTCAAACTGTGTTCATCCACCAAAACAATCCCCAATCTCATTAGTCATCAGCTTCTGATCCTGTGAGAATTACGGCTATACTCAGAAGTCACACTAGAGTCGAAAAATAAAAGTAGATTTTTTTTTTTCTTTTTTACATTCTGTGAAGAAATTGCCAGTGCAGAACTCACTGCCACTATGCTAAGGTGTTCTGGGTAGCTTCCAAGGCATTGCTATGCGGTTGCAAGCTGGGTTAGCTTGCTGGCCAAAATAAAATGTCCTATCTGGTATAAACGACTGCCAGGAAACAACAAGAACAAGAACAAAAAAATCTAAAGTCTAATAATTTACTAAAGTAATTGCACACCTCTTCTTCAGAAACCCTATGATTTGAGGTATCAATTATGGCGTAATGAACCGTTTAGCATTGTCAGTGGCTCTTTGGCACTATCATTAGCACCTTAGCAAACACCACTAATGACAAAGGTTGCTCGTTGCCAGCTACCAAATCTTGAAAAGAGATTTTCTATGAATTACATGAGAGAGAGACTTAATCAGTCAATTTCCTGCAGTGTCTTTGTGTGTGCGTTTGTACTGCATGTGTGTGTTCGGCTTGCTGTGTTGACCTGCAGAGTTCTGCCAAATCAGCACAGCATGCCTCTGACAAATACTCTGTTTTTCAGCCTCCTCCCAATGAGCCGTTACACTGAGTTAGTCAAAACAGCTCACGGCTGCAGTCTTCCTCACAAAACTGACTGCCGGCCTCCAGGCGCACATACACATGCAGAAACACCATTGCAGTAACTCTTCTACTAACCATTACTGCTACGGACTCATTCTCACACCAGCCCGCATCATTTCCTTCCTACAAATTAACAATTGTTTCATGGAGTTTGAGGACTGTCTTTTTGTAGATCAGTTTCAACTCATAGCATAGCCTGCAATTGAGAGAATGTTCTCGACAGAACAAAAACAAATGGCTTCCAGCTGTGGTGACCTAACATGAGGTGATTCATGATAATGTGTGATTTTGGCATCAGAACATGGACTTCCAGTGAATCTATATCAGTTCTGGTTAATAAGGATAGTTCATCCAAAGATTAAATATCTGTCATCACTTACTTACCCTGTGATATCCTTTCCAAACCAGTATGACTGTATACAAAAGAAGATATTTAGAAAAATGTCTCACATTGCATCTGAATATGCCACTTCCATACTTGGCGAAAAGTACCGAGAATGACCTACTACTTCTGTAGTAAGCCAAGATTCTGAAGTGCACATTTTGATGGACTCTTTACTATTTCATAATGCCATAGGAGGGTATTTATAAATAGCAGTGAAGTGACGCAGGTAGGTTACATGACAGTAAAAGCATGGTGGATATAGTACATTAAAATTTAATCCATACTACCCATATTCATATTATATACTTTTTTTAATAGTCATGAAGTAAGTTTCAAACCAAATTTAGTACCTACTAGACAGTAAGTGATTTCGGACACAGTGTTTTTTTCCCCCCATACAATAAAAGTCAATGGGATCTAATTTTGTGACTTTCATTGTATGCACACAAACCGTTCTTTAACATTTGTTTCCACACAAGAAGGAAGTCATACAGTTTTGGAACAACATGAGGGTGAGTAAAAATGTTTTTTTTTCATTTTTATCTGAACGATTTCTTTAAGTAGCTTTATGCCCTGAATTAGCAACAGAGCCAATATCTGACTAAGCAGTCTGAGGTATAATGTGAATTCTCGGTAAATTCTGCAGCATTGTCCTGTCCTTTGTTGTCTTTGCAGAATAAAATACACCCTTTGTGAGTCCGGTGCTTTCCACTTCATTCCTTGCGGCTGAACTGTTACATGTCATTAGTGTCTTGATATAATAAACCACACATTTGTTATGTTTCACTGAGTCCAAACATCTCAAATAGACTTAGACGTCATGTATGTGTATTGTGTGTATGTGCTGTTCAGCCATTAAAAGGGGACACTTTAAGTCTAACAATTAGCAAACGCGATTACATCTCTTATATTCATTTTTCCATATTAAATGCAGTTCAGCTGAAAATGTCAAGCGTGGGGCTGTGCATTTCCTCTAATGAGTATTCAATGACTGCATAATTCAAATTGCATTGCAGGAACAGGATTGAATGTTAATGTCTGACGGCTTTTGGACTGTGGCGTTTGCAGTTATAAGGTTGTTTTTTCCTGAAGTCAGGAATGAGATTACAGAATAAATGGACTGATTTAATATAGCACATAAATTAATTACAGATTACAATATAATAAAACCAAGCAAAAAAAACAAAACCCCCCAAAAAAACATTAAATAATAATGCCATTCTAGGTCACTAATCATATTACTGAATTAGTGACATACTATGACTCAATCCTATTTTTTCCTCAAAATGTATGCTTACATAATATTTTGTATAAAAATGCATTTCATAAATAAAAATAAAAGTCTTTTTTATTATTTAGTCCTCAGACTTTTAGACCCCATTGTATATCTAATAAGTAAAACGTACAAACATTCTGTTTTATGTAATAAACAATACTAAATGTATTGTATGTATGTGTGTTTGTAAGGTTTAAAGAAAGCCAGTTTCAGTAATAGCAGCTGCTCCTGCTTTTACTAAAGCTGCTGAGACTGAGTAGGGAACTGAGGAGTGTCTGGTTGTCTAGCAACGAGGTGATGGAGGTGAAGGTAGGGAAGGAGGAGACTGAAACGGTGAAGTGACATAGTTCAGAAATCAGTGAATCTTAATCACTGAGCTCCCTATTGGCCTTTATCTGAGCTAATAATACATTGCAAGTGGAAGGATTAGTAAATTTATCAGACTTTATTTCCCCCTCCTTTATACCCCCACCCTCCCCCCCTCTCTCACTTTATGATAATACGCAGCGCCTGAAAATAGGCTTATTGAAAGTTACCTAGCTGGGCCTATTTTCAGGCGCTGCATAATATCATTGCGCCTGCTGCACCCATGGTACGGCAGCAAAGTTCCTTGATTATTACACTGGAATGAGAGTATAGTTCCTAGCCATATCGGCCTAGAAAAAGCTTTTCATTTTCCGTCAGTCTTAGTACACAATGTTACTACAGAAGAGTCAAGTTTTAAATAGGAAAAATATAGAAACTATTTGGTCATTTTTGAGCGAGATGCTAACGGTCTAATCAGATTCAATGATCTATGCTAAGCTAAGCTAAAAGTTCTACCACCAGACCCGGAGATTGGCTGAATGGATTCGAAAACGTTACAACTCAACTGTTTAACTCTAGGGGAGTTGGAAAATGAGCCTATTTTCAAAAAGAGTGGAGTGTTCCTTTAATTCTGGAACCGGTCCTGGCCAAACCTCCACAGACAGCCTATAGCGAGATCTAATTCACGGACCAAAAGCGTGTGTAAACTTTATTGAGATCGGGACATATCAACCAGTAATTTAATTTAATTTCCAGCAACGGACGGTAGAAAGTTCAGCAATGAATGGTCTGCGGTTTATGACAGAATATAGTCCCACAACTGATCGTTTATTTTTTCCTCACATATCTCACGTAAACATTTCAAGTGACACTGGAAAAAGACACGGAAAACTTCAGTGAACATCAGAAAAGCAGCGTGCACATTTCTGGTTAAAAATGAAAGGCCATCAACTGACAAACGGGAAGCATCACCATTCAAGTCAGCAGGAAGAGCCAAGTCCACAGTTTACTAAACGGTGGCAACCTCTTTAAGTTGTTCTTGACTGTGTTGGATTGACTGCTTTGATGCGTTGCAATACGGTAGGGCAGTATATATATATATATATATATATATATATATATATATATATACACACATTTTTTTCTTCTTCTTCTTGCCCCCCCCCCGACTCAAGAGTCAAATGTCGCCCATACATATGAGTAGTTCACATGGAATTTCAAGCAATCGAGAATCAAATTTCAAATTTAACCATCAATTCTATAATAAAGTTATTATACAAGCAAGTTTTTGACCTCATTAATATCTACATGACTTATTTGTACTTTCAATTATTTAGTATTTGTCACACTGCTATTTAAGTGAACTGATAAAAGCTGAAAGCTAATTAAAAACAGTGAAACACTTAATCAATGGTGACCAACCATAGCACCTAAAACATACACTGTTCCTTATACATTCACATAGACTTTTACTGAATGTTGAAAAAGTAATTGCAATGTTATTTGTCAATAGGCCGTACTGTTCTTCATTTTATTTCATTGCAGTTGTCATGTTTGTAGTGGTTATATGGAAAGGGACCAGATTTAAGCCTGGCATACTCACCGCAATAATACTGATGCTTTCATATTTAATAGACATGAGTTAAAGCCACAAAAAGTGAATTTTAATTTCATGGGGTTTGTAATGAAAAGCACAATACGAATAGCAGCGCTTTGACAAAGCAATTATACTTTAATGAAGGCATCTATGTGTTTTATTACAGTGGCGTGGAAACACAATCTCCCCCCAACCCCCGTTCAGTTAATAACACTCTTGAAGTACAGTAGGATTCTGGTCTGGCTCTATGATACTGGGGTCCGTTCACTGCTCAGTGACACAAGGGAGGTTTATCCACTTAAAAACAACAATGTAATTACAGAGGCACAGGATAAAAATCAATTAACTTCAGTGGCATGCTGCTTTGATTTAATGTGCATCTAATTAGTATGACAGTTTACAGGGGCGGAGGTCCAGAGGTGTGCATTCTCTGACTGTCAGCGCTGTGGAGCCATTGGCTTCCTCTGTGCTCTATTAAATAAGGGGGGAAATAGGCAAAAATCACTATGACAAGGGAAGGGCAAAATAAACTATGCTGTGGAATTCTTGTAGGGCTGCATGAGAAATCAGAATAAAACAGCCACAATATGACTGAAATTTAATTAAATAAATGTATGTGCTGCCTTTTTTTGTTTTTTTTGAGTGAAGCGTGGCACTGTGTTCATTTACATGCGAGCAGCTCATGCTGTGATGTTTTTAGTGTCTCAGAGCACATTCACAGTAATTGCTGCTCCACACAAACTCATCTATGCTCTGCTCTGAGTTTGGGTCACCTATAATGTGCATTTGAGAACACAACATGAGCCAATCATCTTCCCATGCTCCCTGCAGTTTTGTGTCAAAATAAAAGCTTTATGGTTTAACATCTGAAAAAGACGAATTTACAGCTGTACTAATATAATAACATAAAATGATTGGTAGAAATGATTAGATTAGGGAACACATTCACTATTAACTAGTTGCATACTTGCATAATAAGGCATATAAAAAAGCTAATATGCTAGTAAAATGCATGCATGACCATATTCTAGATCCCTTAACCCTGCCCCACACCTAAACTTAACAACAAACTAATTTACTTACTGTCAATAAGCAGCAAACTAGGATTTTATTGAGGGAAAACTATTAATAGTGACTTGTTCCTTAATATAAAGTGTTACCAAATTATTATTGTCTTTTTTTCTTAATTTTTTTATTTTAAAGTGAAATATTAGTAATAGTTAGTGGTGACCCCGAATCGTCAAAGATTCGATGCTTTGATAGGAGGAGCCTGAAGCGGGATTTATACTTTCGCCTAGCTCCGCTCCGCTGGCCTCCGCTGACTGCGCACTCACCTTCCCAAACGGTTTTATACTTGTCGCGTTCGCCGTTGTACTATTATTTGAAACGACAGGGGGCGACGAGGAGTAATTGTTCTCGAAAACCATCGGGAATCAAGACTTCTCGCGTGATGAATGTGTTGATGCAAAATAAAGTCAATAGTTTAAGATTGTTTTAATCAGTTAGTACATAAAGAAATTATTTATTCATCAAACACAAGACAACTTTAAGCAAATAGTATATAAATAGTATCTAAATTAATTCTAATTCTATTTTTATACAATAAAAATAAAACGTACTTCAAATAAAAAGCCTTAACTATGCAAAAAAAAAAAAAAAAGTTTTCCGTCAAAGTGTCAAAAATCCCCTGATGGGGTTTGAACTTCACATCAAACTGCTTCGGTTTCACACAAATGCCGGCACAGACGTGCATGTTGGACTAGAATCGCCCTAAACTCGTGCATCTTCGGATGCGGAGCTGCACGGAAAGTTACAAAAAAATGCCACCGCCACGCAAACTAACTTGCACCCAAGCGAACTTGCGGACGCGTCGAATATAAATCAGCCTCGATTCGACTACTCGCAGTCGAATATTCGCCGGGTGTTATGATCATGCCATTTTGGCTATATGGGGGTGCTCAAATGTCTGATTTCACATAGAACTACTGGTTTTCTCCCAATACGTTAATATACAGACTATTAAAATAATGCTGTAAACAAGAAAAGAAAGACACTTCAAATAAATATTTTAACGTGCGTGAATAAATCCAACCACCCCTATAGATTTTAGTTTCACTTTCCATAATCCTTGACCAACAGAGGAGCATCTTGGCGGCAGGGATTTAAAGGGGTCATATGATGCTACTAAAAAGAACATTCTTTTGTGTATTTGGTGTAATGAAATGTGTTTATGCGGTTTAAAGTAAAAAAAAAAAATAAATAAATAAATAAGAAAAAAAATTTCCACATACTGTACATTATTGTTTCTCCTCTATGCCCCGCCTTTCTGAAACGCGTCGATTTTTACAAAGCTCATTGGTCTGAAAAGCGAGGTGTGCTGTGATTGGCCAGCTATTCAGTGCGTTGTGATTGGCCGTTACAAACGAGGCATTTGTTGCATCCAGTGGGGACATAATTACTGATTATAATGACTTATACTGTCTTTTTACGCGTTGCGTTGCATTGCTGAGTCTTAACCAGGAACATATTCGGAGTTGAGTGAACTTACTCCTGGATGCATTTTTGGAACCACATACCTCGAGTAAGCAAGGTTTGGGGTTAATCAACCGAAAGTTCAGGGTTTAGCTGATGGTAAATTAACTGTGCATTCTGGAATACACCCCTGAAGTTACCAAAGTAACTTACTCTGTGAACCTAACCTGGTCGGGAGAAGGTTTTCTTTGGTAAACCCAGAGTTTCTTTCGGTCTCCTCCCCCTTTTTAAAGCGTAAGCGATGTTTAAATACCTCATTCATTCATTCCTTCATGCTGCAAAAATGCTTTTATTGCGGAGATGTTTGCCTTATTTCAAGTGCAAATATCGAAAAATTCTTAAATCTGTCTAAATTCTCACGCCTCTCGTCTCGTCGGCTCCGTAACAGAATACTTGGCCACACACGGATCCAGCGGCTTTTCAAGTGGATATTGGTCAGGTATGGACATTGCAAGATTGTTATTAGCCCTCAAGCAGGGCACACGATTGCTCAAGGACTATATTCAAGAGTATTTACACTTTACTTATTACTCTGATTTCCCGAACTGCGTTTTGATAGACTTCCTGTGGGGGCATTAATCAACCACTAAAGTCTAAACTCACTCACGAGGGTCCGCATTCATCTCCAAGTCAGTTTATGGACTATGCTCTGCTGTGTGTTAACTCTTCATTCACTGTGGGTATCACGGAGGAAAGCGACCCCGCACTCACTTGTGTAATGGTTCCCACACTAGATCACGCACACAAAATGGTGGCGACAGAGGAGCCCGATCGCAAAATGGCGGACACAACAGCACCCCGTTATGTAACAGCTGTCAATCCTGAATCAAGTCAAGTCACAACAGATCTTCATGAGTCAAGTCAAGTCACAGTTGATCTTCACTAATCAAGTCAAGTCAAATTAAAGTTATGTATTCCGTAGTATGCAGAAGTCTTTTTGGCGGGAGCTGTTGCCATGGTGAATCGTAATTTCTAAGCTCCATTGATCATGGCTTTTCATAGTCGTGGTGCACGCGCTAAATTCAGAGTCAACCTACTCCGAGTGGATTGAACTAACTCTGTTCAGCTGTTCTGAAACTGAAAACTCAGAGTTTCCCATCTCAGGGTAAGTCAACACAGAGTTCAAGTTTTAACTCCGAGCTTGTTGAACCTCCTTTCTGGAATACACCCCTGGAGGTTTAAAAAAAGTGATTAAATGTCTCTTCAGTGTTTCTTGTCTTTAGTAATTTACTCTTGTAGGAACTAAGTGGCAAAACTGAATTATATTACTTTGATTATTGATTAAAGAAATCACAAAATTACTGGTAAGTAAACAAACATCAACTACAAGACACAAAATTCCAATTTGATGGGGCCTTTAAACTGCTGGTTACTGGACAGAATTTCCAACTAAAGTTCAAGATCAAGTTATCCCAAACATCCCAAGCATCTACCTTAAGAGTTTAAGATTAGAGAAGAGACTCAACTTAAAGGGATAGTTCACTCAAAAAATAAAAATCCTGACCTCAATTACTCAACCTCATATTGTTCCAAACCTGTATGAATTTCTTTCTTCTGCAAAAAATATATTCTAAAGAATTTGGGTTTATATAATCAAAGTTAAGAATTTTTGGGTGAACTATCTCTTTAAGTACTCACAGGAACCCTCTCCCTAAAGCTAGACCGCTCCGGCCAAATAATTCACGTCAACTTGGCGGATGTGAAAATGTCAGCCAATTTCATCCTCTTCTCATAAAAGCAAAGTCTGTCGTCCTTAAACCCAGAAAAACTCTGCATATTTCTCTATTTGTTCATCCTTCCATCTTTGATGTCTCCCTTTGAATGGGGAGTGCTGCATAAAGAAAAGTGTCCTATTAAAATGGGCAGCAGACAGGCAGAGCGCATGAGCATCTTTGTGCTTTGTGTCTGATGAGCGCTCCAGCTCGTAATTGCACATCAACATAGAGGACGAGGGACGGGGCCAGCCTCCTCTGCCTCTCTCGGAGTGTTTTATACACAGAGGCAGAGAAAGAAAGGACAGCTCAAACTACAAGAAAGCGCTGTGCTAATGAGGAGTCTCTTTCGCCACTAGTCCCCTGTAAAGCATTTCAATTTGCTTGTCTCCTTCTCTCTCTCTTTTCTCTTCCCTTCATGCCTCAACTGTTACTCGCTATGTTAACCAATTACTGTATAACCAAACTAGTCTGCGAAAGATGCGGAACAGCGAGGGTGACCGCAAGGACACTTTATCGGCAAGGGCACTATGTAGCAAAGCTTGACACATGACTAATTCAAACCTCAATACACCAACAGTAGTTTGAAATGCTCTTTTTTGTTTTTGCTTAACAGTTGACAATTAATTATAACAGCAGTAGCACTGTTTATTTAAGTTACTCTTAAATATCTGTAGTAAAAGACCTGTATTTGCAATGACAAAATTATCTATTCCTGTATTCAGATAGTTGATGTGGGCCACAGTTATTTTAAAACTAAAACTATTAAAAATAATTTCCAGTAATTTAAATAAAGGCGAAATAAATAAAATACACATATTAGAAGACTAAACTTTAGAAAATGTGAAATCTCGCCTTGGCAACTAACTGAAGTTACTAAAACTGAAATACTAAACATAAATATTAAAAAACTAAAATAAATTAGAAAGACAAAAGCACATAAAATATCTTTAAAAAGAACATTAGAAATGTTGCCTTTGCAACTAACTGAAATAAATAATTTGAAGTTAAATTGCTAAAACATAAATAAATTAAAACTATATAGAAATATTTAAAAAACAAGAAGAGTGACAAAAGAGCATAACAAAATTACTAAAACTTAAACTACAATTCAATCTGAAACTGAAAATAAAAGAATAAAAGCTAATTCAAAATATTAATAAATAGTCTAACACTAATATTAACAAAAGTAAAATACAAAGCCCATTTTTGGAAACCATCACATTTATAGTTTCCAAATAGTAATTATAATTTTTTTCAATTCATAAGTATTTAGTGGAACTGATACATAAGATATAATTTTTTTTAAAAATCAGAAATATTTCCATAGTAACCCGTCAGTTTTGCGAGAAAAAAGCTAAATACACAAAAAAATGTAAGTGCATTTCTTTGCAAATACCACCTTTAAAAATGTCTATGTACATGATGACAGGTTCTACATTATCATTCAATTATAGATCTCCTGCATTAGGTGCAGAGAGACTGTGGTAATTATTGCATTGGCAGTCAGGAGACTGGAGGTTTGAGTCTGTGTTCTAATCTGAGGTCAATTTAGGTCAGAGGAGCGTTTAGCCGGCCATATGCTGGGAGAGATGAGGCCGCCTCTGCCCCTCCCACACCTCAGGCTCTCTCTGTGTGGGACCCTGCTTGAACAGCTCTCCCTACAAGATAATCAGATGGCAAATGAGGCTTATGGGCATTGTGTGTGACAGAGAGGGGGGAGGCACTTTTAACCTCCTCAATATAGAAAAACCTGAACCTTTAAACATGAAGATGAGGATGAAAAATCTTCACATCAATAACTTTATATTTTTAAATAATAATCAAACTGTATGTTACTAGTATTTACTTGTATTTTCAAAATTGATACAAATGACAGCTGCAAAAAGTCACAACAATCTTTTTTAGAGCATGATACGAACCTCAGAGCTTGAAAAAAAGTAAAAATCCTTTCATATTCTCTTCTGAAATTTGCAACTTCGTGTCATAAATTAAAAATAATTTGAAATTCACATCACATTTTCACACCCTCTTCAGAAAAACACCTATTACCTCAATATGGTATTAAAGGGGTCATATGATGTTGCTAAAAAGAACATTATGTTGTGTATTTGGTGTAATGAAATGTGTTTATGCGGTTTAAGGTTAAAAAAAAACATTATTTTTCACATAATGTACATTATTGTTTCTCCTCTATGCCCCGCCTTTCTGAAACGAGTCGATTCTTACAAAGCTGATTGGTCTGAAAAAGCAAGGTGTGCTCTGATTGGCCAGCTATCCAGTGCGTTGTGATTAGCCGAATACCTCAAGCGTGTGACGGAAATGTTACGCCCTTTACCATACTGTGATGCCGTGTCCCGGTTTGATGAGACAGCACCAATAAAACCCATTACAAACGAGGCATTTGTTGCATCCAGTGGGGACATTATTACGGATTATAATGACTTATACAGTCTATTTACGTGTTGCGTATCGCGCCACGTAAACATAAAACCATGTCTGCATTTGTGATCGGAGAAACGACAAACAACAAGCGCTACTCTACACTGCTCAAAACTCACGTTTGAATCATCAGTGGCAAATTATTTAAATATGAAAACGTACTTACAGGCTGTGAGTCTCAAGCGCCAGACTGTCCTTGCAAAGTTGGAACTGCCCCACTTTATAGAACAGCCTTTGTGCACAGACACATTGTCCTCCATAAAATGCTCTGCACACATCTAAATATTTGGGTTGAACTGTTCTGAAACGGTGTTGTAAATACAACTTAATCACTGATTTCTAGTTGTCTCCTCTTTTGGAAGGCCAAACAAAGTAGTTTCGATTTCACAACGAAACACACAGTGGGCTTGAGTGAGCGGAGGCCAAATCTGGGCTTGCAGCAACCACATGTGACGGCCCGGGCTGGACTCCGCTTCAGCGCGAAGTTGATGTATTTCCTCAGCGACCAGCACGGATCAGCTCCAGGCATGACGACGCCGATATCGTCCTCTTTTGGAAGGCCAAACAAAGTAGTTTCGCTTTCACAACGAAACACACAGCATCTCCACGACATGGCCGTGGCAGCAACAACAATACTATAGCGAGAATAAAAGTTACACCTTCTTTCTTTGCATGAACATTTGGGCGGTGTTATTCAAATCTTCACACTCAGTGACGTAGACGTGTAGGGGTGTGTTTAAACGAGGCATTTTAGGAGAGTGTGCACAAGTCTTAACTTTTATAAAGAATATCTCTTTGGGTTTGAGACTTTAGTCTTTGCAACTTTAGGGATCTTATCTATGCACAAACAGCTTGTAACACTCCAAAGAGAAAGTAAAAATTGAAATTGCATCATATGACCCCTTTAATGGCTTTCACCTTGTGCGATTGCACTCTGAACTCATCGGCTGGGAAGGTGAGAGCACATTAGTCTCTAATTGAGAGAGAAAGAAGTAGAGGCTTAACAGAAAGGAAAACATGGCTAGGTATTGTGATAGCAACCATTCCCCTATCAAAGAGAGCAACCTGGAAGCCCTCTTTGCAAAACAAATAAATTAAATTAAAGACTCAATTTAATTCAAATACATTTTATTACAAGAAATAAATATAAATTTTTGGGAATGCCTAAAATGCTTCAAGTTAGATTAAATATGAAAAAATTTAATTTTGGAGAAGGCCCAAAATGCCAAAACAAAATCATTCATTTTGGAGAATGCCCCAAAATTATAAAATAAAAATAATAATAAAAAAAAGGGAAAGCCTAAAATGCTTTAATTTAAATAAAACTATTTACAAATTTTTTTTTTTTAATGTTTATTAATTTTTAATAATTAAGAATGTTTCGTCAATACAAGTGAGATTACTATTTGTCTTATTAAATAGCCCTTAAAAGGCCTGCTGAGGCAGCTGTCAGGTTGAGAAATGAGCACTGAGATAGACAGCCTATGGGGCAGCACTAACTCACCAGCTGAGGCCCTGCGACTGCTACCAAGGCAACGGCAGGTAGGAGCTACAGAACCTGTCAAACAGCGAACGTCAAATAACACAGACATATAGATAAAGTGTAGTGGCTGTGAGCAGAGACGTGTTGAAGTAGATTCTGTTAATCTCCTGGCAGTAGACAAGAGCAAATGAGTGAATATAGCACTCAGCAATGACAGACAAAGCAAAGGACTGTCTGCCTTGTCTCACAGCAAGACATCAGTACGTGTTCATTCCTCTCCTCTGCAGCTTCTGACTGGATTGGCGTTTTGGCGATAAAGCTGAAGCCAAGAAGCCACTCATTGCTAGTTTAACTTGATCTTAGTGCTGTGTTCGACGCTATAGAACATGACATACTCCTAGATCGATTATAAAACTATACAGGTATTCAAGGGCAGGCTTTAAGATGGTTTAGATCGTACCTGTCCGATCGCTACCACTTTGTTCATTTAAATGGGGAGTCACCTCAATTATCACCAGTAAACTATGGAATGCCACAAAGATCTGTCCTAGGTCCTCTGCTATTTTCAATATACATGTTGCCCCTTGGTAATATTATTAGAAAATACGGGATTAGTTTCCACAGTTATGCTGATGATACTCAACTATATATCTCAACAAGACCAGATTAAACTTCTAAATTATCTAAGCTAACAGAGTGTGTTAAAACCAATAATTTTCTCTTATTAAATTCGGATAAGACAAAGATATTACTTATTGGACCAAAAGACAGTACACAGAATCTCTTGGATTACAATTTGCTACTAGACGGAAGCACTGTTACTTCCTCTACAGTCAAAAATCTGGGTGTTATATTAGATAGCAACTTGTCTTTTGAAAATCATATTTCCCATGTTACAAAAACAGCATTCTTACATCTTAGAAACATTGCCAAGTTACGAAACATGTTACCGGTTTCTGATGCAGAAAAGCTAGTTCATGCATTCATGACCTCTAGACTGGACTATTGTAATGCACTGCTAGGCGGTTGTCCTGCATCTTCAATAAACAGGTTCTGAGAAGAGATGATGCCAACCCCTCAGAGGACCTCAGATGATGCCAACCCTGAAACAACATACAGAACTACCAAATTTTGCTACAAGTTTGATTGCATCATATAATAATTGCTGTTAATAGTGTTCATCGTTTGATTACGTCTTTAATTGATTTTTCTGTACATTTCTGCCATATGTACATTTACTGACAGTCACCACTGATAAGCTACCATTAAATATTGTAGAAACTTAATTTGCTGTAAAGTTGCTTTGCAACGATTTGTATCGTGAAAAGCACTATACAAATAAAGTTGAATTGAATTGAAAAGAGACAGACAAAGAAACACCTGCCTCCACTAATCCAGATATTGATCATCATCCTTGTGCAGTCCGTAGATCAATGCACACAATGAGATGCAGTCTTTAACCTCTCGGGAGACTTGAGAGGAGAGATGATGTACAATATACCCGGCCCTCTCCTACAAACCATCTAGGGACTTGTTTGGGACTCTGAAGGAGGCAGCACAATGTTTACTGCCTGGATATGATCTCAAAGGAGACATTACACAAATATAGAGCAGCACCAAAAACCACACACTCACAAACACACACTCGTTTAATTGCCCAAGGGGGGATATGGAGCTGAGGGCTTCACTGAACATCCCCACATTTTGCACATCAATGGCTGTCTGGAAACCTTAACATTCATCACCAAAACCAGACGATTAGGCCTCTCTGTCTCTACAGGCAACAATCTGTGGTGAACCACACTGTGAAGATCTCCATCAAGGGCTGATTTTATAGCTTTATAACAACAGCAGGTTCCTCTCATCTGTTTCCCCAAACTGAAAAAATATGTAAATGCCCCAACCCAAAAGAGTCATTGGTCAACTTCAAGTACTAGTTAGTAGCATCTGATATCACAGAACAGTGAAGGCTTATGTGTCCATCGCAACAAGCTTGTGAAATTCTCTAGAAAGCTACAACCTTCAAAATGCAGTACAAATGTAGCACATGGCTGAGCTAAGGTCATGGTGTTAATGCTGGGCTAGTTGATGAGTGAACATCTCCAATTTATTTATCTTCTGTTATATTTGTATAATTTGACCTTATTCATTAAAAATAAGTGCATGCAATAATTATTATTGCATGTACATGCATTCAGTGCATGATAGTGCATGCACCACATGCTTACTTGCATCAAAATTGTATACTCAAAAAAAAAAAACTTTCAAAAGGTATGTACACTTTAGGTGTTATTTAGGGGTAAATAAGGTACAAAGATGTACCTATTAGCATTTTTACCTTAGGCTACTGCCCCGGTTACAGCTTTGTACCTTTTTTTCTGAGAGTATATAAATTTAACTAAACTGAATAAATGTTGATTACAATTTTGAATTAAAATTATACTAAAACACTCAGGACATATACTGTTGAAGATGTAGGCACATGTGGACCCAAAAATAACAATATAATAGCATAATTACAAAACAGACTAAATTGAAAATTTTGTTCAAAATTTGTTGTATTCAAATTTAGATATTTTAAAAACTCAAACCAAATGAGAGGCAAAATCATTTCATAGATCAATATCGTCAATTAAAATCTGCAATAAACTCAGTAATAAAATCAGTATTAGAATTCAAACATTTTGCATTTACAAAACGTATCACAGCTCCTTCATTTAGAGATGTGATTTTGCATGTTACAAAATCTTTGAAGGAAACCCAAGTATATCATCTCAAACAAATCTATCATTGGCTCAGTTTATCATAAATCCAGTCAGAGTAGCTGCTCAGCTCGACCTGACTGATATTCTCAAAGGCATGATGGGGGAGCAGTGAAGTGTAATTTGTGTGTTTAATGCAAACACCCCACCTCTCAGGCTTTCATCAGGCCTTCTGTAGCCTGCAGTGACAGAGATAGGCATCTCATTCATTACTGTCATATATCTGAACACACTGAGCTTTGGCAAACATCAGTGTCACCGGCAGACGTTAGATTGGCAGCGTGTTCCCTGTAAGACACTGAAGTCTCAGAGTGTTTGCGCTGGTGTAAGGGACTGTTTATAGGCGTGTAAAAATTTGTACAGAATCCTTCCTTTCTGCAAAATACTTCCTTGAAGGAAGACAACTGTTTAGCAGGCTCTCATTTAAAAAAAAAAATCAGTAATGCTTGCTAATGCTAATGGATTAACAGCCCTGGCATTTTTTGGTTCAAATGGCCCACCACAACAATTAGAATTGGTCCAGTCGGACAGCACCCATATATATATATATATATACGGTCATTCAAAATACACACACAAACACACATTTGTACAATTCGAAACTAGAGGCAACCATTGCATTTTAATCAAAGTCCAAACAAAGATGCAACATACCTGTAGCGTGAGCAGTTATTTTTATTTAAATTAGATTGTACAATGACAAGATTTAAAGCAAATAGAAATTATGCAAAAAAATGAAAATTCACTCTCTGCCACTGTAGGTGGCCCTTACAGCTGCAATTTAGTGTTTTCTTGCTTACCGCTGTAAACAAAAAGTAGTGTTGCGCTTATTAATACTACTTTAATATGTGATATATCGAGGTAGGATGAAAAGAAAATGCCATTGAAACTTTTCTGAAGACAGTCAGCTCCCTTCAGAGATACATTCTTATAAACCTCCACCCCAAATTTAGTTTAGAATTTTCTTCCAATATTTTGAGCATCACGAACAGTGAGCATACTCTGGCTGTTCTCTGTTCTCTCCTCTTTGCGTCTGTCTTTATCGTGTCCAGTCTCTGGCCTCTGTTAATGTCCTGTTTACAGACTACGTAATATTTTATCATATTTCCAGGGGTGAAGCAATATTTATATATGCAGAGCAAGATACTTCATCATTCCAACTATGGTGCATTCCAATTGGGTTTACGCTGTCAATACAGAAGACAAACACCGACAATGCGCCGTTGTCCCTGCATGATGGGCCAAAGTATCAACCGCGAAGTGCGTCAGGCCACCGGGAAAACAACCTATATGCCAGATGGCCAGTCCACCCTGAATTCTTTGAAACAGAGTCTTCCTGGGTGATCGATTTAAATGACCTGATGAGGACAGGATAGACTCAATAGACAGGCTAAAACCCTATAATCACTATGCATCGATGCCACACGTAAAATATCGATATCTGTAGTATAAATAGGCCCCTTTATTTTGGCACTGTCCACATTTTCACAATGTCCATCTAAGCATTAGGTCAAGTTCAAGTTCATTTTATTTGTATAGCACATTTACAGCAGCCGCTAGGCTGACCAAAGTGCTTTACATAAGAGAAATTTATAAAAACATACACAGAAAAAAAGCCAAATAAAAATATGAACAATCCATTAAAAAATTACCGAATAACAGTAATCAATACACTAAGGAAAACATACCGCCAACGCGTGCATTCTCGTTTAAACTCACGTATCAGGACTTGATATAAGGCCTGCCCGAAAGCACAAGGTGAGCATAAAAGACGCTCGGGATTGTTTGCGGAACAGTCGAGCGCTGTGTGAGCGAACGCAGTCGGTTAGGCATATGTCTAATATAAACAGTTGAGAAAGAAAAGGCATGTGTATTAAATCCGTGTTTTCGTTCTTAAAGTGAAAGCAAACTAATAATAGATCTAATGCTGTCAAAGAAAAATACAAGTGCTCACTGCTCCTGACTAAATAACCTTTGTAACATCAAAAATGATTAATCTATATTTAATTTACATTGAAGACTATGCACTTATTTTACATTTGATTATTACATTTCTGTAGCGTACCTGAATATTGATTTTAGACTGAGCTGAAAAACCTGAAAAGCATTGTTTATTGAACTTGTCTTTGTATTTATTTTCTGCTACTGCTTGTAATTTGGTTATCTGTAGAAAATATTTTTAGCACTGAGCCCATAGTAGCAGCCAGAATTGTTTTTCCAAATCTTTATTATTAAAAAAAAGCAAAAAAAAAAGTGTAGGCCTATTTTTTGTTGTTGTGAATGTCCCAATTGTGGAACAGGATGTGAAAATTTCAGATAAATGTTCATGTTATATATTTTGGTTGCATTTCAGAGCAATCGGTATAAAATAGGTATATAATATCATAATATCGATATATCAATCAATATACTTATGTATCGAATCGAATCATAATTGTATCGTATCGTAGAATATGAGGTATCGCAAATATCGTATAGCTGGGTATGAGAATCGATATCGTATCGTATCGTGATGAACCATCCAATTTACACCCCTAATAAATCACACTCATCACTGAACAGAGGATAGTATTACACCTTTCAAGGTCTCTAACGTGCCCTATAATGACCTCTATGGGGGTTTTAAAGCACAGTGATGTTACAAAAGAGGTACTTCAACAGTTAAGGAGGTTTACAAGATATTACAATACAAAAAAAAAGTTCCTCGTGTGACTCTTACAGCCCAAATCAATGTCTGACCAAAAGCAAACATTTCTCAGTAGCATTAAAGTAACATCCTGCTGGCTCACTGCCTTCTGTCTTACCCAATAAGACGCATGGTTATTCATTATGGCTTGAGGTTGTATGCTAAGGTCACACACTTGATGGCTGTGATGTCATAAAGAAACCAAAGCTTTATGGGACCTGACAGGATTGTTTGGGCTCAGAAACGGGCAAACTCTTACAACCAGATGCATGAAACAAATATTGCAAAAGTGTTTTTCTTAGGAACTGGTCAAACAGAATTTTTAATTTTTAATTATTTAATACTACTATTTTTTTTTTTTGCATTTCATTGCTCTGCTTATCACATTTTCAGGGCTCCAGACAACAACAAAAAATCACTTAAGGAGCCATTTTTACAGCATTATCATTTTAATCTATATTGTAGATGTCCTGGGAACTAAGATTCACTTGAAGTGGGAACTAAACGTCTATTCCAAGATGTGTGTATGGAGTCAAATAACTGTTTATTACACAGTTATGGTCTGTGTCAGCATTACTTGGTCATTGAGTGCAGTTTGTTATGTGGCATTGTTTACAAGCTTTACACGTTTTCCGCAGTTAGAAACACTGAATGAGCAATTACATGAGACATCTCAGTAAGTTGCACTGTATCTTATAAAATACCTTTTGATGTCCATTCATGTTAATTTCGTATGATAGTAGTAAAGAGAAAGATATGATGGTTTCACATGCCGCTTGAACTGAAGCACTGAAGCGAAAGCGCTCATGTTGCACCAAAACGGTATTTGAATTTGGCAGAATTTTAAAGCTGATAGTTTATTTAAAGGTAACAGAGCACAAAGCGTATTGCGATAAATGGGCGTCAAGTGTGCTACAAATAATACAAAGTTCATTCATTAACAGAACACAGCATATAGACTAGGGTGCTTTCACACCTGGCCCGTTGTTTCGGAACATGGCATGTTTCCCCCCTTAGCTCAGTTCGTTTGGGCATATGTGAACATGGCAGTCGCGCTCGGATAAATCCTGAACTCCTGCTCAAAGTGATAAATTAAAGGGGTGGTTCACTGTTTTTTTTCTAGGCTTGATTGTGTTTATGGGGTGCAGTCTGACATGTGTTAATGCTTCGTTTAAAAAAAAAAAAAAACGCATTATTTTTCACATGATTTACCTTTATTCCACACCGCTCTGTCCCTCCTCTGAGAAACGCGCTGACCATTTCCTGCTTTTATGAAGCCCCGCCCTCAGAAATAGGCGATGGGCTCCGATTGGTTAGCTAGTCCATTGTGTTGTGATTGGCTAAACCGGCTCTCGTGCACGTCTAAAAGTCCCGCCCCTCAACCTCAGCGGCATGTGCTCCGGTTGTATTGTAAACAATGGCGTCATTAATATCGCTTACCAGTTTGAGCCCGATTGAGAAGCAGAGGGTATTATTGAAGAGGATCGTGCAGAACCTGTGCAAGCATGGCTTTTAATAGTAGGTAAAAAAATGTAAGTAAAAAAATGTTTTTTGTTTGTTGTTGTCTCATACTTTTAGATACGCGGTTATTTGTAAATGCTACTGCTTATGTTAGCTTTTAATATACGGTTTTATCCTGATTAAAGCTTTAATACAGTACGGAAACTGCACGCGCGTCCATGTTTAACGCTTCTCATAGCTATGTGAAAATAAGTGTATAATTGGAACAGCTCATTGTTGGAGCTGAGCTGAATGAGAGAGAGAGACATGCAGAGCGTGTGCAGAGCAGGGGAACGCGAGGAACAGAATTAAGAACCGCTGCTTTAGAACATTGATTTTGAAACTTGTGAATCCATTAGAATTGTTAGAAGACAGAATCGCGATTCATATATGAATAGATTTTTACGTGCACCTCTAGTTTTCTCTTCCTCTTCTCTACAGTAGCGCAGCATGGCATAGCCCCCTTCGTTGCCTTTTCCCGAGGGCGGGGTTTATCTGGGTTTGTGATGTCACAAACCCGGGAAGTAACTTGTTGTAGTCCATACCAGCCGTTTTTGTAGGCATTAAACTGCCAGAATTTTAAAAGACGATAGCTTCGTTTGCATTGAACTTTCAAATTCGTAACTTTGCAAATATTGTTTATGCTCAAACAGCAACATCACACACTAACTAACGTTAAAAAAGGGAAATCGCAATCAACCACCCCTTTATTATAACGACAGCCAAAAAAAACAATAAGCCCACAAAGCTGTTGTTGTTCCATCCTGACGTCATGACAGCTAAGTGGAATCCCGGAAAATAAATTGTGGAACTTTGACCAATGAGAGAACAGTTTACTCGCATGTGACTTGTATTAACAAATTTGGTCCGTTTAGAAACATTGGCGTATGAAAGGGAACCAAACCAAGAATAAAAAGCAACATTGTAATAATTTTAATCCCTGTTTCAGAACAAAGAAATCGATCTAGAGGTGTGAAAGCACCCTAAAGATCTTGATAACGAAGCCATATTAGTATCGATTACAAACGAGAAATGTTAACGATATTGTTAATGTCTACACAACTGACAGCTTTAAGCATAAATTCACTAAATTTACAATTTTTTTTCAGAAAACAAGACCAAATTACAGAATTTCTGTCTTAAAGGTTTGGAATGACATGAAGGTGAGAAAATGACAACAATATCCTTTTAAAGCTACACAAATGAGACAAACATAGTAACATGAATCAGATTATGTTTGCTCTGAATGTTAAATTGTGTATCCTCGCATATGTATGTGTTTACTCTTGGAGGTTTGCGTAGACTTAACCGGTCTCTGTCTGTCTCTGTGTGTGTGTGTGTGTGTGTGCATATGGTGTATGTGGCGCTTGCTATGCGCAGAGCTAATGAAATGCAAACAACCCAAGCCGAGAGCAGTGGGGACGTGTGTGTGCGTGTGTGTGTGTGTGTGTGTGCATATGGTGTATGTGGCGCTTGCTATGCGCAGAGCTAATGAAATGCAAACAACCCAAGCCGAGAGCAGCAGTGACATGATCTATGCTCTGCTGCTGAGAGAGGAGGAGGGGAGAGATGTTGCACGGTGTTTGTCCATTTGCGTCTGTGTGTACGTGAGGCCCTTGGGGACAGCATGCACTATAGAGTATGTGCAAGGTTGGGGGGCTGTGCAGACAGAGGCAGGCTGGTGAATAAATCATGGAACGATAGTGAGAGTGTGTCACAGCCGTGATGTTCAGTCCGACTGCAGCTTTGCCAAAGGCAAAAAGAAAAGGTCAAGGAGAATGGAGAGGGATGTGTGGAAGAAACGTTCACCAGTGCAGTGAAGAACATAAAACAGAAGAGAACCCTAGCTTATGTGATTGTGTATACGTGTGTAAAATGTTTCAGTTGAGTTTTTATGCTTGTGACACCTGCCTCTCCAGGCATCATCCATGTGTGCGTTTACCAGGAGTGACATACACCCCCTCAGGCATTGCGAGTGTGTAATTAAAGCTCTATCACACCACACACAGAACAATGGGGGTGATTTAACGTATATGCAGCGAGGCATTTCTGCAACTGATGACCTACTGCTGACTGCTATTATGCAAAATGCCCTCCTGGCATAAAAAAATGCTACACGCAGCTAATGTTTCATACCTCTAATGCACATAGTTGGCCACAGAATTTCTGCCAAGGCCTCAGGGTGACTAAAACCAGCATCAAAAATCAGGATGCTTAGGATGTTTTGTTGAGTAACAATTAAAGTACAGCAGTAACCATGCATCAGAGTATTGAGAAGGGTTAATCTGACAATGAAAATTCACAATCCATAATTCTCGGTTTATTTTTATTTTCAGTCGTAAAATGTCACCACTAAGGTGCAAATTGTGCCTCCGGTTACATTTGTTTGTTTGTTTTTAAACTACAAGCTACTAAAATTTGAAAAAGTAGTTGCATGCTCCCAATAAAAATTTAAAAGATGCTAATGTTTTTGTTTTAAATATATAATTATCCACTGATGTAATTTAACAAGAGCCATGTTTTATGGCACAAAAGTTGCAAAATAAATATCAATTAGGGTGAAACTACTACAAATAAAGAAATACATTAGGAAATAAATAATTTATATAAATAAGTCAAAATATAATTTACTTAAACTACATTGAAAGGTTTTGGGTCAGAAAGATAAAAAAAAACGCAATACCTTTATTGGGCAAAGAATGAAGATAATTGATCAAAAGTGACAGTAAAAATTTTATAATGTTACAAAAGATATTTATTTAAAATAGATGCTACTCTTCTGAAGCTTCTATTCATCAAAGAACATTTTGAAAATATTTAGCATGGTTTCTACAAAAAGCATGGTTTTCAATATTGATAATAATAATAAAAAATGTTTCTTGAGCAGCAAATCAGCATATTAGAATGATTTCTGAAGAATCATGTGACACTAAAGACTGGAGTAATTATGCTGAAAATTCAGCTTCGCATCACAGGAATAAATTATATTTGAAAATGTATTACAACAGAAAAGTTAAAATTGTTAAAAACATAAAAAAATCTTACTGACCCCAAACATTTGAACGATGCAAGTAAAACTAAATAAATAAATAAAATAATAATAATAATAATAATGAACAGCGCCATTATGAAAATGTTTCAAAGAGCATGAAAAAAAAAAGTTATAAAAACAGTGTCATGCCACATACCTATTGGTTATGGTTTTAAACAACTGAAAATGTAGTTAAGTAGCAATATTTTTTTAGCTAGTTACTCCCCAATACTGGTTACAACCCATATAGTTCAGTATTTGGCATGGAAAACATTGGGGTTTCGTACATAAGCCATGGCTGAAGAGTGGAGCAGCTGACATAACTGATATAAGGCATAGAAAAGACCTTGATTAGTGCTCATGGGGCAGTCTTTGCAATATCTTTTAATCTTCACTTGCAAATGATATGCCTAATTTCTGCACACGATTTTATTAGCTGGTGTATGTGTACCCTGGTACAGTGCTCCTGTCTCAGATAATCCAATTAACAATGCAGCGACAGGCCTCCAGGAGATACACTGAACCAAAAGCAGTTTGCAACAGAGGCAAGACCACCGAAAAGCTGTGAGCATATCTCAGGTGTAACCTGACTACATCTGTGGACTGAATTAATTACATGACATGAAATTGAGTATTTCATGACAAAATGCACAGTAAAAACAGGTGCATTTCATCAATAGAAATGTAAAGTCACTTCATTTTATGCAGTTCTAATCCTAAAACAAAAATTGTATTAACATTTTTTGATTAAAAAAAAAATTGTATGAAGTAGGATTTTGGACCAATGACATTTCACAATGGGCAGGGCTACCTATGAAAAGTTATTTTGCTAATTTGGTCATTTTTGCCCCACCAAAGCCTTAAAAAAAATTCCACACAAAGACAGGCCAAGACAAATGTGGTTATGACAGAATCTGTGTGCTGTGCCATTTTAGTAGTTAGGGAACCACAACAAACTACCCAAAACATTGATGATAAATGATTCCTCTGAAAGCTATGTAAATCTGAATAATGAGCCAAGACTTGTAAAAATGTTAGGTGCAAATGCAGAAAAATGTAAAGCAATTTACAAGCAGGCTAACATTTTCATGGCCTACTAACTGTTCGTTTTAAGACAATCTAAATTGCACTTTTATGGACCCCTTTTAACTAAGAACACTTGCCAGGGTTCATTAGCTGGAGCTTAAACAATAACACATTTGTGAATTGGCTGTCATCCACATCTGAAGTGACTATCCATCATCAACACATGGCTTTAAAGGGTTACTCCACCCCAAAATGAAAATTGTCATTAATCACTTACCCCCATGTCGTTCCAAACCCGTAAAAGCTTAGTTCGTCTTCGGAACACATTTTAAGCCATTATGGATGAAAACCGTGAGGCTTGTGACTGTCCCATTGACTGCCAAGTAAATAACACTATCAAGGCCCAGAAAAGTATGGAAGACATAGTCAAAATAGTCCATCTGCCATCAGTGGTTCAATCTGAATTTTATGAAGCGACGAGAATACTTTTTGTATGCAAAGAGAACACAAATAAAGACTTTATTCAACAATTTCTTCTCCTCCACCGTAGCGCCATTTTGGAGAAGATCCACTGAACGCAAACTGCGTATACTGTTCTACTTGTATGTGTCAGCCGCATCACACAGATATGTTTGCTACATTTATTTACGCTTTGATTTGAACGAAAACAGCGTATCTGTGTGGTGCTGACACAGAACAGCATACGCAGTTTGCGTTCTCTAAAATGGCGCTACGGTGACGAATTGTTGAATAAAGTCGTTATTTTTGTTTTCTTTGCGTACAAAAAGTATTCTCGTCGCTTCATAAAATTCAGATTGAACCACTGATGGCAGATGGACTATTTTGATGATGTCTTTCATACGTTTCTGGGCCTTGACAGTGTTATTTACTTGGCAGTCAATGGGACAGTCACAAGCCTCCTGGTTTTTATCCAAAATAGCTTAAATTGTGTTCTGAAGACGAACAAAGCTTTTACGGGTTTGGAACGACATGGGGGTAAGTGATTAATGACAAAATCTTCATTTTTGGGTGGAGTAACCCTTTAAGGAGCTTCTAAAGGAGGGAGAGGCAAAGGGGAACACTTGTAATTTCTCTGTCTATCAGTCTCGAGTGGGACCCCTGAGGGTAAGGAACACAACCCTCTGGTTGCAGCATATCAAGCATCAACGCCCTGATTGGCAATTGATGCATGAACAAACTTGCAGCCATCAAATCAAGTACGATGAAGCTATATTTTCAGAGATGCCAATCAAAGAGCCTTATTCCAGCCTGGCAGGGAGTCTTCTTTAAAGCTGAAGAGACTGCAGCCAGTGGCACAGGCAGACGTGCCAATATCTCATTAGATTTCAATCCCCATACAGCTGAAAAATAACCCCATTAAGGTTTCTATTTAATATCAATGAACACTTACCCCAGTAATCATCCCCATAGCTTTCATTTATAACATATGGGCAGAGCCGATTAGAAATATCCATCTCAATACATGGCAGCTTTTATGAGGTTTGGATTGATTGCAACACTAAATCTGATTGTTCATATTGGTCTTGTTAAACAATTTTATTCTCCAACTCAGAATTGTGCTGAGGAACAATTTCACTTTGTGTTAACCATGTACATAGACCATTAAGATTTGAATACATCAGGTAGTAAAAATCAGCAGGGACCTGGCAATACTATATTATATCAATATCTGGGGTATGATACAATAATATTGCCAATCTTTGTTACCCTTATACCTAGAGAAAGCTGTAATGGATACATTTTTCAATGGTACTGTACAGAATATAATATAAATTAATATGCTCTGATAATATTGATACAATATCATACGGTAAATACATTTTTCCTCCACACCTATTAGTCAGTGATTCTAATGTATCTGAGACAGACAGCATCATGAAAGCCTGTATGAAGTTAGTGATGATGGTTAATGGACATACTTACTCATGTTGCAGGGGACTGTAAACTTCTCCCCTGTCTGTCTGCTTCTTTTTCCTGAACTTGGAATTACATCACAACTTCCCTTTAGTTCACTGAGCTTCACCTGGATGTGGCTAAACATCAATCATATATCATAGAATCTCTTCTAATCTCTCAATAATGACCATTCGGTCCACAGAGCTGCATGTCATCTGCGTATCCTGATGGGACAGAACAGGTCAAAGCATCCTGGCCTATTAACCTTTCTGGCAAGACACACTGATTTATGTGGGATTTATGCTTGGCTGGTACTCCAGACTCATCAGGGAGCTTCTATAAGCCAGAGGTCAAAGGTCAAGGCTTCTAGCTGACCAAGTTGACTCAATGCAGCCCTCTTACCCGGTTAACGGCTCTCCGATCATTATCTGATCAAAGCGCCCTTCAAAAGCTCTCAGAGGAATAATGCACAAAGACAGAAAATTCATGACTCATCTCACTTCTAAAAATCATTAGCGGCTCGGTTGATTCAATGGAAAAATGAGGAAATCTGAATCCCTCATTCAAACTGAAGCTCCTATTGTGAATACCAGATGGAGACCTTTAGACCTTTTTCAGCCTTTTATAAAACTGCTCCACCTTTTTTCAGAACAGAAAAATCTATTTATACCTCTTTCCCTTCCAGCATTTTCTCCCTTTTCAATATCGTTTTCAAGATTGTTGTTAAAACTCTGCATATAATGGTCGATACAAATTAATGGTGGAGTTCCCTTTAAAATCTTAAATGATTCCCTTTGAGCTAAATTATTGACCTGTTTCCCTTACAGCAGACAAGATAAAAAACAAAACAAAACAGTCACTCAAACTGACATCAAGCCTGTGGACAGGAAAGCAAACGATACAGCTGTTATTTGAGCGGACAACAGAGATTTCTGCTTTTGCTGCTCTTTTTCTCCAAAACATCAACGGCAATGCAGCACTGTACGTCTGGTAGCCACACAAACACTTGCATGTGTGAGAAAGGCGAAAGGCGGCTGCGATAGGATGATAGCAGTGGGTTTATTAGAAGGTATCTGATCGATATCCATTAGAGTTTTAATTTGCTGTGAGCTTCTGCAGGCAGTCGTGGGAGGATGATTGCTCTGAGACTGTTTGGATGAGTGCCTCAACCAGTCTGCCTTACTCTCTCCGTTAATGAGATCTCACTGCTGTAGCACAAAGACACACAAACCTATTTCAGCCTTTCAAATGAGTAGAGGCTTTTTCTCACATACTGTACACACAAGTGTGAACAGGGTGTGCAGGGTGCAAAGACACACACCCACATCCGCTAGAAAACTTAAGCACGGAAAGAACTTTCTTGAGACTGCATTGCAGTTTAAATGGACCAATATACAGTTTAGTAGGGAAAGAAATATGCTATATACACTATCTTAAACATTATAGGCTCACTACAAAACTGCTCCATACAACTCATGCACTATAATCCTTCTGCAGTCATACGATAGATGTGTGAGGAACAGACCAAAATTTAAGTTGTTCTTCACTGAACACTCACTGAAAGGGAGTCAGAAAAGACATTAAGGTTTCTCAAATGGGCAATAGCCATGTTGAACTACAGATAAGCCCTTACAGAAGGTTTGTAACTACAGAATTCATGCCACTAGCCAAGCAGCCACTGCTCATCTAACCTTTAGACATTTTCTTCTCTCCAGCAGACAGTATTAATCACACAGAGCCACATTTTGACTAAGAACATTTTCTAAATGGAAAATGTACTCATCTCTTAATGAAATAGCTGTATAATGTCACTGGCATCTGAATGCAACACTTCAGCTGTAAACTAACTATAGTCCAACTCATTACAACCTTGCATTCACTTTCCGGCAGAGTTTAAATTCAGCCATAATCAAATTTTACCAAACAACTGAAGCAGGTATTTAACTATATAAGCTTAAACTTGCAGGAAAACTCCTAACTCTCAGGAAAGTAGATCTCAAGGGGCAGGATTGGGTGAACAAACTACAACTTCAGTATATACTGTACATTGAATCAAATGTTATTTGGGTACAGTGTTTAACAAAACATCAGTTAACAATAACAACACTGTTTGGGTAATGATCCAAAATACTGGCACTCGCCATTATTCTAAAATGACATATGGATCACCGCTACTAACTGAAAAGGTAAAACTGAACCTAAAAATGAATCATTCATAAGAATAAATAATACTGTTAAAATTATACTTTGTTTTTGATATTTTGGTTTATTTGAGAGCTATTAATGTAAGAGAACCCACTGCCAATTTATTGATTGCTTGAAAAAACAAAAACAGAATTTTATGAGAACTGTTTATAATTAAAATTTGACCAAATATGATTCAAATGTCCTCCATGAAAATGACTTTGTACAATACTTATATTTGTGGTCTCAGAGACCCCACAAAAGCTGGAGCAACAACTGATACCTTCACAGTAGGGTCTGAAAAACATCAGACAATTTAAAAAAAAGAAATGATCTGTATTACAAACGTTTAGAGGTGTATTATGGGAAGAACTCAGACTGTTTCGGTCCTTGTAAGGCAGTTTTGTAGCATATGAGAGTTGGCAGACGCGTCTTCAGTAGTAACAGGATTGTCTGTGAGCTCTTTATAATCAGGACTCCAGAGATTTCTTACAGGTCTCTTTTTCTGGCTTTGTTATCTATTTGCCTTCACCACTCCACCTCCTTCACAGAGAAAAAACACATGAAAAAAAAAAATTACAACAGTGCAATCTTGCTGAGACGGCAATTCCATGCAGGATGAATCCCTCCATCTGTTTACTGCTGCTTTTGACACCCATGTGATTAAATACTACAGCATCACTCTTCATCACACTTGGGTTTACTGTTCTTTCTCTCTTCTGTTCTTTACATGCTATAAACACTCAAATTCTCTATGAATCTGCAATAACGTGAACACATCACCACTACACTATATAATCCTCAATTCCAGTAGCCAATGTTGCAGTCAAAATCTGGTTTAATGGGGAAAAAATGATTAATGCAACTCAGCCAAACAAATGTGTAAATACATCATAAAGTTGCAAGTAATAGAAAACCGAAAGCAGTGATGGGATATGGAAAAGGGCATATTAATTTTATTAAGAATTTAATTTATGCATTTAGCAGACACGACTTGCAGCGCATTCAGGCTATACATTTTTTTACCAGTATGTGTGTTCCCTGGGAACTGAAACCACAACCTTTTGCGCTGCTAACGCAATGCTCTACCACTGAGCCACAGGAACACCAGTATTAAAGATAAAGGAAGAGAGGATGACAAGATAATTGCAAAAATACAGTGCCAGGACTAAGGAATGCAAGTGATTTTTACTTTCTAAAGTCATTTAAAAAGGTAAGTCCCAAATGGTTCTTCGCAGAATATTCTGGATCAAACCGCATAATTAAAGCCATCTCCTCCTCGCCGCATGTGTTCAGAGGGAACTACACGAAGAGGGACCCCCCCCCTGCAACAAGGAGATTAGGAACAAGCAAGCTGTCAGATACCCGTGATCCTCTTTGCTCCTTCAAATCTCCTCTGGGTTTTAACTGTGCTTCGGCTCAGGCCACTGGTGAGCTAATTGCACTTTTGTCGAGTGCCAAGTAGAGTAATTTACCTAAAAATGAGGCTGTTTCCTTGGCAACCCACATCATTCACAGGGGCAAGTCTCTGCTTACTGTGACAAACTCAAAAACTGTGCACTAGCTTAAATATTCTTGACTCATACCTGACAACAAAGAACTACATCAACATACAGCATTACAGATAGACAGACATGTAGCTTCTTCCATAACACGCACAATGCTACGTGCCTGTCTGCATGTGAGGTTATAGTCTCTTTGGAGCTGATTAGTGGGGCTAGACAGTTATCCCTGCTTACCAGTCCCATGTTAGCCATTTGAAGCAATCAGTCACCAACGTTCACGAGGACACAGAACTCTGTGATTCAACCAAGAACACAACATTCAGCCAAACATATCACCAGAAACCGTAAGTATGGTGGACTAGAAATAACTGAGCAAGAGTGTTGTTGGAAGTATCCATACCACTGTAATTTGGCTGTAGTCACAAGGCCGCAGACAATCACAGACCAAAAACACGATTGCAAGTGAGATATTTTTCAATAAACAGTATGATTACATAATATACATTTTAAACATAATCTTTCTAGTTATTTTGTGTATTTTTTCTCTGCCAAATGACAACATTTCATTCATCCAAGCCAGAGCAGAATCAAAATCACGCATCTTTTAGTAAATAGTTTGTTCATTTACGCAGGTCACATGACAAATGAACGAACGATCGTGAGGTAAAGTAATCACTTATGTTCCTCATACATTATCTTTTTTGGCAGTATTGCAATGATTTTCTAATTGTGAATATAGAAGACTGTGTAGGTGGACATTTTCGGGGAATTTAGCTGTTGAAGATACATTTAACACCACTCAAATGAATGAAATGGCCGAATCAATGGCATAAATGATTCAATGACTCGCTCATTGACATTTGTTCCCGAATGATTCAGTGTGTTTGAAGGAATCGATTAAGTGAATGATTCAACTACTGATGAACTCACTAATAAAGACAGTAATTTGTCGCCACCTACTGGCGTAACAATGTAACCCGCAGAAAGAGTCACCGGACAACCCCCTGACAGGCTGTACAACTATGAGGAAAAGGGTACTAAATGCAAGTTTAATTCTTAACTAGGTTTTAAAAATTTTGTTAAATGCATTTCTTATTCTTTGTAGCCAATTGAGTTGACTTGAATGATTCTAGCTAGCTTCACAAAACACATGAAACATGCACACGCGCACACACACACACCCAATCAAGCACATGCTTCGTTGTTATTTCCTTCTTCTGCATCTCAGTTTCTCTCTCTAGTAATTGACAAGCATAAACCCTAACGCAAGTCCTGGAGCCACCGCTCCTGCACGATCCGCTGTTATCACACATGCACGCTGCTCATCAGTGCTGATCTCAGGCTGACACACGGGCTCACTGCAGGGCACCGCTTCATCAGACACACCGCATCAGATCCACTCCTCCACAGGGAACAATAAAGTCACCACAGACGCTGGCGAGCTGCTGACCACTGCAGCACAGTGATGGGTCACTTAATGAAGTGAAGTCTATTGGATGTGTGTGCGGTGCATGTAGGTGAGTGTCACAGTTCTGTAGCTCCTGGGGTTTGGCAGAGCACCCGGATGAAAAAGGGAGCTTACAGTCTTGTAAACGGACGCTGCCCGATGTGATCCTAAACACTGACCTGGTCAGTCTAGCATCTACAACACCAGATGATTCACCAAGTGTAATGTTTCACAGACTGGAGAAATACAAGGGAACAAGGTTTGGCTGGTTAAAGGAATAGTAAACCCCCAAAAAACATAAAAATAAAAATAGCTTCCTCGTGAATGGTTCCTCTGCAGTGAATGGGTGCCGTCAGGATAAAAACATCACAATTAAGTTATCCACACAACTCGTCCATCCATTATCATCTAGTGAAGTGAAAAGCTGCATGATTATAAAAAACAAATTCATCAGTAAGACGTTTTTAAATTCAAACCATTGCTTCTGGCCAAAATGGTCCCTAATCCATAATAATGTTTCCTCCAGTGGAAAAAGTCCACCCCCTGTTGTCCTCTCACAAAGTCCACATACTGTATATATTTGTTTAGAACTGTTTACACTTGTTAACAGTGCTTGATCTAAGCATATTTCTTCCCTGATTCTCTCACGGTTTGATGTGAAAAACATCTTGATGGATCTGTTTATTACAAACACACAGCTGTTCACTTCACAAGACATTAACTGATGGACTTGAGTTGTGTGGGTTACTTGTGGATTATTGTAATGTTTTTCTGTGTGTGTGTGTGTGTTTTCAGTTGTTTAAACTCTGTACATTTCATCGAGCACCTCCTCAGAGAAATACACACAAAAATACCAAAATGAGATGTTTATCCTCCAGATCGTCCATTTCCCTGTGATGTTAAAACAGCTGCTAAAACAGACGTGTCATCTGTATATCTCACTTGTGTTCAGTCCCAGCGCCACAATTCATGTTTATTCTGCTTAATTAGCTCCCTATCTTTCACTATCTTTCTCGCTTTATAATAAGTGGGTCATTGGCAAGGGCTCAGAAAAGCCTGGTGCAGATTATATTTAGAACTAAACAACTGTTGGCTAAGAGGCACATTAAGTGTTATATCTAGTATGTGTGGTAAATTTGCAGAGGAATACAAAAATAAATAAATAAATACATGAAAAATATTTTTAGGAGATGAAGCATAGTGCACAAATTCAACATGTCTGAAAAAGGAATGAATTAAATACCTAAAAATAAGTACTGTACTATTATTTTGATTTGTTCATTTTAAAAAGTATTAAAAAAAGTTTTTTGTTGTTTTAGTATTATTCATAGGCTATACTATTATAGTATTTATTAATATTTTGAATTTTATTATCTTTTTTATTTTAGTGTTGTGTAAACACTAAATAAATAAATAATAAAAATTATTAAATGCATTTAGCTTTAATTTATTATTTCACTTTTAGTTTTAGTAATTTCAACTAGTAAACTTATTTGATTTCATTTAGTTGGCAACATTTGTTCTTTTTTTTTCTTTCTTATTTTCAAAACAAAACATACATTTCAATCTGTAGTTGTAAAATGACTGGAGAGAGGTTTCCTTAACATGGCCTGTGCCAAGACATACCCTGCTATCCGTCACCATGGCATTTGCAGCTGCTCGGACCGTGGCCTTTGAGTCACAGTGAATGCATATACACATGACAAATTTAATGACAGTTTCTATCTATCCATCCGTTCTTCTGTGAAAGATTACAGAAAAAAATATTTGTAAATAATAAAGTTGATTAAAAATAAAATTATTCTTGGATGGACAGATGCAAGGCGGCTAAACTGGTGAATGTGGTGATGAAGCTAACAGGATGTGTGTGTGTGTGTGTGTGTGGATTCGACTGCACCAAGCAGCTTCATTACAGAAGCAGCAGGGGGATTCTGTGAGTTTAACTGTGCAAATAGTATTCATTTAAGAGAGAATTATGCTCCCCTAACCTTGTACTCTATCCTTTATGGCCTAATGGCCCAATTCTGTTGGGAAGAGGTCTCCATCATACAGGCTCCAGGGCAGAGTTATTTTCTAATTCACCAGCCCTGCACTGTTCAGACAAAATAAACACAATCTTCAGCTGGAGGTTAAGATCTTAGCTTCATCACACTAATTCATGCTGGGTGGAAAAAAGCCACTTTTTAAGAGTTGCTGCAAATTGAACCACTAATGATATTTATATATATATTTTTTTTTTTTCAGCAGCCTAATTTGATGTCTTTCATTTTGCTCTGCTCATCTTGTAATCAGCTCGCTCAGGAACAGTTAAGTAAGTTAACGCATGCAAAACTCACAGCTCTAAACAAAACACTGTAAAGTGTGTGGGAGGCGGTGCTTTTTAATCACTAATTATGCCAATGAGGTTTTGCCAATTAAGTCACTGAGTTCTGCGCTGATGAGTGTGTGTGTGTGTGTGTGTGTGTGTGTGTGTGTGTGTGCGCACGCGTGTATAAGGAGCGCTACTACACTATAATCTCACATTTATTCATGGCTTCAAATGAAAATCACATCTAATAGTACTATAATCTAAAAATGTGTTTTGTTTTTTTTCCAAGTAATTCCCAAAATGAAGATTACCTATAAGAAATGGAGTAATTAATGCATCAAACCATGTAAAAATGTATTCAACCGTTCCATTCCACCTCCTGAACAAGGAGTTCTGATATTTTTTATCATGTTTTAACCGAGAAAAACATAAATATAAAATATTTTTAAATACTAGTTTATCTGTCATGATAAAAAAAAGATATATATATTTTCAATTATCAACTTTCTTCAATTTAATCAGGAATTTTTGAGAGAAATTTATATATTTTTGAAAAAAAAAAACAAATAAAGCATCTGTTGTCTTAAAAAGACTCTTCTTTAAATATGGTTAATAGGGGGGAAATGATTTGTGCAGATGCAAATTACATGTTGGCTAAATTAGTTTTAATAGTATAAAATGTCATGTGGTGTGACACAGACTACTAAACACCATCCAAAAATACTTAAATGTAATTTTACAAATTGTATTTTATTGATTGTGCGCACACATTCATGACCGACATTTTTAAATGACCGATATTTTTACTTTAACACAAATCATGTCACACTGTGAAATGAGCTTGTGAAATCAAACAGTTGATTAATCGTGGTGATAAACTGTGTTTAAAAAATGGCTGGCAATTATAGCATCTAAAACATACTTTCTCATATACCAATACATAAATTTGAATCTTGATGCTGTAAAAAAATCATGTCCCTGTCCAAAAACTGATGATTTCATTTGTTTCATGTCTACTCTTCTCTCTTCATCTGTTTCTTGATAGAGTACAATTTAAACACAAGACAGAAGAAGAAATAAATAATCTCCCATAACGTCCAATCCAGACTTTCTCTCTCAGCGCGTCTCATCTGGTCTGAGCACCTGCTGTGTGTCCAGAATGAGAGTTCAGTGTCTGCTGACAGAGGACTGATCTCATTCCAAGCCAGGTTATATTGGCCTGTCACTCATGCCGTTTGAGCTGGAAAAGTGCGAGTAAGGGCAGAGAAGGGGGGCAAATAATTGGAGCTGCAGGGCTTCAGGTGTAATAACAGATCTGCCACTCCCTGGAGCCCTGTTCTGCCTAACAACAGACCCGCTTTAGCATCTCTTGCGGTTACGGCACGCACTTTCAAAGACAGACTAACACAACCTGATTGTTTATGACACAAAATCTTAAGCAGTGGGATTATTCTGTCTTTCACTATGGGCACAATGCTGCTGAATTGCAAGATATTTGGCCAAAAGCCAACTAGACTGACTAGCAAGTGTCTGTGGTTGGAATCATAATGGTTATTGCAGTGGTCGATTAACACCGACACAAATTGTGATGGAGAATGGTGAAATACAAGCAAACGCTCAACATGATCGATGTGATTGGCAGATTAGCGCGTCAGTGCTACTCTAAACTCTGCAAATCCATGTGAATGAGTCAAGCTGGTGCAGTCACGTCCAAATCAAAATGAACTGAAATGTTATGTGAGGGAGGTTTAGTGCAAACTTGTTTGAAAAGAAGCTTACTATATCAAATATATATTGTTGCTGTTTTATTGAAAGTTTACGTTTTGATAAAAAGTTAAACGATGCAAATTTTAATGTAGTTACATATAACAAAATAAATAGAAAATAAATACAATGTAATCTGCTTCTACTAAATACTGAGCAAAGGGTCTGAATACTTAGGACCATGTGATATTTCAGTTTTTCTTTTTTAATAAATCTGCAAAAATGTCAACAATTCTGTGTTTTTCTGTCAATATGGGGTGCTGTGTGTACATTAATGAGGAAAAAAAATGAACTTAAATGATTTTAGCAAATGGCTGCAATATAACAAAGAGTGAAAAATGTAAGGGGGTCTGAATACTTTCCGTACCCACTGTATATACACGTTTGTTTTTGTGAATTGTGGGGACATTCCATAGGCGTAATGGTTTTTATACTGTACAAACTGTATGTGCTAATGCCCTACACCAACCCTACCCCTTACAGGAAACTTTGAATTTTTACTTTCTCAAAAAAACTATGATTTATAAGCGTTTTGAAAAATTGGAACATGGGGTAATGTCCTCATAAGTCACCTTCTCCTTGTAATACCAAATGTGACCTAAAGTAAATACAATATGACTGCTGGAAATTCAGCTTTGCATCACAGGAATAAATTATATTTAAAAGTATATTAAAATAGAAAACCATTATTTTAAATTGTAATATGACAATATTACTGTTTTACTGTATTTTTGAGCAAATAAATGGCGCCTTGATAGGCATAAGACATTTCTTTAAAAAACATTAACAATCTTACTCAGCCCAAACTTTTGGACAGCAGTGTACATTTAAGAGTATATAAGATTTTCTTTTCTTTACATTGTTGTTTATTTGAACCACACTAAGCATTTCAAAGTATGTCTTAATATACTCCCCCTAGCACTTTTGAATTTCTTAATGAAAGACTCAACAGCAGCTCTCTGATACTGATCATACCATGCTTTCTGCCTCTGAGGGCAGTGAATATTCACCACTAGATGAGTGTCTCTGAACCTGCTCTTGGATTCCTCCTCCACACCACACAGACTCACTGGCCTGGCTCTGCATTCACTGGAATTAAATCAGGCACTTTTACAGATGGCCCAAGTGAATTATTTATGGCCGCAATAAAGTTATGGCTGCCACTAATTTGGAGTTTGATGAGGTTATCCTTTAACTGAGGATCCTGGGCAAACATGAAGTACTTATTGTTTTCACAGATTTGATTAGTCCTTCATGGACTTGTCTCAGACTCAGCCCAGTGACGTGTATCTCTGACGCACAGCACTGAGGCTGCATATCTGTGGATGGCAGATGAAATAGACTGCAGAGTCTGAAAAAACTAAAATAATATCAAATGTTTTACAATAAAACATGTATTTGCTGTGCCGTTTTGTGTTAAATGAACTGCCTCTTTTTTCCTTGGCAATAACTAACCTATAAAGAAACTGTCTTTGGAGAAGAAAAAAGAAAGAAAAAAAAAAGAAAAAATCACTGCACTCCCTCTATAACAGTGTAATTTTGATAAGGGTCGCACGCATTCAGATGCATTTGAGAAAAAAAATTTAATTTCACTGCCTCATTGTAAATAATCAAGTTGCCACAATGCATTCAACATGCAGAATTTTGATTAGCATTAGCGGGGTACATATTTCCTGTCTTGTCAACACTCCTGTTTGGCCCGAACAAACACATGGCCCATTTGGGAGTAAACTGGGTGTTAGGCAAGCATTAATATTCATCCTTTTCCATCCAGCCTGCTCTGTCAGAACTCCCTGAGGTACTCACGTCTGATCAGAACAAGCACTCACCCATGTGAGGAGCCTGATGAGAGTAGGAGGCTTAATTAATCAAAGCCATCTCTCTTGCTCTGTTATTCATCTCTTTTCCTTCAACTTTCCCTATCCTCTCCATGTTTAGCTCCCTCCTCCCATCATCAAAGTCCTGGTGCTGGGGGGAAATGGAGGACGATCTCCCATCTCTTTCCTGCGATTAGCATCCTGTTGTTTCTGTGTGAACTCAAGCCGTTTAATCAAACACACAGCAGGCCTGGGTCGTAATGACCCTGAAGCATAACCAGCGAATCTACTCTTAAAGAACACTTTGAGCTCCATTAGCGTTGCTTATAAAGAAGCGGAAAAACAAGCATCTGTCTATAGCTTCTTATAGCTAGTCCTTTAGTCAAAACAAGCAATGAACGTCTATGAAAGTGCTGATTCAATATGATGTGATCAGATAGTACTAGTGTTATTTCTGAATTATTAACTTTAGAAGGGAATATCAGGTGTTTTGAGTATTTCGTTAAATTATTTAATATTAATAAATATTAATAGTTTATTTATTATGCACAGTACAGCTCAAATATTTTTTAAATTAATACTTTTATTCAGTAAGGATGCATTCAATTGATCAAAAGTGTCAGTAAAGACATTTATAATGTTACAAATTTCTACTTCAAATAACAGCTATTCAACTTTCTATTTATCAGAGAATCCTGAAAAAAAAATGTGTTAAGGTTTCCACAAAAATATTAAGTAGCACAATTATTGATAATGATAAGAAATGTTTCTTGAGCAGCAAATTAGAATGATTTCTGAAGGATCATGTGACACTGAAGAATGGAGTACTGATGCTGAAAATTAAGTTTTGACAACAGGAATAAATAACATTTTAAAATATAATTTCAAATTGAAAACAGGTATTTTGTGTTTCACAATAATACCGTTTTACTGCATTTTTTTATCAAATAAATGCAGCCATGGGGAGCATAAGAGACTTCTTTCGAAAATATGAAAAAATCTTATTGACTCCAAACCTTTGAACAGTCGTGTGTATATAGTTGTGCATTTCTTCATCGTTTTATCCTGAAGTTAATGTAAAATCCCAATAAGTTCTGTTCTCCATTAAATGCTCCAATGTTAACAAACCAGTATATTCCGGTCTAGACAGGTGAATTTTGAACTTACAAAAGGTAAGAGCCACTACCAACAACATCAGTAATGCTTGCAAACATGCAAACAAGAGCATTTCCTGCCTCTGCTGTTGTACAGAAATATAGCTGTGGACTGTGCTGAAAATCCTATTACAGAGAGAGAAAAATGTCATTACAGTAAGAGAGCCGTTTCTGATTCTATTTTCTGTTGCGATGAGGGAAACCCTTGTCAGGGCCGAGTGAAGAGCGTCATCCATCAGATGCTATTGCCTGTCTGAATAAGTCTTAATCCACTTGTTTCAGCAGTAGATAGATTAGCGACATACTAATGCACCATGAATGAAGCGCTGCCACTTGTTGACAAACACACAGGTGTCAGGCAAGGAAAACTGTCACTCTCCGAACCCACAGCCAAAGTTAATGACGCATAAGAGCATAAAAGCTGAGAGCATTATACAAAATTATGTCTTTTTTTGGGGGGGGGGGGAGAGATTAACCAAAGTATCTGTGGTAGAGGTTGCTAAATGTATATAATATATATACACTCAGAAAAAAAGCGGTCACTGGGGCAGTACCTTTTCAAAAGGTACAAATATGCAGAGCCGGGTAGTAACTGATTACATGTAATCTGGTTCACGTATTCAGATTCCAAAAAATGAAGTACTTGTAATTAGATAAAATTACACTTCAACATACTATAGCAATAAATTGTTCATAATTTATTGGTTCTCCCTAATTCTTTCACCTTTTAAATGTTCCTTTCTAATATAGCCTATGCTTATACACTCAGAAAGTCTTCCAGGTTTGTGGACATTCACACATACACCAGTCAATACTCAGGTGCTACACAGCATTTGACCACTAGATTTACATAAAGCATTTCAGGTTTAAGAAGTGTTTCAACATTGCATCAACTACTGATGAACACAATTTTTATTTGAATTTTGGTAGTTTATTTAACAATGAATTACAATGTCTTTGGAAGGCTTTTTGTCTTTCAAACACATTAAAATAATGTTATTTTTTTTATTCACATGTAATGCAAGCATTCCTAAACTTTGTCATCTGAAAATCTTTCACCTAATATATTTAATTTACATTACCACTGATACCACTGATTTTAAAACAAATATTTTAATAATTAAGTATTTGCATGTTCACTGTTCGTTGACATTGGTTAATGGTCACGACATGCAGGTAAACATAAAATATTAATTTTTTTAGTAAGTGTTTTATTTTGATTTTAATTTTACAGTTTTATGATTTTATTAATTAGCTTTTCATTAAAATCACGAACCCCCTGCAGTTCTTTTATGAACCCTAGTTTAGGAAACCTTGACGTAATGTCATGTTTAATGCACTTCATGTTGTTAATTACAACGAATGGAATATATTTTCTTACTCTTTGTATTTTTATATCAATATGGTACAAGATTATCCTATTCAAATCAATGTGATAAATGAGTTAGGTTAAAAGTAATCTAAAAGTGATCAAAAAGTAGTGTGATTATATTACATAAGTGTAATGAAATTTATTACGTTACTAACTACAATTTTTGTCGTGTACTTTGGAATCAGTAACAGACAACAATTTCTAAGTAATCTACCCAGCTCTGCAAATATGTAAACTTTAGGTACTAATATGTACCAGAATCCACCCTTTAGGGGTAAATAAGGTAAAAATGTGTACCTTTTGAGGGTGTAGCATATATAATTTGTATATAATATAATATAGAGTGTATATAATATATAATAAATATCAGCCGCAAACAGTATAGGACACTTAATATCTCTGCATTATGTAACAAAATACCCAACCAAGTGGCATTTCTTTTAAAGAAATATAGCACAAGCTATATTTCATGAGCATGGACTCATGAAATGTATATTGAATGCATTGTATGTGGCTTTGGATGAAAGCTCTTTTCACAAAAAGTTTGTTAGGTTTCAAATAAGCAAGCAAAACTTGTTTTTTTGTGTGTGATTTTACTATAAGTGCACAAAACCATCCAAACACATTATGGTATACTGTATGTACACTGTAAAAAATGACCGTGAATTTAACGGTAAAAGACTGTAAAAATGCTACAGTAAAAACCTGTTAAATGGTTAACGGTAAATTCCCCTACTATATACGGTGAAAAACTGTATTGGACATTACATGTATTCAACATTAATTTTACGGTAGTATACCGTTTTTGGAAGTGAAATAGGCTGTATAATTTACAGTGAATAACCGTAAATTGACATTCCCAGAATTCCCTGCGTTACACTTCAAATTTGATGTTTTTTTGTTGAAATAACTATGTTTCTTCTTAGTTTTTTCTTATCAGTTTTGTATATTAGGGTTGAGTGTTACACCTAGTGTTGTTAAATTAATGTTTATTGCATTATTTCAGTTTCATGTGTGTTACCATGATGGTGTTTGGTGTTTGTGTGAATGACACGGCGCACCTTCTCTATATGTTATTATTTAAAAGCTGCTTGTGATGGGCTTTGGTTCATCATATGACTTTCTCATCACCACCTGCATTTGGTGGTTATCAGTGTATTACAAAGGTACAAAACAGATGTCAGTGCTTCAATAGGTTGGTATATTAACATTATATCAGTTAATGAAATTACGGTATTTGACTGTAAATTTAAGTTAAAACCGTAAAACCTAAAACGTTGCTACCGTATTTTTTACGGTAAAATTCCGGTAATCACAGCTGCTGGTTTTTTACCGTAAATTTTACGGATTTTTGTTTTTACAGTGTACTGTAAAATAGAAAGTAACCGGAAACTATATTGAAAATTAAGCATTTCCTTACTTAAAAAATGTATGACAATATCGCAAAATAAAGATGCTACTTTATAGAATTATTCCATGGTCGATCTAATTCAGCCACTGTTACAGTATCTTCTACAAAACCACTCAAACATGAAAAAAAAAAAAAAAAAATTTGAAATATCCAAGAGGGCATTATCAAAAGGTACAATGGGGGTTGGGCCGAGTGATGGGCTGCCTTAAATGAAAAATGACTTTTTGTGTCCCAGGAGCCTGAGAGCACTGATACCTTTAGATGCCCAAGCAGGCGAGCATATAAAACCAGGGGGGGGATGAATATGCGAACAAAGGCGGAGCTCCTATCCCCTGGGGTGTGAGGGCGAGGACGGGGGCGGGCAGAACTGAAATCACCTCATCCAGCGAGCTTCATCATTTGCATGCTGCATAATCTCGAAGGCTCTGCCATGCAAATGCCTCATAATGTTGATACGGGAGACTTTCGAGTGGCTGTCATGGGTGAATTTATATATGCACTGCCAGCCAATGCAGGGCCCTAAATCACTTTCAATTAGGCGACACTTTCAATATACAGACTCCGATTTAGAGATACGATAGTTCTCTCAGCATTGAGGCCTGAATCGAGCCAGCACATTGCCTAATATCACATTTAATTCAGCAGTTTTGGCCTCAACCTCCTCAGCAAAGTCTATTCCAATTTTCTCTGAGGTAAATTCATTTAGGCTTACCCTTTCAGTTTTAGTTGAAGAGATACACATTTAGTATGTTTACAACACATTGTGATTCAAGAAGAATGAGAAAGAAAGACAAAGTAAAGAGATCACTTTTCTGACTGCTACCTGCTCCAAATTTATCCATTTGGATTCAGTCATTTTGTGCATTTGAGTTTAGCACAATAGCTTTTTTTTTTTTTACATAATTAGATTTATTCAATCAGGTGGCTACATCAAATGAAGCAATAACATGTTAAGTAAAATATAATGAATGCATAATATTGCAATATATAACAATATATTCACCATTTTAGCATTATGGATAATGACTTTCCTGAGGTAAATGTAACGTCACATGACAAGGTATTCAACAAGCCGTTTTATTTACGTGAAAAAAACACTGATTGGGAGATTAGACTAGTAGAGACGATGCAGTTCAATAAATTGTACTAAATCTTTCGACAGACAGACAGACAGACATAGATGCTAATGTGTATTCGTGGCAGAGAAAGAACTATCGCACATGCACACAGCGGGAAGCTTATTAATAGCTCTAATTTGATAATCAGGCATAGGGATCTGGGGCGATGTGTAGAGGAAGTAATTGTGCCTGTAATTGTGGCTCAGTCCAGCTAAGGGCTTTTATTTCCTCTAATGGAGTGGCTGTGGCAAAAGACAGAGGAACACTGGCTGTCAGAGCAGTCAAAGGACAGAGCAAAGATTTTATACTTATCCATTTATCATCCCTCCTTCATTTACATTTCCACTCCTGACACTGATGAGGCCTATCAGATAAAGACAGAGATCATATTATACCTCAAGATAATAATCTTAAGATATTATGATTCACTATGTGTACCACTCTCAGTATAGCCAAGTCAAAATCCAATTAAAATGTCTGCCCTTATCTGCAGAGTCCACTTCACAGCTCATTTAGGACATCATTTAGGGAGTTAAAGTTTTAATTTGAAGGAGAATAAGATTATTTCATATCCTGAATGATTTTACCTCCTTCATTGGGGTGATTTTAGGATTTTTTCAGACATTATCAAGGGACACGGTCTCAGGAAGGTTGAATTAAGCTTAACTGAGACATCAACTAGAGTTAAAAGATCCATATCCTCATTTAAGGAGTTTCAAGATGCCTTATTTCCCTTTCGCAATTAAACATTTTACACAATGAATAACACTTTTGATAAATGTTTAAAATAGTGCACATACGAGGACTCCAGTTTTATCAGGAGCACATGACCATAAGATTACACACACACACACAAGAAATTTATTTTTATTATTCAGCAAGGATGTATTAAACTAATAATAAAACGATTACAAGACTGTAAAAGACTTACACATTGTTACAATAAAAAAAATCTATTCAACATGTATAATAATAATAATAATAAGTTTAAATCAGCATATTAGAATAGATACATAATCCTTACGAAATCAATGTAATACCCAATTACATGAGCATGAACAGTTTATATTTGGAAAAAGCTTACAATGAGCTCTAAATACACGTCAGAGTGGAAAGATTAGACCATTCAAGGAAAATAACCACCATTACAGCCCTGTGTTAGATTGATGTGCTTGGTCAAGCATCGTCACTGCTATCATGATCACAATACAGTCATCATGAGACAAACAGGAAAGAGAAGAAGAAAGGGAACAACAAGATCAGGAAGAGGACACTGAATATAGAAGAGATTGAATGGTTAGATAATCAAACAATTCAGAAAAATTATGAAGTATCTTTGCATCTGCTAATATTTTTTATAGACTGCCATTTGTAACAATTCAAATTAATTTAGTACATTGCAAACATCTAAAATAGTACTGTGGAAATTACAATCTGAGAGGGAAAAGAAGTCAAGAGTGGGAGAGGGGTGGAAGTAAGAACAACAGCGCAGGAATATGAAATGCATAATTAGAAATGTCAAAGCTGTGGAAGAGTGAAAAGCACATGAATACGGACAATGAACATCGAAAATTCAATACGTCAGATTGTATGAAAATGTAGTGAAAAAGTAATGAAATACTGAATTGCTCAAAAAATGATAAATGAAACTAAATGAAAGCTCTTCGACAGAGGAGAATCATTTTCTTTCACTACAGATGTTTTCGCCTGGAACTGCTTTTCAGTGGATGTCTTGGGTGTAATTGTACATTTCTCTAAATATGTGCAACTAATAAGATATTGATATTATGGAGATATTATATATTATTAACACTGGACCTGACTTTTAATAGCTTAAAGTTATACTATTTTTTTAATGGTGGAATTTAAAACTAGACTGAAGAACATAATTTTTATATCATCAAGCTCGTTTAATATGAAACTTTCTGAAGCTGTGCCAGGAGAATGAAGCTAAAAAACACACATGAAAGGAAATTTCAAGATTATCTGCAGGCAAAATCCTTATTTGACATTTCTCATTTTAAATGTACCTCTCTTCATCATTCACTAGTACCTTCCACGACTTTACTTGACTAGATTTTTTTCAATGACGTACTTGTGGTCCTCCGTGTTTCCGCAGATGCCTGATGGCATATTCCATATCCTGCCAGTTAATGAAACAAGATTACATATGGAGACTAGATTATTATTTTTTTATTACATTCAAAGCCGAGCAGGTTAAACTCACAAATGACTGCAATAAAATTCACCTCATACTGTTAGTACATATAGCTGATTTAAAAAAAATGAATATTAATACTGAAAAATTTAAGTAGCTACATGTGAATCTTTAGACACTTTAATTAAAATACGCAATATAACACCATCACTTTATGTCTCACAGTGAAGTTATTTGTTGCAGTGTTTCTTCGTCTATTTCCACAGAAACACAAAGTACTGAGAGCCAGCACATCTGCCAGGGCTGCTGATGAAAACTAAATATGGCTTGAAGTAGAATTGGCCCCTGGGACCCTTCCTACTCTCACTCCTTCCACGTCTCTTTCTTCTATCTAATTTTCGGCAGGATGCGAGAGCTAGGCACGCTACACTGATTTCCATCAGCGTCCAGGAATATAACCTCCTAGTTGCCTGGGCAACCTGCATTTGCCTTAGCAGCTTTTTTGCATATTGCTGCAAATTTTTTCCATTAGTGAGCCAGTGGTAAACAGGAGAGGAAGATAAGGCTGGAGGGGGAGGGAGAATGTTGGCAGCACAGACACGAGTGGCTCTGGGAGGTGGAGGGGCCCTGTGCTCGCAGAATGAGCTGGTTTAGGATTAGTGTGTGGGGTCGCACCCCAGCACAACACACAAAAGCAATATACCATTCATTAACCAATGAGACATCTCACAAAACCAGTATAATAAAATATTACAGTAATAATAATAATAATAATAATAATAAGGATAAATAATAATACAAAGAAAGAAAGGTCATATTTTTAGGGCCATTATTTTTTCCATTTTTATATTATTTCCATGGCAAATAAGCACACAGACACACACACACACACACATAGTATACATATACATAAAATGTGATAGAAAAGCATGAACTTATTGCAGTAATGCTTAATTGTCATGAAAATATGCATTCACTAAGCTAAAAATAGGCCTAGTTCTCTTTATATAAAGATCTCACTTTTCACTTAAAAAAAAAAAAAAAAAAAAAAAAAAAAAAAAAAAAAAAAAAAAAAAAAATAAAAAAAAAAA
>NW_015505306.1:2182199-2187470 GCF_001515645.1 Sinocyclocheilus grahami | reverse complement strand
GGGGGGGGGGGGGGGGGGGGGGGGGGGGGGGGGGGGGGATGAATATGCGAACAAAGGCGGAGCTCCTATCCCCTGGGGTGTGAGGGCGAGGACGGGGGCGGGCAGAACTGAAATCACCTCATCCAGCGAGCTTCATCATTTGCATGCTGCATAATCTCGAAGGCTCTGCCATGCAAATGCCTCATAATGTTGATACGGGAGACTTTCGAGTGGCTGTCATGGGTGAATTTATATATGCACTGCCAGCCAATGCAGGGCCCTAAATCACTTTCAATTAGGCGACACTTTCAATATACAGACTCCGATTTAGAGATACGATAGTTCTCTCAGCATTGAGGCCTGAATCGAGCCAGCACATTGCCTAATATCACATTTAATTCAGCAGTTTTGGCCTCAACCTCCTCAGCAAAGTCTATTCCAATTTTCTCTGAGGTAAATTCATTTAGGCTTACCCTTTCAGTTTTAGTTGAAGAGATACACATTTAGTATGTTTACAACACATTGTGATTCAAGAAGAATGAGAAAGAAAGACAAAGTAAAGAGATCACTTTTCTGACTGCTACCTGCTCCAAATTTATCCATTTGGATTCAGTCATTTTGTGCATTTGAGTTTAGCACAATAGCTTTTTTTTTTTTTACATAATTAGATTTATTCAATCAGGTGGCTACATCAAATGAAGCAATAACATGTTAAGTAAAATATAATGAATGCATAATATTGCAATATATAACAATATATTCACCATTTTAGCATTATGGATAATGACTTTCCTGAGGTAAATGTAACGTCACATGACAAGGTATTCAACAAGCCGTTTTATTTACGTGAAAAAAACACTGATTGGGAGATTAGACTAGTAGAGACGATGCAGTTCAATAAATTGTACTAAATCTTTCGACAGACAGACAGACAGACATAGATGCTAATGTGTATTCGTGGCAGAGAAAGAACTATCGCACATGCACACAGCGGGAAGCTTATTAATAGCTCTAATTTGATAATCAGGCATAGGGATCTGGGGCGATGTGTAGAGGAAGTAATTGTGCCTGTAATTGTGGCTCAGTCCAGCTAAGGGCTTTTATTTCCTCTAATGGAGTGGCTGTGGCAAAAGACAGAGGAACACTGGCTGTCAGAGCAGTCAAAGGACAGAGCAAAGATTTTATACTTATCCATTTATCATCCCTCCTTCATTTACATTTCCACTCCTGACACTGATGAGGCCTATCAGATAAAGACAGAGATCATATTATACCTCAAGATAATAATCTTAAGATATTATGATTCACTATGTGTACCACTCTCAGTATAGCCAAGTCAAAATCCAATTAAAATGTCTGCCCTTATCTGCAGAGTCCACTTCACAGCTCATTTAGGACATCATTTAGGGAGTTAAAGTTTTAATTTGAAGGAGAATAAGATTATTTCATATCCTGAATGATTTTACCTCCTTCATTGGGGTGATTTTAGGATTTTTTCAGACATTATCAAGGGACACGGTCTCAGGAAGGTTGAATTAAGCTTAACTGAGACATCAACTAGAGTTAAAAGATCCATATCCTCATTTAAGGAGTTTCAAGATGCCTTATTTCCCTTTCGCAATTAAACATTTTACACAATGAATAACACTTTTGATAAATGTTTAAAATAGTGCACATACGAGGACTCCAGTTTTATCAGGAGCACATGACCATAAGATTACACACACACACACAAGAAATTTATTTTTATTATTCAGCAAGGATGTATTAAACTAATAATAAAACGATTACAAGACTGTAAAAGACTTACACATTGTTACAATAAAAAAAATCTATTCAACATGTATAATAATAATAATAATAAGTTTAAATCAGCATATTAGAATAGATACATAATCCTTACGAAATCAATGTAATACCCAATTACATGAGCATGAACAGTTTATATTTGGAAAAAGCTTACAATGAGCTCTAAATACACGTCAGAGTGGAAAGATTAGACCATTCAAGGAAAATAACCACCATTACAGCCCTGTGTTAGATTGATGTGCTTGGTCAAGCATCGTCACTGCTATCATGATCACAATACAGTCATCATGAGACAAACAGGAAAGAGAAGAAGAAAGGGAACAACAAGATCAGGAAGAGGACACTGAATATAGAAGAGATTGAATGGTTAGATAATCAAACAATTCAGAAAAATTATGAAGTATCTTTGCATCTGCTAATATTTTTTATAGACTGCCATTTGTAACAATTCAAATTAATTTAGTACATTGCAAACATCTAAAATAGTACTGTGGAAATTACAATCTGAGAGGGAAAAGAAGTCAAGAGTGGGAGAGGGGTGGAAGTAAGAACAACAGCGCAGGAATATGAAATGCATAATTAGAAATGTCAAAGCTGTGGAAGAGTGAAAAGCACATGAATACGGACAATGAACATCGAAAATTCAATACGTCAGATTGTATGAAAATGTAGTGAAAAAGTAATGAAATACTGAATTGCTCAAAAAATGATAAATGAAACTAAATGAAAGCTCTTCGACAGAGGAGAATCATTTTCTTTCACTACAGATGTTTTCGCCTGGAACTGCTTTTCAGTGGATGTCTTGGGTGTAATTGTACATTTCTCTAAATATGTGCAACTAATAAGATATTGATATTATGGAGATATTATATATTATTAACACTGGACCTGACTTTTAATAGCTTAAAGTTATACTATTTTTTTAATGGTGGAATTTAAAACTAGACTGAAGAACATAATTTTTATATCATCAAGCTCGTTTAATATGAAACTTTCTGAAGCTGTGCCAGGAGAATGAAGCTAAAAAACACACATGAAAGGAAATTTCAAGATTATCTGCAGGCAAAATCCTTATTTGACATTTCTCATTTTAAATGTACCTCTCTTCATCATTCACTAGTACCTTCCACGACTTTACTTGACTAGATTTTTTTCAATGACGTACTTGTGGTCCTCCGTGTTTCCGCAGATGCCTGATGGCATATTCCATATCCTGCCAGTTAATGAAACAAGATTACATATGGAGACTAGATTATTATTTTTTTATTACATTCAAAGCCGAGCAGGTTAAACTCACAAATGACTGCAATAAAATTCACCTCATACTGTTAGTACATATAGCTGATTTAAAAAAAATGAATATTAATACTGAAAAATTTAAGTAGCTACATGTGAATCTTTAGACACTTTAATTAAAATACGCAATATAACACCATCACTTTATGTCTCACAGTGAAGTTATTTGTTGCAGTGTTTCTTCGTCTATTTCCACAGAAACACAAAGTACTGAGAGCCAGCACATCTGCCAGGGCTGCTGATGAAAACTAAATATGGCTTGAAGTAGAATTGGCCCCTGGGACCCTTCCTACTCTCACTCCTTCCACGTCTCTTTCTTCTATCTAATTTTCGGCAGGATGCGAGAGCTAGGCACGCTACACTGATTTCCATCAGCGTCCAGGAATATAACCTCCTAGTTGCCTGGGCAACCTGCATTTGCCTTAGCAGCTTTTTTGCATATTGCTGCAAATTTTTTCCATTAGTGAGCCAGTGGTAAACAGGAGAGGAAGATAAGGCTGGAGGGGGAGGGAGAATGTTGGCAGCACAGACACGAGTGGCTCTGGGAGGTGGAGGGGCCCTGTGCTCGCAGAATGAGCTGGTTTAGGATTAGTGTGTGGGGTCGCACCCCAGCACAACACACAAAAGCAATATACCATTCATTAGACATCTCGACATCTCACAAAACCAGTATAATAAAATATTACAGTAATAATAATAATAATAATAATAATAAGGATAAACAAAGAAAGAAAGAAAGAAAGGTCATATTTTTAGGGCCATTATTTTTTCCATTTTTATATTATTTCCATGGCAAATAAGCACACAGACACACACACACACACACATAGTATACATATACATAAAATGTGATAGAAAAGCATGAACTTATTGCAGTAATGCTTAATTGTCATGAAAATATGCATTCACTAAGCTAAAAATAGGCCTAGTTCTCTTTATATAAAGATCTCACTTTTCACTTAAAAAAAAAAAAAAAAAAAAAAAAAAAAAAAAAGATAAAATACGCAAATATTACAGTAATAATAATAATAATAATAATAATAAGAAGAAGAAGAAGAAATATATCCCCACACACATTATATACAGCCATGGCCAAAAGTTTTGGCAGTGACATCAATTTTGTGTTTTACAAAGTTTGCTGCTTCAGTATTTGTATAATTTTTCCCCATGTTTTTCTATGGTATACTGAAAAACAATGATAAGCATATACGTTTTAAAGGCTTTTATTTGCAAATATATAATTAGTCAATATTTACAGTGTTGTCCCTTGTTCTTCGTAACCTCTGCAATTCGCTCTGGCATGCTGGATATTAGCTTCTGGTCCAAATCCTGACTGATGGTGATCCATTCTTGCCTTATTAGTTCTCGGAATTGATCAATTTGTGGGCTTCTACATGTCCACTCGCCTTTTGAGGACTGACCACAGGTTCTTTATGGGATTGAGATCTGGGGAGTTGCTTGGCCACGGATCCAAAATTTCAATGTAATGATCTTTGAGCCACTTCTTTATCACTCTTGCTTTGTGACATGGTGCTCCATCATGCTGGAAAATGCACGGATCACCAAATTGCTCATGGATCGTTGGAAGTCACTCTTGCAGTACGTTTTGATACCATTATTTATTCCTGGCAGTGTTTTTGAGCAGAATTATGAGAGAGCCCACTCCCTTGGTTGAAAAGCAACTCCACACATGAATGGTCTCAGGATGCTTCACTGTTGGCACTAGTGATGGGAAGTTAGAATCATTTTACCGACTCGGACCTTTGAGTCTCGTTCAGCAAAATGAACAAATCTTTTTTTTCCGAGTTATTTCGTTCCTTCATTTTAGCAAAATACAATTAAAAATGTTACGTATTACTTCCCTAACACGTCTACTAACGCAAACGTTGATCACACTACAAACAATACAAAACTGCAATAAGAAACCGAAATGATTAAATTCATTGTTTACCTGGGTCTTCAGTCTATGATTAGCTCAGCTCACCTCTTATCTGACAATTCTTCGGGTTTGAGTCGTTCGTTCATCACGTGACAGCCCCACACGCTTTAACCAATGCAGTCTGAGCCGGAAAAAGAATTGATTTAGTTATTTTTAAAAAAAATTGATTGAAGATATAACATTCACAGGGGATACAGTCATAGCAATAAAATACACACACCCAGAATACAAAACAATAAATACATAAA
>NW_015505306.1:2174769-2181952 GCF_001515645.1 Sinocyclocheilus grahami | reverse complement strand
TTTAAAAAAAACTCCTTTTTTCTTAAAAAAAAAAAAAAAAAAAAAAAAAAAAAAAAAGATAAAATACGCAAATATTACAGTAATAATAATAATAATAATAATAATAATAAGAAGAAGAAGAAATATATCCCCACACACATTATATACAGCCATGGCCAAAAGTTTTGGCAGTGACATCAATTTTGTGTTTTACAAAGTTTGCTGCTTCAGTATTTGTAGATTATTTTTCCACGTTTCTATGGTATACTAAAAAACAATGATAAGCATCAGTTTTAAAGGCTTTTATTGGCAAAAAAATATATACGAGTCAATATTTAGGGTTGACCCTTGTTCTTCATAACCTCTGCAATTCACTCTGGCATGCTGGATATTAGCTTCTGGGCCAAATCCTGACTGATGGTGATCCATTCTTGCCTTATTAGTTCTCGGAATTGATCAATTTGTGGGCTTCTACATGTCCACTCGCCTTTTGAGGACTGACCACAGGTTCTTTATGGGATTGAGATCTGGGGAGTTGCTTGGCCACGGATCCAAAATTTCAATGTAATGATCTTTGAGCCACTTCTTTATCACTCTTGCTTTGTGACATGGTGCTCCATCATGCTGGAAAATGCACGGATCACCAAATTGCTCATGGATCGTTGGAAGTCACTCTTGCAGTACGTTTTGATACCATTATTTATTCCTGGCAGTGTTTTTGAGCAGAATTATGAGAGAGCCCACTCCCTTGGTTGAAAAGCAACTCCACACATGAATGGTCTCAGGATGCTTCACTGTTGGCACTAGTGATGGGAAGTTAGAATCATTTTACCGACTCGGACCTTTGAGTCTCGTTCAGCAAAATGAACAAATCTTTTTTTTCCGAGTTATTTCGTTCCTTCATTTTAGCAAAATACAATTAAAAATGTTACGTATTACTTCCCTAACACGTCTACTAACGCAAACGTTGATCACACTACAAACAATACAAAACTGCAATAAGAAACCGAAATGATTAAATTCATTGTTTACCTGGGTCTTCAGTCTATGATTAGCTCAGCTCACCTCTTAATTAAGTGAAGAGCAGAGATTCATAAAATAATTTCAAATCAATACAAAAAATCCTAAAATTGGGCATACGATCACTAACTTTACATTTGTGAAGATGAAATAGGCCACAAAGAGTTAACAGTTTTAAGATATCATCCAGTTCCTTTGATCCTGATTCCCAAATTAAAAATAGTGCATTAAATTACCTCAAAACTAAAACGTTTGTTGTAAGCTGAGAAAAAAAGCTAGGATATTTCTCTCCAAAAATCCTTTGCATACTCCCATTCAAAAAATAAGTGTGATATTGTTTCCAAATTCGAATTACAGAATGTGCATTGTGAAGAGATGTCCAACTTAAATTGAGAGTAAAGAATTACAGGGATAGTACATATGAAGAATTTTATAGTAAAGTTCTTTCATCTTGTTAGGTAACAGAAACTTGTTAATACCGGCCCATATTTTAATAGTAGAAAGAAAAGGGTAATTTATTTTCCACTTATAAAATGCTTTAGGATGACAATTAAACTTCTTAATTAAGGATTTTTCTAATCCAGAAATTGTTAGATTTAACATTAGAAAGCTCCAGACCTCCAATACAAATTTTTGGCATTTCACATTTTGAAGATCTGTAACAATTTGCCCTAACCAAATGTAACAGTTTAGGTGAAATAGAATTAATAACCCATTCATACGCTCTAGGTGAGGTATCCACTTCAAAGATTTCAGAAAATTCGGAATAGGAATAGAAGTTACCATCCTTTAACAAATTTAAAACAAAAATTACACTTTTGTCAAACCAGTTTTTAATAAAGACAGATTTTTTCCACGCAGCACATTCGGATTAAGAATTGATTAGTTCATCTCTCGAGTCGTTCGTTCTTTTGTCATGTGACGTGACAGCATTGGATAGAGAAATTAGTTAATTTACAAGCTTCCTTACAAACGGGGGCATAGTTTTTATTATTATTATCATCATTATTATTATTTACGTGATGCGTTTCTGGTCTCAAATTGTAGCTTTTTACTTTACAGTTTCTAAATGTGTGAATTTCTGTCATGATGGTTATTTTCCATAACACTGAATGTTGTAACAAAGGTAATAAAGAGTTGGTTATTATTATTAAGTCTCTTTCCGGCTCAGACTGCATAGTGTACGCTTATGGGGCTGTCACGTGATGAACGAATGACTCAAACCCGAAGACTCGAGAGATGAACTAATCAAGTCTCTTTCCGGCTCAGACTGCATTGGTTAAAGCTTATGGGGCTGTCACGTGATGAAAGAATGACTCGGAAAAACCCGAAGACTCGAACCAGGTGAACTACTTGACTAATTCCAGTACAGAACCTATAGGATGTTGCGCATGCAGAGACGACTCGTTCTTCCCGAGTCACATTAAAGATTCGTTCAAAATGAACAAATCGTTCAAGAACGACCCAACACTAGTTGGCACGTCACAGGACTTATGGTAGTGTTCACCTTTTCTTCTCCAAACAATCGATTTTCCAGATGTCCCAAACAGTCGGGAGAGAGCTTCAGAGAAAAGAACTTTACACTAGTCTTCTGCTGTCCAATCCTTGTACTTCCTGCAGAATTTCAGTCAGTCCTTGACGTTTTTCTTGGAGAGCAGTGGCTTCTTTGCCGCCCTTTTTGACACCAGGCCGTTGTCCAAAAGTCTGGGCTTCACTGTGCGTGCAGATGCTCTCACACCAACCTGCTGCCATTCCTGAGCAAGCGCTGCACTGCTGGTGACACGATTCTGTAGCCGACTTCCCAGGAGGAGACTGTCCTGGCACTTGCTGGACACTCTGGGACGTCCTGAAGACTTCACTGTCTCCTTGAAGTTCTTGATGATCTGGTAAATGGTTCTTTCAGGTGTAATATTCTTTGTAGCAATTTCCTTGCATGTGAAGCCATTTTGATGCAAAGCAATGATGGCTACACGTGTTTCTTTGGTGGCAACCATTGCTAACAAGAACACAATGATGGAAGTGCTTCTTCCCAACTTTTATAGCAATCAGTCTGCTCTTACAATCGATTGTGATTTCACCGGACTAGTACTCATTCACACTTTCACATGTGCTGCTGATATGATTAGTCAATGTTAGCTGGTCATTTTGTGTCAGGATATTAAAAAAAAAAAAATAAAAAAAAAAGAGTTAATTTTTTGTGTGTGAAAAGTAAATTTTTTGGCCAATGAAGCTTTTTGCAATTATTTAAAATGCATCTTATCACTCTACAGCAGGGGACGGCAGGTAAGTTTGGCATCGGGCCAAAAAAAAAATTTCGCCACTAGATGGTGGGCCAGAACATAGTCAAAAGATAATGCGACTAGAATTGCCTGTGACAGACTGTGCTCCGCCTTCGCTCCGCGTCTAAACTAAGTATTTCAGGTTGTTTGAAATATCACGGTTCGGTTCATAACGTATATTAAAAAATAAAATAACAGGAGAGTTTCAAAGTGGCTTATTGGAACACTAGTATGCAAAATTTTTTCCTACCACATGGCAAGCTAATAACATGGTTGTCAGAATTAAAAGGTATAATTGCAGTGCAAATTTTGTTTGTGATGAAATAGCAGTATGTTTTCGTCAGTTATTTTACCTATGGATCGATGCATTTCTTACAGATTTCTGCTCATTCGAAATTGGATACAGATGAAGTAGCACTGTAAGATTACATTTGTTTAAATGCATTATTGAGAGAGCAATTGCGTGTGAATAAGTGTTGTAGTACTTGTTTAAAATCATTCCTTCTGATGAAAATATTCAGTAACCTATCTAGAAGGAACAAAAACTCCTTGAGAACTATAACTTCCTGCTCATTGCAGTCATCATAGCCAGGGCCGGCCCGTGGCATAGGCAGTTGCCAAGGGCGCAAAATGACTGGGGGGCGCCGCACAAAAGTTTTTTTTCTCGGAAGAGTTCCTCTTGCGACCATCGTGCACTCCTACACCCATATATTAAAGGGGTCATATGATGCGATTTCATTTTTTCCTTTCTCTTTGGAGTGTTACAAGCTCTTGGTGCATAAAGAAGATCTGTAAATTTGCAAAGACTAAAGTCTCAAATCCAAAGAGATATTCTTTATAAAAGTTAAGAGTCAGCCACGCCTACCTAAAACGGCTCATTCTAACACGCCCCTACATATCTACCTCACTATGTGGGAAGATTTGCATAACACCGCCCAAATGTTCACGCAAAGAAAGAAGGCGTAACTTTTATTCTCGCTGTAGTATTGTTGCCGCTGCCTCCATGTCCTGAAGACGCGGTGTGCTTCGTTGTGAAAGCGAAACTACTTTGGTTGGCCTACCAAAAGAGGATGATATCCGCTTCGTCATGCCTAGAGCTGATCCGTGCTGGTCGCTGAGGAAATACATCAACTTAGTGCTGTGGATTGCCGGTTCGGCTTTCACCGCTCCTTCGCCGGGACCGCCGGGACCGCCGTTCTCGACCCCGCCGCCTCAGCTCACTCTTGCCCGTCTTCAGCTCACGCCAAGCCGCTGTGTTTTTTGTTGTGAAAGCGAAACTACTTTGTTTGGTTTTCCAAAAGAGGACGATATACGCTTCGTCATGCCTAGAGCTGATCTGTGCTGGTCGCTGAGGATAATACTTCAACTTAGTGCTGTGGATCACTGGCACATTTTATGGAGGACTGTTTACTGATCCTGGGAGAGTAACGTTAGACTAAAATGCCGGCAGTTCAGACTCACGTAAGTACGTTTTCTTTTATCATTTGTCACTGATGATTCAAACGAGAGTTTTGGGCAGTGTGGAGTAGCACTTGTTGTTTGTCATTTCTCCAATTACAAATGCAGACAGGGTTTTAGGTTTACGCGGCATGATGCAATGCAACGCAACGCGTAAAAAGTCAGTATAAGTCATTATAAATCAGTAATTATGTCCCCACTGGATGCAACAAATGCCTCGCTTGTAATGGGTTTTAATGTTTTTGTCTCATCGCTCCGGCTGGGACACGCCATCACAGTATGGTGAGGGGCGTAACATTTCCGTCTCACGCTTGAGGTATTCGGCCAATCACAACGCACTGGATAGCTGGCCAATCGCGTTTCAAAAAGGCGGAGCATAGAGGAGAAACAATAATGTACAGTATGTGGAAAATAGTGTTTTTTTTAAACTTTAAACTGCATAAACATTTCATTACACCAAATAATGTTCTTTTTAGCAGCATCATATGACCCCTTTAAGCAAATACTGACAATTAAAAAATTTTGTACTGATCGAACTGATTAAAATAATGTTAGAATAAAATAAAATTGACATCAACGAAAAATCATAAGATTTGACAACATGTCATGTTGGATTAATTTAAACACTTTCTGCGTCATGACGTAATTATAATACATCATCGTAATGCAATAATTATGCATGGCGCACGCATAGTTTTGCCATTTATGTGCTCAGAAAGGATAATTTATAATAATATAATAGTGAAAAAATAAAACTATCAGGGGCACAAGGCAGGAAGCGACGCAAAGAGCAGAAAGAAAAAAAAGCAATATAGAGGTAAGAATCACAAGTTAATCACTGTGTATTTGCTCTTGATGTTTATGCAGTATTTTGAAATAGCCTTTTTAGAACATCTTAACAGGCAAAACGGACACTGTGGAACTTTTTGCTTGAGTTAACTGCTTATTTAAATTTTACTTTATTTTCTTTAAAATAAATCTAAGCTTCTGTAATGTAGTTTTAATTTCAGTTACATTACTTTTAAATTCACCAAAAAAGTGCACTAAAGGTCTTTTGAAAGAGACCATGACTAGGACTATAATCTAGCATTCATGAATTAAAATAATTTAAGTATGCCATTTTCCACTGCATGCACAAAATGAAATGGGTATGCTAATTAGATTAACTAGCTAGCTTTCTGGCTAACACCTACAGATAAATTACACTATGTAGCCTTTATTTTGTTGCCTTTGTTGTCTGTTAGGCTATTTTAGGCATTCCATATTTCTCATATTTCTCTTTATTGTAATAAGTACTTGTCACTGTAGGCATAGTTGTGGGTTGCATTTCTATGTTTGGGAGTATAGCTCATGTCTGGTCTCTTCGATATTTTAACAGATTCAATCAGAAAATACCTACAAATATATAGATTTTTTTTTTGGCACTTTTTTTGTTGATTTAATTTCTAATTTAATTTTGGTGTTATTCTTCTCACCTAGGGCACCAACAGAGCCTGAGCCGGCCCTGATCATAGCCTTCACATTCTTTCTGATTTGAGTGATCCTTCTCCATCAAGCTAGCTAAATGTTTAACATGTGAATTCTTGCTAAATACGCATTTATATTACAAGTCGTTGCCATGAATTGTACTCAATGGAGCGGTGGTGGAGCGCTCTTGGAGCGAGTGAAAACCACAACGCTCCGACTTTTAAAATATCCGCACTCCATTCAAAATCACACCGCTCCAACTCAGCGCTCCTCTCCGCTCACATACTCCGATTGGGAGTAACTGTTGCAGTCATGACAGATATTTCAGAACCTATCAAAATAATCTGGCTTTGCCGCTGTGGGCCCGCGCCAGATATTGCAGGCGGGCCGCCTGTTGCCGACCACTGCTCTACACAATAATCTAGAAACAATGTGAATGAACACCAAAAGCAGCAAACTTTGCAAAACACAAAATTTATGTCACTGCCAAAACTTTTGGCAATGACTATGTATACACACACACACAGCATCTGTGCATCATTCACATAAAAAATAAACATTGTAGTGATAAACAGGAAAGCATTCAAGGATCTTGTTACATCAAATAATATACAGTAAAGAAAGCTTCCTCATCTCTATGAGTGGTATGTGCATTAAATGAATGCTTTGCTCTTGACCTTTGGCTGAGGGCTGTGGGAGTTCTAGTGGTTATGGTTTAATGCGGAGTGGGGGAGTTACTGTGGGCTAACGGGACTCAGGTTAACCCGCAGATCTCTCTCGACTCCCCTTTGCATCCCCACCGCACGCAGAGTGCAGCAGAGGAGAAAATGAACGACAAGGAGACAGTAATGACTGCAGAAGTGACTCCCGAGTCCCGACCAAATGAAGTAAAGACTGGTGCTTCTGCAATATGCTAGGAAAGGGCAATTTGCCTTGGGGGGGGGGGGGGGGGGCCCCCACACCCTCTTTCTATCCCCCCA
>NW_015505306.1:2152747-2174701 GCF_001515645.1 Sinocyclocheilus grahami | reverse complement strand
ATGAACTGAAATATGCTTGCAGACCACAAGGCGAACAGATAGGGAAAACACGAAACAGAACTTCCCCTGGCCAGCAGGCCCACCCCCTCAGCCAAGAGTCTGAACCTGTAAGGGGGGGGGGGGGGGGGGCCCCCTTCAACCTCTTCTTTACAACCCTAAGACCACTCATTATCTCCTCAGTAATGCCCTCCACTCTTTTTTTCATCCGAAACTCATTCTCCAGCTATCCTGCGGTCATGCATCATCTGTCCCACATCGAATGCATCCGATTGAATACATCAAACAATCTCTCCAAACCCTCCATATTTTACACAGGAGCAGAATGAGGAAACATAAGGGATATAAAGAGCCATAGAGATGGTGTGGAGGTTAAAGAGGTGCCCTGATTGTGTTAACGCTCCAAACGTGCACTTGCCGCCCAGATTAAATACACACTCATTCTCCAGCGAGAAGATGAATCACTGGTTTTATGGATCCTGATGTTAAGTAGCTCTTGCGAGGCTGGGATTGGCCAGTTGCCTCTTAAATGTAAAGTTATATAGCCACCGGCAGAATGGACAGCAGATGATATATGAGAAATGTGATTCAACGAAGAGTCAAAGAGGCCTTCATCTTGCCCTGGACGGTTGAAAATAACATGTTCAAAATAAATAAAACCTGTGGTGCATGGAGACTGAATACATAAAAAAAAGTGTTCATGATGGGATGTATAGTTACATTTAAATTTATTCTGATTACGAATGCTGAATGTAGAATCATATGGAAATCAAAGCTACATGAGTGCAATGCACAACAAAATCATTCAGTGGACCACAATTGGCATCACACACACACACCCTGATAGGGGGCAGTGCAGCTATAGTCAGGCACTTGCAGAGTGAATGAGACAATGATAAATGAGTGAGTTGCTCTCATTAATGCAGATAATTAACTCCAGCGGAGCAACAGCAGGCACGCACACAGCACAGCACAACATCCTGCTCGAGAAGGAAACAGGCCACTGACCTAGACCGTTACAAGATGGAAATATTCTCCCGTGATAGCTAATTGATTTTCTGACAAAACACTGACCAAATTGAATCGCATCATCCCGAAGTTTGTTTGGGGTCTGAGAGAGCTCTGTTAATAGCTCAGAAAACATACTTATCATTGAGCATTGGGATATAATTAAATTTAGAAAAACACAATTAACAATTTATAATAAAATAAAATCAAGCCCACTCTGACACATAAGCACCACTATGCAAAATATCAAAGCACATGCCTGACTATCTGACATCAAACTTGCACTGTTTCTTTGTTTTTCCTGAGTCCAAACATACAGAAACAAAAAGGGGGGGGGGGACATGTAACATACACATGTCCATATTATACATATAAGAAAAAAAACAAACAAGGAATGACAGGGTAAATGGAAACAGAGCAATTGTAATAGGAAAGGAGGGTTCAGCCTTTGTCCCTCATATGGTGGCAGGAGGATACATACTGCACTGCCAGGTGAATACACTTTTCTTTTTTTCATATTTTCATTAAGAAAACCTAAAAAGGATCAACAAAATACAGTTAGTAATATAACGCATTACTTTCCATAAAAAGTAACGAAGTACCGTAATTACTTACTTTTTTAGGGAGTAACGCAATATTGTAATGCATTACTTTTAAAAGTAACTTTCCCCAACACTACTGGCTCTTAACTCTTTTAAAGTTGAAGCTGAGGCTTCGCGCTGGAAACAGTGTTGCCAGATTGGATGGAAGATTTCCAGCCGTAAAGCTCACCAAGACTCACCCAAAACTTTAACTGTCAAAATAATGTGATAGAATGTTATTACCATGTCAATTAAGGTTGATAAGGACCATTTTAACTCATTAAAACAAAATGATGACGACAAAATATAAAAATAGATACATTTCACAGGAAAACGGATCAAATCAGGGCAAATACAGTAGAGAATTACTATATGCAGGCAGACACCATGTCAAAACGCAATCAAGAAATTCACCGATATCCTCGCAAAAACACATGCATCATTTTCAGTTTCAACAGCCAATTTAAATGCAAAAAGTGCCCAACATAATTGGAAAAAGCAACGTAATTAGCAGGTATTTCACACTCGTTCATGCACACACCATGACAGTCAAAACAGTGTTATTCATCGATAAATACTGTACGATAATGTGACAAAAATAAATAAATACAATTAACAACAATAATGTGCTTACCTTCGTGTCACTCTTTCATTTCAGACAGAACTAGAGGAAGTCTTTCGTGGATCATAATACAGAACTTTGCACTGTCAAAACTAATCAAGTCCAGCTTTTTAAAACATGTCCTGATGCAGGACAGGACCTTATAGTCCCAGATATTCAGTTTCGATTTTGATTCATTTATTCAACCGTGCTCCGATTTCAGGTGTAACTTTAATTCACGTTTTGAGAGTGGAGTCACTCTCCCACTCTTTAGCGTGTAACTTATATTTAGGCCACTCTGGCATCGTGATAACTTGAAAATACTGCTATACTTTCAAAATCTGAGCCCTTGTGGCGCTAAAACCCCTCACTCGTGAATCATCACGTACTGATCGCTGATTGGCTAAAAGTGTGCTCGTGGCGATGACTGATTAGATGCAGTACATGCACAATTGGGTTTTGTTCTTAACCAATTAGGCTAAACAGTTTTGAAAACCGCAAAACTGACTCCAAACCAGCCCAAATTTTGTCCATCTGCCCAAACCAATGTTTTACCCGCAAAATCAAACCTACCCAATCTGGCAAGGCTGGCTGGAAATCGCGCTCTGCTACTGTGAACCGTAAACCCCGCCTACTTTGATTTTGATTGGCCATCTCAATTACTTTACAGCAAGATCTTTAACTCATCCTAACAACAAACAGAACGCTGCGTAATAGAGTGTAAAAGCAGTGCAAGAATTTCAAATACCAACTGGAGGGGACGATTTGACCAATTCTAAATATGGGATGGGGACTTGTCCCCCTGTGTCTATGTTGGCTATGGCTCTGCTATTCACCAGTTCTCAAATGGTTTGGCTTCATGACCCACAGTGACTCAATATAGCCTAGGCTATCACACACACATTGTATTTAACCCTCTGATGCATCGTGGTCACTACAGTGGACAGATATTTGGAAGCCATTTTGAACCATTTAAGATAGCCTCATGTCCCAACCACCAACTGGCGAACCCCCAAAGTGTTGTGTACGATTCCATTTAATTGGTGTCTTTTTATCTATTTTTTTGCTTTGAGATATTGCATAATATATTCAAAATGGCCGGGGTAAAAGGGGAGGCACCATGTAACTTGGGAATAAGTGTTAAATACTTTTATTCTCAGAAAACCACAGGTACAAAAAATATTTTTCAGTTAAATAGGATGTCAGAGATAGATTCATCCAGATTTTAACAATTTTTCTTGTACATTTTTTCTCTGTGACAGAAAATATATCCGTCCACTACAGTAGACCATGCACCAAAGGGTATAATTCTGCCTATGGGTCTGTAGGTTCTGCCTTATTTGTATGTTTTATTAAAATGATGATATAATTTACACTTGGTTTTATTGAACATAAATATTAAATAGTCTTCAGATTTTAGCATTTATTTCAATGCAGTTTATATTTATTTATTAAGTCATATAAAACTGTAGGCATGTATACATATATACTGTATGAGTGCAGATATATGTGCGCATGATTGTGTTCGAGTGTGTGTGTTTGTATTTGTGATCATGTGTATGAATAGCCCACACACCCCTGACCCATAGACACACTCTTACATTTCGTTTGTTACACTTCACATTTCTGTGCCGTCATGACATAGCTTGTTGTTATTGAATGTTCTTACGTGTATTCAAACCATTTTCACATAGTAAATATTTTAAAAAACGTGTTTTTTAAGACCACACATTTAGTTCTATTGATTCACTTTTTATACCTTTGATCGTCCACTACAGTGGATATATATGTAACTCCCTCAAAATATAATATGACAAAAAAAAAAAATTTGGCATGATTTTTCACTTGATTAAAAATGTAAAAATGTACTTTGTGATTTAATAATTCATGCATCGGAGGGCTAAATGCACTTAAAATCAACGCTAGAATTTGTATTAATATTAGGGATGCACAATTATATCAGTACCATATCTTTACATTTATTATATGGTTTATTTAATTGTTCATGTTCATTTCTTTTGTTTGCTAGATCACCTTTGCCATCACTTAATTTTAAAAAACACTAATTTAATATCACTGTTAAATGTGACCTTTAGCGAATCTCTGAATATCCGTTTTTCAAACCTTAGATAACGTTACGATGCCTAAATTCACTCCTAGCATTTAAAACTATTTTAGATGACTCTATTTTTAATTTTAGACATAGCCTAATATAGCATTTTACAAATCAGCCATAACATCAAAATAATTCAACTTATTGGAAATGTACAGAATTTTTTTTATCGACTCATGAATTTCTTCCAAAATGCTGTTTGACATCAACAGGAAGCATCTTCAACTGGTCAGATGACAGCAGTTGCCCCTCCTGAATGTAGATGAGACAAGACAGCATCTAATTAGAGTGATAGCAAACAAATATGCAGAGAAAGGAACTAGCTATCAGGGGTGAAATAAAGAGTTTAGTGCCTTGTAAACAGTGGGGACTTGCCCATAAGAAGTGCACTCCAAGGGCTCTCTCATCTTCATGAAGAGGGCATCCAGAGACAAACTATGCTCATTCAAACGGCAAATTAATTTAATTACAGCAACATGCAAAAGCGGTGCTGCCACACATAATGGGAGGAGCAGGAAGGAGGGAGAGCAAACAGACCATTGTGGAAAACAACTGCCTCTCGGTCTCATTCCCTGGGATACAGGAGATAAGGAATCCCTGGGAAAGAGAGTTTTGTGAGCTGAGAGGCAGAGGTGTAGACATAAGGTGCAAGCAAATCAGGGCACCATCTGTTTCTTTAAAGGTGAGAAAATGGGGCGCCCTTTTAAGAGTGATGAGAACACATCTCCATTTTCAGATGCATGGTGAGGGACATACAGTAAATACAGACATGCAACATCACAATGTCAAAGATGTTGCTAGTGAGGACATTCCTTTAGTGTATAAGATATTAGTTAGAAAGGCCTGGGTGCTTGTTTAGAATCAACTCCATGCATCTCATATACAATAACCTCTTTGATAAAAGTAATTACTAGGGAAATGCAATAGAAATAAGCAATTTTCACATACTTCTAGAAGAGCAAATGTCAAATGATCGCCAAAATTAAATGGCTTTAATAAAGGTTCATTTCAATTAACCTGATTGACAATTTAGTTTAGCACCTCGATGGAAAATGTGGCACAAAAAACAATCATGACTCATGGAGTGGAAAACAGGACTCGTCATTAAACGTTTCCCAGTACTACAAAATGTGAGCAATTACAACATCTAGACACATTTAAGAGTCAATTAATCATTTATAAAAAGAGTCAAAATAATTATTTACCATTTAAATCTTTATTTCTTTAAAATAACAGGACATCAAAGTTATTTGTGTTACTCTGAATACCAATACAAAAATTTAATCACTATGAATATACAGCACAGGACAAAACAAAGATATTTTCCCAATGACGAGCATTTATAAAGAGGTTTGCAGACAAGAACAAAGCCTGAGGAATTTCACCGTTCTTAAAAGTGGCTCCTCATCAGACAAGGCAGGCAGCTTTAAGGCACACAGACATCATGGCACGTTGAGTTTCCTCTCCTGTAGGCTCTTTCCTCTGGGCTAAGACAAAACGAGACACCTAAACTGACAAAAGATGGTGCAGATTTCCACATATAAGGCATGGAAGAGAACGAGGCAGTCTGGAAGGTTTAAGATAAATGGCACTGAATACTGCCTGATAAAAAAACTATTAAACAATTAATTAAAAGCCTATTGAACACACTGCGATTCTCCTTCTAGTTCAGGTCACATTTTGCAATAAATAAGATCGTTTGTTTAAAGCATGTTACGATCCCATTTAATCAACATAAATACTACTCATTTTGGATAACCTTTCCAACACAAATCCCAAAGATTACTGTTTTTATATGGTAGCGGGGGTCCAATGAGTCAGTTTTCCTGTAATTATTTGCACGGATGTGATCAAACAAATAGCAGTGGCACACCAAGGTTCTCCACAATGCCGTAGGCAACTAGTATTCATTTAGCAGGGAAAGACATCAGATAACCTGTAGTTTTATAATGCAGAATGGAAATTTTAAGGTGCCGTCACATCAGCTCTGGTTTCAAAAGATGACTTAGCCTTGTCTCTTATCTGGCTCTCTCAAAATTAAGCATAAATATTAAGAGAGCATTCAACAAATCACATAAAAAGGAGAATTCTGAGCAATCTCCTGTAAAATCATTCCAATATCAAAAGGAGGAGTGATGCATGTGAAGAGCTTTTCCCACAGCTTGACCAATCAGAACCGGCCTCATAATCAACCTCTGCAGACAGACACAGACCTGAAGCATCAGCAGAGTGAGTCAAACGCATGCAGTATGTGGAGAAGCTCTTTAACAGTTGTATTTTTGACCTCTTCGGCCCTCCAGTGCCCATGCAGTGGGCGTGAGGATTTGAGGGCACTGTGCTGGAGTTTCTGGGAGGTAAAGTCATTATGTGCTTCTCTAGATGGACCGCTTCACCTCAGTTCATGGCTGATGGAAGGGGGCGGGACAGAGCATAAGGTGAATGGAGGTTTGGGGATTAGAGAGGAGTGAGGAATGGGGGGGTAGAGCGCTGGAGGGGTGTTAGATTTCACGGCAGACCGGATGGTGCTCTCCGAGGCCGTTGGCCTGGGTGTTATTCTCATTGAGCCGACGGACACGGTACATCTCGTAGTGGATGCTGCTGGTGATGTCTTTAATGTTCTGCATGTGGGTTCTGCAGGACATGAGCCGATAACACATTAGGATGACAAAAACCAACCCAGCGTGATGGGTAATGAATAATGCAGATGTCAGTCACTAACACTTTCACTTAGATTTGCAGTGATAGTTCACCCAAAAATGATAATTCTGTCATCATTTACTGACCCTTAAAAAGGTCCAAACCTTTATTATCCTACTTTAGTCCGTGAAACACAAAAGATATTTGGGAAAAATGCCTGTTTTTTTGTTTTGCTTTTTGTCCATTCAATGACTCCAAAATGTTTGAACAAGATTTTGACTTTGACTGGCTTTCATCGTATGGATAAAACAATGTGACGTGCAAATAGCAAATGATGACAGAATTAAATTTTTGGACAAACCATCCAAAATTTAGTGACAGCTGTACACTTCTGAAAAAGAAGTACACTTTAGCATTCTTTTAAAAAGTAGTTACAGAATTAATTTACTTTCAAACAACATACTTAAGTGTGAATGGAATGTAATGTTTTCGGACACTTCAGTCCATGTTAATTGCAATTAAATGCAAATTCATAATTACTTCTATTGTCTTAGAAATGTGGTTGACGTGAACTGTCGAATATCCTGATAAGGATTTATGGTAAACTAAAATATACTGTAATGTCATTTCTATTAAAATCTGTATGTCATGCATTTAAATATATTTGTAATTACACATTTGTAATGAAGTTGCTATTTAGTACATTGAAAATATATTAACTTTAAAATGTTAAATAACACTACAGCTAAAGGGGTCATATGATTCGATTTAAATTTTTCCTTTCTCTTTGGAGTGTTACAAGCTCTTGGTGCATAAAGAAGATCTGTAAAGTTGCGAAGACTAAAGTCTCAAATCCAAAGAGATATTCTTTATAAAAGTGAAGAGTCAGCCACGCCTACCTAAAACGGCTCGTTCTAACACGCCCCCGCATACCTACGTCACGATGTGGGAAGATTTGCATAACGCCACCCAAATGTTCACGCAAAGAAAGAAGGCATAACTTTTATTCTCGCTGTAGTATTGTTGTTGCCGCCGCCATGTCGTGAAGGCGCTGTGTGCATCGTTGTGAAAGCGAAACTACTTTGTTTGGTCTTCCAAAAGAGGACGATATCTGCTTCGTCATGCCTGGAGCTGATCCGTGCTGGTCGCTGAGGAAATACATCAACTTCGCGCTGTTGATTGCCGGCTCGGCTTTCACCGTGGACGAAGCGGAGTCCAGCCCGGGGTCGTCACATGTGGTTGCCGCAGGCATCACAATATGTTAAGGGACGTAACATTTCCGTCACACGCTTGAGGAATTCGGCCAATCACAACACACTGGATAGCTGGCCAATCAGAGCACACCTCGCTTTTTCAGACCGATGAGCTTTGTAAAAATCGACGCGTTTCAGAAAGGCGGGGCATAAAGGAGAAACAATAATGTACAGTATGTGGAAAATAATGTGTTTTTTTAACCTTAAATCGCATAAACACATTTAATTACACTAAATACACAAAATAATGTTCTTTTTAGCAGCATCATATGACCCCTTTAAAATTATAAATCAAGTACATGTCCTTTAGAATGTTAGTCAACACACCCAAATAAGTGTACTTCTTTGAAGCACGATTATTAAAACATTTTAAATCTACTTTTAATAGTACAACAAATTTGACAACAAATTTGTAATATGTCAAATTTGATATATTACAAAGAGCACTTTTTAAGTGTACTTAAGTGTTTTAAGAAACAGTCAGAAACTTGTACTCCTTGATTAAACTTAAATGGCCTTAATTAAAGTACATTTGACAATGAAGCACACTTCTTTTCCACAAGGGTATACTTGTAATACTGTTTGTTAACCACAGACATAGACTTAATCCGCTGACCTTATGAGGAGGTCCCGCAGGTAGGCAAACTCACAGTGGACAATATTCTCAACTATAGACACCAAAACACAGCAGACACAAGAGTTACAAACAGAAGGCAGAGAGCACTGATCAGATTTCTCTCTAGCCATTTGGAGCAACACATAAAGCAATAAGCACTTGTTCACTCGGTGGAGCTGTTGCAGGTATACTCGGGGAGAGGTGGACAGAGATGAGACAGAATCACCCCAATCTCCAGTAATTCAATTTAAACCGAAGCCTTCCAGAAAGATAACCCTGAGAGCCTGACAAATTCAGTGGGACAAATCCACAGCTGCCTGGATGTGAAGAAATGTTTATGAATTATAGATTACGTCAAACTCCACAAAAGAGAACGAGAAAGCCACCATGAAATAGACATCCAGTGCAGGAAATTAAAGGTTTTCAAAGAGAGACTTTAATAAGAGGAGTCAAACTCTTCAGAAAGATTACAGGATAATTACATTCATTTGACTCAAAACATCTCACCTAAAATTAAAGAGTTTTTACTATGTGAGCTGCTAAGTACATCAACCACCCAGATAGTTACTATTCAAACAAGGTTGTATATTACTCTACAATAAGACAAGACTTTAGTCTGTATAAATGATATAATATAATAGAATTTTACAATTATAATATGTGACCCTGGTCTTAAAGGCACAATATGTAATGATTTTTTTATTAAAATATCCAAAAACCACTAGAACAGTGTTATATATTTTGCTGACTTGTGTACTTACTTTATCCCAAATGTTTCGAAGAATGTTTAAATCCAGAGAAATAAGCAATTTTAACTAGTGACACGGACCGTGTCTATAGTGCCAATGTGTCACCTGCCAATGACGTCATAACCCCTCGATTTCCGTTTTGTAGAAAACATGGAAACACCAAAGACACTTTAATATGTTGTGTTTTAATAGACAGGTGACGACCGCACAGAGTAGCACTATAACAGAACTTTCAAATGTATCTAGTATGATAAAACAGCGCTGCTTTTGAGGTGTGTGTCACGCTCGTTCAGCGGCCTCGTTTCGCTTTGACGGCTTTCCGCCTCACTCTGCTTCAAACTACTACGTTAATAAATCATTAGCTCATCCATGAACATGATTTCTGCCCGAGTCCCGTCAGATTGCATCGGCTGTGGGGATGAAGACCACAACTCCCATGATTCCACACTCAGTCACAGCGTCATCAAACTAAGCCTTTGTCTATTTGTTTATTTTGAATACACGCCCTCTAGTGGCGAAAATTACATTTTGTGCCTTTAAGTCGCTGGGGTATATTTATAGCAATAGCTAAAAATACAGTGTATGGGTCAAAATTATTGATTTTTCTTTTATGCCAAAAATCATTAGCATATTAAGTAAACCTCATGTTCCAAGAAGATATTTTGTAAATTTCCTACTGTAAATATATTAAAACTTAATTTTTGATTAGTAATATGCATTGCTAAGAACTTCATTTGGACAACTTTATAGGCGATTTTCTCAATATTTAGATTTTTTTGCACCATCAGATTCCAGATTTTCAAATAGTTGTATCTCGGCCAAATATTGTTCTATCCTAACAAACCATACATAAATGGAAAGCTTATTTATAGGAAAGCAAATTGACCCTTATCAAGGGTCCAGGGTCACATATATGCTATAATCTAAAATTCAATATTAATGTTACAAAAAAATTATATTCCAAATAAATGCAGTTTCTATTCATCAAAGAATCCCGAAGTAATAAGTACTATTATTATACATAATTAAATTACTTGGGGCAAAAGGGGAAATGGTGAAGTCCTCATCAATGGAGGCATTTAACTGTCCAGCAGCGCGCTGACTCACAGGCAAAATGACGCACTCATAATGGTCTTCAGAATGGGTCCTCATTTACAGAGGATAAGGCTTTCTGATGTTTGACTCATAGCCGTGTGTCTGTGGTTAATGAGCTCCCTTGATGTGCTTTTGGAATGTAGCTGTCTGCATAGTCTGCTTAATCACTTTCCCTCTCTCTTCTCTAAAGAGGTTTAGAGACCAAAGAGTCACAATACCTTCAATGGTTCCCCATTTTGTTTTCCTTCCCAATAGCCTTCTCCCATTGACCTGATACTCCTGGTCGCTTCCTACTACTGCAAAAGGAATCATTTCCTAAAGGACAGAGGAAAGAAACAGATAATATCACCATGTTCTTAAATGAACTATGGATATTTTCTAAATGTACTCCAAACTCACTCTTATTTTCTCATTGATCGTTCTGTCCTCCGCATCCTCATCAAACTCTTTCTGTGGATAGACGTCAATCCCATTGGCTCGAAGCTCTTGCCTGATCTATACAAAATGACACAGTACTGTATATATAAAATCATGCAATCCTTAGAAACACTTCATTTGAACCATTCCTCGATAATATATATTGAATATCAAAAGAAACACATTTCTTTTCAATACAGCAATTCTGTGCAAGACTGGACTGTGACATCACAGGGTGAGCATACTTTGAAACTCTCATTTTTCCTTGAAGTTAAACTAAGTTTGGCTTTTCGTCCCTTCCTGGTTAGAGAACAAATGCTTTTGGAATCTGTCAGGAGCTTTTTCCAAAACAGAAATATCTGTGCCTGTGCTCCAAACTGCATGTGTTCCTCCTGTAAGAGGCATGCCAGCACAAGCACAAAAAGCCGTTGAGGTTGGAGAGTACTTCTTTACTGCTATGTGAAACGCAACCAACAATCCCAGAACAGATGTTGCTTACCTACACTTCATCATACCATGTGTCATCTCAGACTCATACCAGTGCTCTAAAACGGCATAAACAAACTAGTCCACTGCAGCTTTGTTTCAGAATAATCAAAAGCAACAAAAAAAAGTTTAAGACTTCCAAGACAGTGCTTGTTTTTTTGCCATGCATTCTGTCTTAAGTAATCCACCATCACATCATAAATAAAACTGCATTTGTATTTTGACAGAGCAGTAGTGTTTCTGTAGAAGCTGTAGAGACACCATCTGCAGTCTTGGAAATCTCTTAGGGAAGAAAAAGACTAGAATAACAACAAGACAGCATGTACTATTCTTCCACACATCGATGCATCGGTTTGTGGTATTCACAATATTCCACCGGGGCTTGCCGCACAAAGATCCACATTGTATTTTGTCTGATTCTCATACAAAATGCCGGGCACAAAAATAAGTGTCCATGATTAAGGAAAGGAATCTTTTAAAAATATATGCGGCAAGTTTTTAGAAATGCACACAGAAATAGGGTTTTGAAAAACATTAATGCCATTTTCAAGAAAATGTAAGTTTAATGACTCATAAAGTAATGTGCAATGTACCAAAAACAAAAAAATGTTCCTTACTCCTTGAATACATGTGAGTGTACACATCCTAATCTCAATATTTTCAACAACGTATTAATAAAATATATGTAAATTATTTTATTTTCCTATATTCAATAAACAAATAACATAAAATCTAATATTAAGTTGGTATTTCTGCCACACCACGAGACATAAAAATGTCAAATGATCTGTTATTTAAAGATACTTTACGCCACTTCAGTTTGAAAGTGTTTTTCAAATATTAATACACAGTGAAGCGGTTCTGTTGAATATTCTACAGTTTCTACAATATTTTATCTAAATAAATAAAAAAATAAGTACAGCAGCACATTAACTTTAACTCTGTAAAGAATAAAGCAATAACAGCCATTCATTTGTAAGTCATAGTTTAGCTCACCTTCTTTTTGAAGAAGTCCCTCTCCTCCAGAGTCAGGGTGTCAGCCTTAGCGATGACAGGAACGATGTTCACCACCTTACTAAGACGTCTCATGAACTCCACATCCAAAGGCCTAAGACTGAGGAAATGACAAAGGAGAAATAGATGTGATGGACTGCACTTCTTAAAAGCAATATAATGAAACCCAAGTTACTTCTAACAGGACTACACATTAACCACCAGGGGGCGAGAACCACCCAAAATAAACACGTTCTTACACACACTCTTAAAGATGCTTGGGCATGGAAAGATTGTTCACGCAATGCTTTAACAGAGGTGTAAAGAGACCTTCGAAAGTGAAATGGAAAAAAACTGAAAAGGAAAAGGCACAGATTCTTAGAACTGACAAAATCTCCTGCCTGTGTGACTGCAGCAGACCCAGACTGTAGTCTCTGTGGCTGACAGTTTGACTCTAATTAGCCGAGCTGTTCAAAGCCAGGATGCAGCTGCTGAGCAGTGACATCTGCAGTGCTGGATGGACATAAAACAGTCAGTCATTCACAGAAAGGCCTGCACTCACACTCAGGACACCGAATCCATGGGTGTGTGGTTGGCATACGTGTTCACGGTCCTTAGATCTTTTTAAAAATAGGTTGGATAGATGGGTGGATGATCTCTCAAACTGATCAGAAGTCACAGTAAAGGCATTTATTATGTTACAAAATATTTCTATTGCAAATCAATTCTTTTGAAATTTCTGTTTATCAAAACAATAAAAAAAAACGTATCAACGTTCCACACAAATATTAAGCAGAACAACGGTTTTTAAGATTTATAATTACAAGAAATGTTTCTTGAGCAGCAAATCAGCATATCAGAATGATTTCTGAAGGATCATGTGACACTGAAGACTGGAGTAATGACGCAGAAAATTCAGCTTTGCATCAATAAGGAATAAATTACATTTTAAAAAATATATTCAAATAGAAAACACAATATTACTGATGCTTGTATTCTTCATTAAATAAATACAGCCCTAGTAAGCATTAGAGACCTCTTAAAAAACACTTCTGAATATTCAATTCATATTTTTCACACTTGATTTTTTTCTTTTATAGAAACTTATGTACAAGTCATACACAGTAGTATAAATTTCAATAATTTCTGCTGACACAAATTAAACCCAAGTAGATCAATATTTTGGCATAAACTCTATTTAGGTGGTTTGCTTTACACTTCTTAGTCCATAAACACATTTTATTCTAAAGGCCACTAAAAACTATCCTGCAGTACATGAAGAAGAAGGCAGAATGCCTGGAGACTCGAGCTGGCCAACAACAGCTATAAAAACACAAGCATACACAATGATTATCCATCAGAGTGAAACAGACCACCCACTTAATCTGGCACAAAGATATTATTATATGCAACAAGAAAATGTGTTGATGGTAAACAGTGAATACAAATCCCTGACGTAAACAGTAGCTACTCAGGAGGGCAAAGTGTATTTCAATCTATAAAATATTTTAAAATCCCAAAGAACCACATACTGAAATTAAGTTGGAAAAATGCTCTTTGGATCCCTAAATGTTTCTGTAAGAGTCACATTGTTAAAAGCCTGCCCTTCCAGTCAAAGGTCGAGCAATAATGCGTTATACAAGGTCTTGTTAAAATAAGTGTGGTGACTCTACTCCACACCAATTTTACAAGCAGGTCAGGTTTTAAAGCTAAAATTATTAAACCAAAAGATGCCCAGGCAGTTCCTGTTTCTAAAAAAGGTCACAAGAACACAAGTATTAGGGGGTATTTATAGCCTATCTGGTCACAGTGTGTTCAAGTATAAACTGAATGTGCAAAAATCAAATATCAAGACCCAGCTCGTCTTGATTTACTATACACTGAACAACACTTCATTCTGCAGAAAGAACAGTACTGCCCTCTGGAGGCCCTGACATTCCTAACCATCCTTTCCCACAGAGTTTCCCCCCTTTATTGTACATAATCATTAGGCAGGCAATGTACAACACTTATTCATGCTAACAGAGCTGATATTAGTTACTAGACATGAGGTATATGCAGCACAAGGCCTTTAGAGTGATCCTTGAACACAGTTTGAGTATTCAAAGCGTCTTTATGTTCACATGGATGTTTAGGTAAGTGAGGATCTGTTTCAAGTCACTTCTAAAGTACACATATGTATGTTTACTAACCAGTGTCCTGTGGGTGGTATGAAGTATATGCAGCAGTGCACTCGTGAGTCTGGGATCCTCTTCTTCCTGTCAATATTGATCTCTTCCTGCAAGTACTGCTCATACTGGTCATTGATGAACTTCATTATGGGCTGCCAACTGTTGAAAGGAGATGAATGAGAAATAAATGTAATGACACTTCTCCTTCAAAATGTCTCTAGACTAAGAGTGATCGGCACTACATTGATCTCTTAGGATTTTCCAGTCGGATATTCATAGAAGATGAAGTGTTGATCACCATCACTTCGATAGTTGGGAATGTTGGCATGTGGTTTTATTTTGGAGAGTTTGATTGATGATCTGCAAGCATGGCTTCACAGATGGGTGCAGAGCATGCCCAGAACAAAACTATACAGCCAACACTAACAGAACTGCTTTAGATTGTCATTTCTATTTCACAGAAGAGGACCTGACTAAACGAAGCACATTTTAGACCATAATAAAACTGGAGGCTACTTTACCAATTCTCGTTGTTGATCTGGTCACCAAACCCTGGTGTGTCTATGACCGTCAGCTTCATTCGAACTCCTTTCTCCTCGATATCTGTTTACAATATGGACGACAATATTAAATCATACAACTAACGCACTCAAAAAAGCATGTCCACTGAAACCTGATGAAATTAAGATTTTATTGAATTCTAGTTCAATAAAAAAAATGGATCCAGCTGTGCAGCTTTACCATGACTGATGGACTTGATCTCGATGGTTTTGGGAATCTTTTCCTCAGCCGTGCCCTGGAAAGACTTACGGCTCACCTTAGACTTGAAGAGTGTGTTCATCAGTGTGGACTTCCCCAAACCACTCTGACCTGTACACATGTAGAACAATCATGTTACAAAATACACTACACTCATTTTGCCCAAATTTTTTGCCATGTTTTGCAATCTTGATGAGTCAACACTAGTTGCCGCAAGTCAGAGCCAGTCTGCAGATTTTGGTCAGCCAGAATCGACAGACTTCACAGAAATTACACAGTGTATGATGGGCACAGACTCTGGTTTTTTGAACTTCAGAATTGATTTGATCCAGTTGGAGGAAAACAAACGTGTTTGGTATTTTGAGCCAATTTTATAACACATTGTTTTCATTTGTTAATTTGTCTCTCAGCAACGAGGCTCATGTCTGCGCAAGTTTGTTGTGTTAAGAACGACTTGAAAGTATGGTAGTCTGTGATTCTTGGTGCGAGAATCAGATAAAAGAATATTCACTTCAAAAATGGCACTAGCACTTGACGAATTACTGACAAATGTCAAAGTGAAAACAAATCTATTCAAAATTATCTAAAATAATCAAAAATAATTACATTTGGCAAATCTAATTGAAAATCCCTTTGAGTATATCAGTAAATCAATCATTAAGAAACATAAAGAGTATGGCAGAGCTGTAAATCTTCCCCAAAAACTGAGAGACTAATGAGACTCTGAGTTCAGCTTCAGTTGCGGAGACAGTTTTACAGCTTTATGGGAGCGTGGCAAAGAGAAAGCCACGGTTCAAAAATGTCACATGGCATCTCGGCTACAGAGTGCCAGAAGGCATGTGGGAGACTCTGCAGCCAGCTGGAAGAAGCTTCTATGGTTTCATGAGACCAAAATTGAGCCATTTTTTGGCTGTCAGACTAAACACACCATTTGGAGCAAGCCAAACGCTGTCCATCATCACAAACACACCGTCCCCACTGTGAAGTGCAGTGGTGGCAAAATCATTCTGTGGAGATGAAAGATGATGCTTGCACATCAACACAAAGCTACAGTACATAATAATGGCTTATAAACAACAACATTAATGAGCCAAATCAGAGTCTAGATCTCAGTCCAGATGAGAATTTATAGTTGGATGTCTATATTGACTAGAATACTTATGCATATATATTTTGTGTGTTTAATAAATGTGATCAACTAATGTGATCAATCTTGACAAATTTGTAGAATTTTCATTTTGAATTGAAACAAATGTTTTAACGGTTATAATTTTTTCATTTAGCAGATGCTTTTATCCAAAGAGACTTACAAATGAGCCAATAATAATCATTAGTAAGCAATGCCAAGTTTAAATTAGAATCTATATTAGTACACAAGCTAGAGCGAAGGTAAAATGCAGGAAAGAGAGGACATTTTTATTTTATTTTTAAATAAATAGTTGCATTTGCAGCACATCATTCGTTTTATCACTCTCAAAAAGACTAAAATCAATGTAAATCAATAAAACTTCCAAGGATGTTGAATACTGTTTACATGCCCTTATTCATTCACAGATAACAAGTGATGCTTCCACTCGAGTTGTCCTGCGGTTTGACTGAAGCTATCATTTCTTTGGTTCTTGCTAACAGGAGTTTGTGTTTTCTTTAACCTGGCTAGCTCACATCCGTCAGCCTTGGGCTCATCATATTGTAGTAATGAGGGCCTGTTCCTTTCTTCACGGAGTTGGGCTGCTAATTCTCTCTCTCTCTAAACACCCTGTCATCCAATCCCACCACTGACATTGGATTCAGATGTGTCTTGCTGCCTTCCTTCCCCTGTATGCTGACTAGTATCTACAAAGGCAGCACTTTTCAACTTTCTGACACTTTCGTCAGGAAAATGTGAGGGAATGTGAGAGACAGGAGTCAGGACAAACAAGCTGCAGCTGGAAATGGGAAAGCTGATGCTGAGGGTTGGCTCTCTCAGGTCTGACTGGGTTAAGTCAACAGCAGGTTTGGCCACATTGACCCAGAGAGCCACATGCGAGAAACCAGCTGCAGCCTTGCGCAAGTATAAGTTCATTTTGCTGTCTTCAACAGAGCTTGTGATTATTTCCTCTTGTAAACACTACATAAATCATTCGAGGTTTAATACAGGAACTGCATCCTCTGGGATGCTAATGCTGAAACAGAAAAATACCACCAGGGGATGCCCTAAACACTTTGCCCTATTTACATTCTTATTTCCTCATTCCAAACTCCACTTGTCGCAAGTTATTAACCCATTTTCATAAGCAAGCTGTAAGACTTCAGCAACTTAATTTTTGCTCTGTGATCAAAAACAAAACAACAGAATTCGCTAAAATCTTTAAAATCGTTTCCCTGTTCATATAATTTTTTTAAAATTTGGTCAATATCAGATTCGAGTGTGAAGATGTGAACTGATCACGGTCCTGACTCATATGTGCAAAAGAACAATAAGAAAGATGGCACGCATACTAACTGAAAAATCAAAGAACTACGGGTATGTAAAAATAACGCCAATCTAGAGTGACGTAAAAGTCATATGAATTCCAATATGACTGTTCAGATTGAGGTTGCATTGCAAAACATTGGACATGTATCTGATTTAGTACCACATATAGAAGTGACCCAAATCAGAACAGAAAATTCAGAAAATCAGATTCCATGTGGTTTGTGCTGTTTATACTGCTAAAAACTTTTTTGTAATTTGGACAACTTTTGCCTGCAGTCTGAATGTAGCCATAGACACTAGGTGGTGGCTGTTTTAACTGTGCTAAAATAGAAACACTATGGCAATCACCCAGAACAACATAGCAAATACTAAACCCTAACCTAAATTTAATGAAGTACAGCATTGGTAGCACATCCTGATTGACAGCATTACTGTTTGTCACTCTGAACTCTTAGCTGAATTCATGAAGTCTGACTTTTTCTTGACAGGTGAATGTGTGAGTGAGTGAGTAGACCAATGAAACTGGCTGCGGGCATGATTTGCACTTGAAAAGACAACTACAACAGAGTCATACCACTATTAATCAGTGCACCTCAAAGATAAAAATATTTCAGTCTCCTAAAGTATGTGGCCTGTCAAGTATTGCTGACTTCCCATTTCTCAGAATGTACTGTAAGCTAACACCAAATAACACCTTCAGTGCACTAGAACGATTATGTGATCAATGAATATGTCGGTTCATGAATGTCAGTTTAATTACAGAAGGTTTTATTCTTCCTCTACTGAAGATGTGAATCTAATTAAACTCATTAATACAGTGCACCTAACAGACTAAAAATACAAATGCTGATCCGCTACAATAGCACAGACCTCAAGAGCTTCAAGATAAAACACGAACAAGCACACATAGGCTAAAAAATACACTAACATGTAAGAACGAACATAAAAATGAACATGGAATAACACCGCCTGACTGGTGGCATTTAATTGAGCACTGCTTATGAAAGCCTACGTGTAATTTGCCTTGCGTTGTTGTGTATTTGGAAGTGTTATGGAAAATTGAAGCTTTGATAACTATAAGATGTTTTATTAAAGGTTGAAGTAATTAAATGGTTCTCTACAATTCTAATTTACGGCACTATCACTTTTTTTTTTTTTTTAAAGCGGTTTGCCAAATGCCTAAATTACAGGGTATTTTTGTAGCAAGGCTATTACTGAAAGTACCAATGTGGGGGGAAAAAAATGACAAAATCTGATTAAAACACAATTTTAGGCTAGGGCTGGGCAATATGGCCAAAAAAAATTACAATACAATTTTTGGTCCCACTGTATATTATGTGTCCCTAATACCTCTGTACTTGCATAGCAACTAAATGTGTACGTAGTATGCAACCACAGTGTAAGTACACATTGGTACATAGTCTCTACAGCTCTAATATTTCTGTAACTACACACATGTAACAACCCTCAGGATGGTTTGTGTATGTACAAATGTGTAACAGGACATATATAACTACATTTTGTAACAACAATATGTATAAGAGTAATTAGAACCATTTGATCCAGCGGGTGGAGATGGGTAGGTTTCGGGATATGTAAAGTGGGAGGAGTTGGATCTCAAGTTAGTGGAGTTGAAATACCACTGTAATATCAGTGTACTTACATGGTAACTCCCCAGGAACTGTCCACTTAACATAAAGTGTAACATTCTGGACACCAACCACAATTTATATGTAAAGCCTAACTTACTGGTCTCTGCTGTGTAATATCAGAGTAATTACATGATAAATCTAATATAAAGTGTAACACTTTTTTTTACCAAAAAGTGCTGTTAGTCCTGTTACACATTTGTACTTTCACATACCATTCAGTGGGTTGTTACATGTGTAGTTACACAAACATTAGAGCTGTAGATACTATGTACCAATGTGTACTTACACTGTGGTTACATACTATGTACACATCTAGTTACTATGCAAGTACACAGGTATTAGAGACACAATATAAAGTGGGACCAAATTTTTCATACAAGTCAATATCGATAATTATCACAATACATTTTTAAATCTTTATTTCTTTCAAGTTTAAAGGCAGATTTTTGCTCCTAAGTGAAAGTTTATTAAACCAGACCGTTTATTGTTTTAAACGACTCTTTACGGTCAGAACACTTCACGCTTTTTATTTACACTTTTCCAGTAGTTTTTCCTTAACAAAATAAGTATATTAATAGAAAAAAATTATTTCTTACATTCTGCATGTTCTAATGAGTGATATTGCTTTAAATCATGAAACAGGTTTGTGTTGCCTGACTTTGATGATGCATATCTTTAGCACAGTTTGCAGTGCAGGTTTCAATATTAATAATATTACATTTTTTTAATTTACATTTTTTACATCCCACCACTGCCAGGACAGCCTTTTTTAGGGGCAGTCATGACCTAATGGTTAGAGAGTCAGACTTGTAACTCGAAGGTTGCGGGTTCGAGTCTCAGGTCCGGCACGAATTGTCGGTGGGGGGAGTGAATAACCAGCAGGTGAGACCCTTGAGCAAGGAACCGAACCCCCAACTGCTCACGGGGTGCTGCAGCAATATGCCCACTGCTCCGGGTGTGTGTTCACGGTGTGTGTGTGTGTGTTCACTGTGTGTGTGCACTTTTTTGGGTTAAATGCAGAGCATAAATTCAGAGTATGGGTCACCATACTTGGCCACACCTCCCTCCCTCCCTCCCTCCCTCACTCACTCTCTCTCTCTTTTGGTCTCTTAGAAATGCACATTTGACAGTAGTAGTAGCTTGAGTTAGGATTAGTGGTTGACCGATATGGGATTTTTAATTGCCGATGCCGATATTGAGAAATCAATCTGGCCGATTGGCCGACATAATACTAGGGGTGCTCCTATTGATCGGCTACCGATCACTATCAGTCGATAATCGCTTTGGGATGATTGATCGGCGGTCTCTAAAAAGGCAGATCTAAAAAAAACTATCTCAAGCTGATGACGTGCCTGCCTAGAGAAGGTTTGGCACGACATGCAGCGATCTCAGTCTCTGTCTGGCGCGGGTGAAATAATTATAATCCTGAAGGTGAGGTAGTCCCCTTTATATTTCTTAATTAAATAACTTATAAAGTAATTTGAAAACCTTGTGTGAGACGTAATTTCACAAACAGCGTGAGTGAATCACCGCGCGCGCTCTCTCTTTCTCTCTCAAAATACGCAAATGTCTTCAAATCACCACATCGCGTCTGCACTATAAGCGAGCTGCACGCTGCACAGTTGACACAGGAATTGTCACTTGCACAATTGAGGCAGTGTTACATCGTCACTGAAGTTTATAAATTGCATTACTTTTTAATTCTTGCCAGTGTTTAACCATTCAGCGCTCGCACGCTCTCCTGGAGACCGTGCGCTCATGCACACTCGCAGCGCACACACATAATGCCAGGTTCACATTACTACGTTTGCAGTGCGAATGTGGTGCATATTTTTTCCGCACTCATGTTAAAGATTAATAAAGCGTGCACACTGCACACGGTTGCTGTCCAGCAGTGCGTTCCAGTAGCGGTGCGTCTGCAGCAGTGCAGTCTATTTTTGCTGCGCTGCAAGAGCTGAATTAAAGTAACAGTGCATTTTTTGCAGTAAATATGAACATGGATTGAAACAAAAATTTTGTAATTACACCATAAATGCATATTATTAAAGTTTACTGTGTTTCACAGTCAACACATATGGCTTTTTGGCTAGGTTTAAAGGGAAAGAGCACTTTTAGAAAAACAAGGCAATAATAGATGGCACTCGTGGAGGTAGGAAAACAAAGTTCTTTATGAACCGCAGGATTGGTTGTAATAAAGATTTCAATGCAAAAGGAAAGGCAGTAATGCTGACTATTTCTGTCAATGGTAAGTTTGTGATAATGTAAGAAAATAGTTTAAATGTTTTGCCACTTGCTTGAGCAACTTAATATATAAATCTAGAAGTAAATGCAAAAGTAAAAAGCATTGAATAATGTGTTGCTTATATTTATT
>NW_015505306.1:2143958-2151232 GCF_001515645.1 Sinocyclocheilus grahami | reverse complement strand
TAAAAATGTGTGGGGTGTGCACACTTGTGTGAGAGACTATATATATATATATATATATATATATATATATATATATATATATATATATATAAAACACATTTTAATTGTTTAGGTTTTGTAATGTCAATAAATTAATGTCAAAAATAGTATGTGTAATTCCATGTATTTTATGTACAATACATATATAGTTTACCGAGCAACAGGTTGTTTTAATTATAGTATGGAATAGTTGGTTAATACTAAAGATTTATGTCTCTGATCTGTTTCGTTTTGCTTGTCTGTTTCATTGTAAAAAATAATACAAGTCTGAAGGCGTACATGTTTGGTTACCAGCCTACAGCAGCATTAAATAAGACCAGAACATATGAACAGGTATACTACACGCGATATTACGGCAATCATGGGCAATTAAATACAGTGAATATTCCTGAATAAAAATATAAAGGAATTCAAACTTATTATTATTACTTAGAGTTCTCGTGTTGACCCAGCTTTCGTTCTGGAGTGCACCGGCTTTTGAGTCCACTGGAAAACAGCGTCTTGTTTAGACGTACCTGAGAACAACGCGCATATCTGAAGAAGAATTTTTGATTGTTTGTGAGAGAAACATGGTTTCATTTTTGTTCGAATTCGTTTATATAACAGCTGCGGATCTGATCTATCACGGTACATTTGAATACGATTTTTCTGCACGTCGGAGTGTTATTGTATGTAAAACTGCGTAGCGTCACGTTAGAAAGTGAATAATGATTGGTCATTTTACTGTCTGTCAGGTGCTGGCTTCACAAGTTCACATCTGAGTGGCTTGTCTTAAAGAGGAAGCATAAATGCACGATATGGTGTCATAAACCGTTTTGAAAAACATCGGCCACATGGAAAGACTTATCAGCTGATGCAGATATAAAAAAAATTCCAAATATATCGGCGATATATCGGTCGACCACTAGTTAGGATACAGGTGCAAATTTATGTCCATTATCAAAAACAGTAACATCTTTATAAAATTGTAGCAACCAAATTTTTTATAGTGAAAATTAATTATTCTGAGTGTTTGTGTTTTATAAAAGGGGTGCCTTTTTATGAACTGCCTTTTTAAAATAATTTTTTACTGTTTTTATTATTTTGAGGTCCACTTATAATGTAATCAAGATTTTTACATCAAAAAAACAATTTAGAAGTAATAGGCTATTTTCTGTCCTGTTTTGACCCCCCTCATCGGAATAGTAAATGCCCACTGCTATGATTGGCTAACAGTTGTGTATGTTTGACAGCCGACAGCCTTCACAGATGGACGCTGCTGTGATTTAGGTTAAAAACTCATAAATACTCAGTACATACATATCAAATGATCTGTAATAACAGACAAAGCAATAGTAACCACATAATAAACACAGTTACTTGTGTGGTGCAACATGTCGGATGTAATGTCGGATCCAATATATTCAGCACAGCACTCTTTTCCTAATGTTGGGATCAGAAGGAATGCAACGCAAAAACTGTGTTTTTTGCACAACTTGGCACTGCACAGCGTCTTGTCTTCTGAGCATCTTTATTGTTTGGTTTCTGCATAGACCTGCGATAGCCTCGTTATTTACACTACATGCGCGAATCGGTGGGCGGGGCTAATCAGGCAGTGCTGTAGAAGCAGGCACCAATCTTCTGCGGAGGCGGGGTTTAGCCACACTATTACATCATAAAGTGGCACATTCCACAACCTGTCATTTTGGCAGATTGGCTTCAATATAAGCCCTATTTAGACTAACAAGAACGTTTTGATTTCTGAAACTTACAGGATGTTTTTATAGTACAATGACCTCTTATACGTCAAAAGATCAAGGGAATTTTGATTTCTCAGTTCATGACCCCTTTAAAATTATCCATCAGTCTTCCATAATAGCATACATTTAGTTAGTGATAACCACAGTTAAAACCACACATATAGCACCTCAACACCATGGTAAAAATGTAACTATATGGTTTCTAGGTATTTGTATGAAAAACAGTAGTCTAAATTCATTTAGTATAAATGCACAAACGCAATCACAAAATAGCAAAAAATACTGTAATTATATTTCATTACTCCTTTAATATATTTAATACATGTCTACATTAATAATCTAATAAAACTGGATATTAATATCCCACATTTCTGCCACAATATCATGGTGTGGTTAGTGTTACTACAGTAAATTCATGGAAAATAATGGTGATTTGTATATTGAAAAGCCTTCTGACTGCATCTTTGCACACAGTGTTTCTGCTGTTTGTCAGCGCCATTTCATCTGGCTTTAAACTAGTTTAAATCACAGAGTCATTTGTGTTCTTCGCTGTTTAGTGGTCGCATGACTGAGACTTATCAGTGAGTAAATGTATCTGCTCTGGTAAGCTCGCACTGCGCTACCCTTTGAACTTTGAGCTGAGCGGATAAATGGTCTGTGTGGCACGTTTCAAATGAGTAGTGCTGTTTCCTTTCAATACAGTACAGTCCAATCTTTTAATATAAATGTAGCCGACTAATTTGTCATAGATCAATGCTTGAAATGTTGACTCACCCACTACCATGATGTTGAGCTCAAAGCCCTGTTTCATGGCCTTCCTCCTCATCTGCTCCAGGATGGCATCGATGCCCACATAGCTGAAGTCGACGCTGGGCTTCTCCAGGTACATGGCTGGAGGCATCTCTGGTATAACTGACTCTGCCATGACGCTACTGCTGCTGCTGCTACTGCTGCGGTGGCTGGAAATGACCTCTGACCCTGCAGACATGAAGAAAAGACATAATGAGGAGCCATATATCATGGGGCATTTTGTTTTAAAGCTCATATCCACTCAACAGCAGTCAGCAGCATTTACAATATAGTGTATTTTATAAGCTGATACAGACATTCTTGGATAGAATGAGCTTTTACACAGCTGGAAAATAGACATAATAAACAGGCGACTCTTCTCCAGACTGGAGCCAGCTAGCACATTTTTACTTCTCGATTTAAATAAATATCCATTTATTTGAGGCATATTATTGGGCCAAAAAATTTATAATTTCTCTACGAATGAATCCATCATGTGAAAGAGCCCCTCTCCAAATCATCTACTGACATTATTTAGAGTACAACAATCTTATGACCCCTCGGTGATCAGGCTGGGATCACAATACATTACATTATGTCAAAAGCCAAGGCACATTGTGTCTGGAATATGATCGGATCACTGAAATCACATTTAAAAGTGATCTGGAACAGATTTTCACCACATTTAAATTAGGGTGTAAATGCATATGTGCTGTCATTCAGCTATGAAAGTAATATGTAGCAAGGTTGCACTGATACATAAATCACGTCACCCTGAACTCTGAGAAATTACTTGGAATCTCATTTCTTTTCTTTTCTGAGGGGTTGAAATGAAAGGAAATGCAAGACATGGCAAAAGTATTTTGAATGCATTCTTTCAATGTTTTTAAAGTACCGTAAATTACAGAAATGCTTCAGTTGACACATAGACCGCATACAAGTGTGACAAGAAGGATCAGATTTCCATCCAATCATGCTGCAGACACGCTGGAAAAAAATATCCACATATTTTCTGAATAAGAAATGCTTATCAATCCAGGTCTAAAAGTGAAGTGGAAGGGGAAAGTGAAAAGTGAAGTGAAGTGTGGCCAAGTATGGAGACCCATACTCGGAATTTGTGCTCTGCATTTAACCCATCCAAGTGCACACACATAGTAGTGAACACACACCCGGAGCAGTGGGCAACCATGTGCTGCGGTGCCCAGGGTGCAGTTGGAGGTTCTGTGCCTTGCTCAAGGGTCTCACCTCAGTCGTGGTATTGAGGGTGGAAGAGAGTTCTGGTTATTCACTCCCCCCCACCGACAATTCCTGCCGGACCTGAAACTCGAACCCACAACCTTCGGGTTAAGGCATCATGACAGTTGCTAAATTAGGTCTCAATATATACATTTTGATCCAAAAGCATTTTACTTTTTACTTGCAAATCAAAATGTATTTTTTTCTTCCATACAACAAAATTGTGTTACATGTGACTTCACAACAACTAGAGAATAGCTGACATCTAAGACAGAAACTTCCACCAACCTCCTTCATAATAAAAGGAGACGAACCACTTCCTTTGTATGAGAAACACCCATACTCAGTCATGATTCAGGCTAAACAACACAAGATGTTTGGACAACTTTCCTTTTTTTAGGCAGATGCAGCAAACTTCAACAGAAGTCAATGGAGCCCCAGAGAGCAGCGGGCCCCATTTCAAAGCCTGCGGCCCCATAGTGAGCCCCCATAGATCAGTGGGTCCTTCCAGCAGACAAAGCAGTTAAAAATTCTTCAAGTCTGTAATCTGATCCGCTGGCAGTTCTGAGGGCTCAGTACAGCTATTCAGAAAGCCTGTCGGCTTCTCCAACAGCCACTGGATTCCTAGCTTCACAAAAGACCCGCTCTTCCCCAGAGACTCTCCAATGTTACATTACAGGAACGGCAGGGCAACCGTCAGCACACAAACTTGTTTTGAAAAGTAACTGATACGTTTAGAATATGTGTTCACAGTTTAAAGGATGACTAGACTGAACCACTGAATAGATGTTTAGGTCTCACCTTGACAGTGATGAGGTGATGAGAGAGAGGAGGGCATCCATCTCTTATGACACCAAGAATAGACAACCAACTATTCAAGTTATTTGGAAAAGTATGTGTGATAATATCACCGTCATTTGATAACACTGATGCGCAGTGATTAAAATTAGGTTCAATAACCAGTAAATGTCAGATATAAAGATCTGTAGTTTTTTTTTCTACAAATAATGTCTAAATAAAACAAATATAAATAGATATAAAACACTAAAAACTAAAATATTGATATAAATACATTTTATGTATGAATAAAATACTAAAAATTTAAATAGATTCACAGATTTTACAATTCTGTCCAATAACCGATAAATATCAGATATTGAAATTATATACTATTTTGTCTACATAAATGTCCAAACACCCAAATAAATGTCTAAATAAAACAAATAAATATAAATAGTAAAAAAAAATAAAAAAATAAAATACTGATGCACAGATATTAAAGTGCCCCTATTATGCCATTTTTAAGGTTCCTAATATTGTTTTGGGAGTCTCCTACAATAGGTTTACATGCATGCAAGATCAAAAAACATTTTCGTTTTCTCAAGATATGCATTTAATATCACCTCATTTTCCAATGATTCTCAAACTATTTGTTCAAAGCAGTTCTAAGAGTCAGTCTCTCTAAACCTCTCCTTTCCGTGAGCCTACTCTGCTCTGATTGGTCAGATGGCCCAGTCTGTTGTGATTGGTCTACCGTGTACAGCGCATGTCGGAAACGATAAGCCCATTGCCATATCTCTGTATTTTGAACGCTAAATAGAACATAAATTATTTATTATTATTTATCATACTTATAGGTTGTGATTCAGTGGAGCCAGCTGGTCCAAATAATGGTAATGGGGTTACCATTGGGGTTGTTCTGCTGTGAATTTTAACCACTGATTCTTTACAGCCTCATCTTTCGGAAGTGAAAATAAAACAAATGTACTTTCACAGTGTAGGAGACAGGGTCTTCTCAACCACACGAACAAGCTACAGTGTTCGCGGCCTGCCAAGGTAGAGCATAGGCAATAGTGTTACCCTGTGACAAGTGGGATTCGAGTGACTCCTCCTGTGTTCAGACAGCTAATCTAGCTCTTTCTGCTCTGATTAAGTGTTCTGAGAACAGATGGCAGGCATGTGGCAACAACACTTTTCCTATGAAGAAGGCTGTATGAATAGAGTCATATTTCCCTACCACACTGTTTATACTGCAGTTACACTGCAGCCGGTGAGGAGACACACCTATGAAATCGGTTTTATTTTTTCCCAAATTCAGGTTTTATTTTATTCCAAATACCATTTTTTTCTGTATACATATTTCTGGATTCAGTTTTTTCCCCCGTTAAATTTTTTCTAGACTCTGTTTTAATGGTTAAATTAAATTTTATTAATCAAAAAGCATATCTATTAATTAATTGAAATCATGAAACTTACAATATTAAACAGCAATTTATTAAAAGTTTAACAAAAATTAAATTAAGGCCCTATGAAATGTTAAATTTTTTTCCCAAATTCAGTTTTTTTTTTACAAAATTCCGTTTTCCATTAATTTTCTGAATTACAATTTAATGGTTTCATTAAATTTTAATAATCAAAAGCATCTCTAATTAATTGATTTTGTGACTTTTGATTTTGTGACAAACTCAATTTGTGACTTTGAGCAACCAGCTCCACCCACGTCCCACCTCTTTGCCCATTTTCGATCATCCACAGGAGTGACGTGCAATGACGCGCTGCCAAGATAGCGACAGTCGGCTCCAAAATGCTCTTCAGAAACCTATGGGTGACGTCACGGACACTATGTCCATGTTTTTATACAGTCTACAGTAGTAAACGAAGCCACGCGTCATCCATTCACACTGAAACAGGCAGAACAGGCAGGATTCATATTTAAATAGTAGTTTTGCAGTTTAATATTCACAGACGCTAGTCCATATCACATTTTGATTTACGTTTACTGACCTACTTATTCAGCGATTCTGTCCACGGAAAATCATAAGGCCCTACACTTCTAATGACCAACAGATCACTTCCTCAGTTCATTTAAAACCATTCCTATTCCCATCCCCTTCTACTTCACATTCAGCCAGGTCAAGGCAGGAATCACCTTCGCCCTTACATTCCACTTCCTGGGATCCGCCCCAACATCCTCCTCCTGGGTAAATACAAAGTGATGAATGCATTGAGCAAGAGTACTTTGGTGGTGGACTTTGCAATGAAAAGGTCACCTCTAGCCTCTTTTTACCATTGTCAGCAGAGGTTAAACTGCGGTAAAGCAGCATCATATTGCCCCATGCTGCCTTTGGCCAAGGCCAATATATTGTCAGTAAGTATAAATCTCCAATACAAAAACCTCCCTCAATGGGAACAGAAGACAAATGGGCTTTTCACACTTGAAATTGTTAACCCTGAATCAACCTTAACCCCGGCTAAACAGAATCCTGGGTTATCTGTAATCACGTTTCACACTGCTCATACTATACCTAGGGATAAATGTTAATCCTGGGTATTTATTAACAGAAGTTTCACACTGTACATTTTTAAACCCCGGGTTAACGTTCTTATTTGCATATTTGCGGTGTCGCTGTCACTGATTGGACGAACAGCAGGCAACCTGTTTACAGGGCTTTTCCCACGTCTTGCCAGTTT
>NW_015505306.1:2142985-2143948 GCF_001515645.1 Sinocyclocheilus grahami | reverse complement strand
TTCACTCGCCACCCTAAGGGTGATTTGGAGGAGATCCTATTTGGCTCACAGTAATGTCTGGCATCTCAATACCCTCAATCAAGGAGAGTGCTTTACAATAGCTGGAGGTCTCTAAACAGCCCACCTGTATTGACGAAGGAATCTACAAACAGCACAAAGCCTGATCAAACAAACACTGGGTTTTTCCGCACCGAACACACCTAAGTCAATTTAAAACCTTTTTCTTTTTTTATTTTCTTTTTTTACTTTTTCCCTACAGAAAATAATTTATCATGCCAGTTTAGCAAGGATTTCTTGGCAATATAATTTCTTCAGAACTGTGTTTTGTATAAATGTTTGCCTGTGACACATTTTTGTACTGTTCTTGGATCAGCTTCAGCATCTAATGGAATAAACGCACCAGCTTCAGCCATCATTGTGAAGCATACTGAAAGTGTATAAACTCCCTGACAACAGGCAGAGTCACAACAGAGGAAAAAACCTGACCTAAGAATCTATGATTTCCCTTCATCCAGGACCATGTGCGATGCCTTTCCTGAGTGATATTGTGCAACTCAGAAAAGTAAACTGACCCCACGGCCTGTCATACAGAATGGAAATCCATGCCTGTAAAAGGAGCTGTGAACACAGGTGCTTGCACACAATCAGAGTGGCCCCATAAATCTCCAGTACCATTAGCCTGAGCATTACAACCTTGCCAAATTATCAAAACAGCTGAAAGACATTAAAATCCCATTATCAAAGAGAAACAAATCCACTAAATTAAGGCTAAAATGGAATATTAGAGCCTGCTTGTGTAGATTATGTCCCAACAGAATTTGTTTAGACAACCTAACATTCAGTGCCTGGTTGCAACAAACCCCTTAAGTCAAAACTCATTGCTAATTGTCCCCTAAATTCTTAATTATAATATTAAGGGTATTATCACTACGATAAACAGCTGCAGTAATTTAAAAGGAACAT
>NW_015505306.1:2122565-2140917 GCF_001515645.1 Sinocyclocheilus grahami | reverse complement strand
GCCGATACCGATATGGTGGCCGATATATCGTGCATCCCTATCAAGCATCATAAAAGACACAAAAGCACCATAAAGTAAAGAAGTGCATAAGACTTGTGTCTTATATAGAAGTCATATGAAGCCATATAAAGCTTAGTCTGAGGAACTGGCTGATATTTATTTATATAAAAAATTGGCACACACATATTAATGCATGTATAAACATACACAATTTCGTTTGTATTTTAAAGAAGAAAAACAACCTGACAGGTGAATAAATTAAGATGTTTCTCATTTTCAGATGAAGACATTAAAAATTAAAAAAGGCACTTTAATAATGCGAGATCAAAGGCCGTAGTGAAAATGCACGCAATCCTCTCTCATTCCTGTGAGTCATGAGATGCTATGACAGTCACGGTGTCAACTGACAGGTTTGGGAGGCCTCCACCGCTAACAGACTCCATGCCAGGGGAGATGCACACACATATTAATGCATGTATAAACATACACAATTTCGTTTGTATTTTAAAGAAGAAAAACAACCTGACAGGTGAATAAATTAAGATGTTTCTCATTTTCAGATGAAGACATTAAAAATTTAAAAAGGCACTTTAATAATGCGAGATCAAAGGCCGTAGTGAAAATGCACGCAATCCTCTCTCATTCCTGTGAGTCATCACTAAGTGAGCTGCTATGACAGTCACGGTGTCAACTGACCGGTTTGGGAGGCCTCCACCGCTAACAGACTCCATGCCAGGGGAGATGACATTTAGACGGGCCAACTGAACACTGAAACTCCCGCAGAGAAAAACAACGCAAGGGTAAGAGGAGAGGTGAACACGCAGTCCTGCGGCTGATGATTAGCTGTTTCCTGGATTAGAGAATGTTGGAACCCCGAGACTTGTTTTTAACCAACGTGGGATCCATACAAATAACTCAATTTGACATTTTTGACATAATGAGAACCAAATCACAGTTCCTGCCATTACAAACAACACAAGCAGCTATTATTATCAACAGTGAAAACCCAAATATGGTTTATATTATGTTATTTTTTAAATTAGCCTTTTGCATAACACAGTGATTTGTTAAAAACAATCCAACAAGACCCCAAGATATTACACAGTCTCAATGGACAAAAACAACACTTTCCATCAGAAACGCAAGAGTTGGTCAGTATTAGTTGCTCTCTGTTTTCAATTACAGGCAAAAAACATCTTAACATCTTTCCTGTCAAGTCTCCGAGCATTCAATAGCTTTGTAAATAGATGCCAGCAAAAAGAGTAAGAAGAAAGGAAGTAAGGAAGTCCGACTGATTTATTCCTCCCAGCCTGAGGTAAAGCTTGCAAATCACGGACTGTGTCCGTGGTGGGACACTTGTAAAGTGGCCTCAGAGGACTTGCAAGAGCATACGGAGGAAGAAACAGTCTCATCCCAGACTAAGCGGAGTCCACAGTGCTCGGATCAAGCTGTGAGACCATATTTCATGAATTAGCAGCAACTTCCTGTTTGGGCCATCTGTAAAGAAAGGTATCTTTACAAGCATGGGTGGGCTTCTAACTAGCAAGACTAACAGCTTATATTTAGTCAAAGAAGTTTAAGACAGTGAGTCTCTGTTAGTAGTGATGCACCATTATTAAAATTCTGTTCAATACCGATAAGGTGATAATTATTTTCATGTTAATAGGTGATATAAAATGTTACACTATTTATACTACTTGTTAAAATGAATTAAAAATAAAATACTTTTATTCTCAAGAATGCATTAAATTTATCAAAAGTGTCAGTAAAAGACATTCATAATGTTAAAAAATATTTTTATTTCAAATGTATTTTAAAATAGTTATTTTAAATTGTAATAATGTTTTAATCAAATAAATGCAGCCTTGGTGAGCATAAGAAACTTCTTTAAAAAAAAAAAACTTTTTGATCCCAAACTTTTGAACGGTAGTGTATATCCAATATTGAGCCATACAGATTAATTAAAAATATCTAAACTATTTAATCAAAATATCTAATATGGTGATAACCAATATAATGCAAATACATGGTGCATCTCCAGTATTTGTAGCCTTAAATGAAGCCCCTGTATGATTTGTCAGAATCAAGCAGCCGCTTTAACATTATCGCTCCATTCCCGGAGGGGAACCCCAGATGACCAGACAAACGTGAGCTGTACAAACGCATGCATGTAAAACATATAACTTAACTTCAGCTGATAAGACATTTCCTGTGAGCTCTGGAAAAATGGTCACAAACTCTTTCAATAGGTCTTTTCTTCTCCTTACACATTCCCCAACATGATTTCAAGAAAAAAAGGGAAGATTCATATATCTTGTCTTCTAGACTATACTTTTGTCAAACGGTACCATGACCATTTAAAGGCAACATTACTCAAGGGAGCCATTCCTTTACGAAAACCTTTACTTCTCAGAAGTAAACGATTCCAGAAAAAAAAACATATACAACAAGATGCATACAATTATATGAAAGATAATGATTAAGCTCTGGAAAACTACAAAAGACACACAGAGGCAAGATCCAGCCAGTTAGAATGTTGCAGAACGAGAGAGAGACAAAAGGAGAGAGGGAATAAGCAAACTGTGGCCTCCTGCAGAGAGCAGTTCAATGTAGAAGGGAAATTGATGTTAACTCTACACAAACACAGTGTTAGACCCATAGTGTTTGTGTAGAAGTGATGACCGCTCGTTCTGCGATGAGCCAGAGAGAGGGTGACCTCTGATGCTCGGGGTTGTAAAAGCAGATGATGTAATGCGCACAATGGAAAAAAAAAAAAGTATAGAAGTGAGGGATATCGTACACCCAAACTGGCAAAGGACAGCAGAAGTGTAAGTGATAAAGATGGTGTCAAAAACAATATGGAACAGGAAACTTGCCAAAACGGTATGTGACTTGGCTAACAAGCTCACCAACTCCTGTTGTTATAGGACGCACTGCGTATTAACATTCCTGTCTGCCAAAACATTAAATGCGCAAAGAGGAAATGTTCTGCCAGCAAGCTTTTAGTCAAAATGAAGTCATCCGCAATTCGTTCCTCTGGCTAACTAGTTATGAGCCACCTGTGCAGCATAGCTGGAGCGATAAGGCTTTTGGAAATCTGTCCCTGGCATTCTTAACAGATAATCCAACAGTAGTCTTGAGAGGTTCAAGTGTATCTTTGGGACGACCGGAATGACCTTTAAAAGATGGATCATGGATCTGACCTCAAGGCGTTGACGACAACCAGAAGAACCACAACATCTGGGAATCACAGCAAAGCTGATACAGCACGGTGACATCACTTCTACAATATGGAAGATGAGTGAAGATCACATGAGAGACAGAATGCAAGCAATTTTGGGCACTTTTCCTCAGCATGCTTCAGGCAAACATCAATTCCTGTTGCAAAAAGGCATTTTACGTTCAATATTAGTTCTTCAGAAACAGGCTCAAATGGAGATTCCTGCAAGCTATCTGTATTGAGATAAATGAACACATTCACATAGCTCAGTCATATGATTGTCCAAATATGCTCAGAAACCATCTTGACTTGAGTTGTTGATCCTTGAAATGGGTCTCATGACCAATGTGATCATATACAGTGAAACTGTCAGGCAATACTTAAATGTGAACAGACCAGAAAAGCAAGCTACTGTTGATTAAAATATATATATATATGTTTACTTGTGCTTAAATACTCTAAGGTGACATTTAATGTTTCTCTCAAAAGCTACTTGAATAATTCACACTCATAATGATGGTAAACAGGATTCAGTTGTTCACAGGAACAAGAATGACCATTGAAAGAGTCCACTGAAAGAAAGAATTAATTGCAGCTGGAGGCATGAATTTCATTTCTAATCATCCGTTAAATCTAGACATTCCGCACTACTTTGCATTGCAAATAAGTACTGGTTATACAGGTGTGATGGTAGACAGCTAGCAGTGCCTCGTATATGTGACCCTGGAGCACAAAACCAGTCTTAAAGGGATCCCCGGGTATTAAGACATGTATAGCTTAATATAACGTAAATTATGTCCCTTATTTAAATATATAGTAGAAACCCCATGAAAGATGTATGTTATTTAAAAAAACTGACATGGTTTTTGGACTATGGGGGGCGCCATTATTTTATGTGCACAGTACATTCTGCATCGATGCCGTCAAATGGTTGCACTCGGTGAGCTACTGGCGCTTATTTCTATAGTCTTTGGCTTTTTACCGCAACACAACTCAGAATACACAACTCAGAAGATAAAATACTGATACGATATCACATTGTGTGACTTTTGGTTGTAATTTTCAGTCGAAGGGCAACAAGAGAAGCAATGCAAGACTTCACAAGAAGAGGAGAAAAGAATGAGAAGATGCCTGTGGACGAATAAAACTTCCTAAAGACCTGCTTCTTTTTTCACTCCACTTTAGTCCTGATGCCTTTGAGTCTTTTAGTAGACCAGAGCTACTGAAAGAGCTTACAAACGGCTGAGAAACGCTATGTCATCCTGTAAACATGCCGACGCTAATCATGACGCGCGGCCGCTAGAGGAATTTCTCAGCGCAGATTTTCCTCGAGATCCGGGGCGTTTAGACTCCATGTGGGGAAAAATCGAGGGTACAGCATTTGGTTAAAGCCTATGCTTATCCATCTCCACCTGTAAGCTCTTTCAGTAGCTGTGGTCATCATAACAGTATTTTATTTTCCGAGTTGTCTATTCCGAGTTGGGTTGTGGTAAAATTAGCAACAGGTAGCGCCAGTAGCTCACCGAGTGCAACCATTTTACGTCATCAGAATAATGGCGCCCCCCGTAGTCCAAAATATGTATAAAACTATGTGATTTTTTAAATAACATACATCTTTAATGGGTCTTCTACTACATATTTCAGGAAGAGACATTATTTACGTTATATTAAGCCATACAAGTCTTAATACCCAGGGATCCCTTTAAGTTGCTGGGGTATATTTGTAGCAATAGCCAAAAATACATTGTATGGGTCAAAATTATTGATTATTCTTTTATGCCAAAAATCATTAGGATATTAAGTAAAGATCATGTTCCATGAAGATATTTTGTAAATTTCCTACCGTAAATATATTAAAAGTTTTATGGACCACACTCCATTACTGCCAAAGGGTTTAGTGCTAAAAAGGGTTCAGTGCTAGCAGACATATACAGGAAAACATGAATATTCCCAACAAAGCCAATTATGGAAAACATTTTCATCCCACAAGCATCCTTCTAAAAGTCCTGTGGAGTTTTCAGTGGAAGTGGGCTGAAACCCTCAGAGGTCTGCTGCTTTGGGTTTTGGGAGAGTATGAATATGTTGACTGTATAAATAGAGAAAGGGCAGTGAGGAGTTTGAATGACTCATCAAAATGAGGATATTCTCCCACAGGAGGAATGAAATGTGCCGTAGGAAACAGTGGTTTCACTTTGTTAGCAGTGAACATCCTGGCTTTCAATACATCTAATAGTCTTTGACATGCTCCAAATGACCACCTACAATGAGACATACAGAGTGTGCTATTGATTCTTGCCCTAAACTTTATTTTTAGCTTTAGTGACTTCATTTCATATCAAGCTATGGCTCTATGTCAAACCTGTTGACAACAGAATCAAACGTTGACTTTGCTGTTACTCTAGACAGCTCTTCCATTATTTTTAACACTTCGAAGAATGGTGGCAAGTCTGTGAATGCGTCACTGGTAGCAACTGAAATGGGCTGAAGGAAACAGATGAGAAAAACACAGGGTTTTTTTTTTCACACACAAACAAACGGATAATGACATGGACATGACCAGCATAGAGAGGAAGAGAGTGTGTGGATTTCTTCCTGATCCCCTGCAGGATGTGGGCAGACATATAAATGATATGTGTCATGTTGAGAAAGTCACTGCAGTAAATTCAGTATAATATTTTTTTTGAAACTTAAGCCTATTTTTAGGATTAAGTTTTTTGCTTTGAGATATTACATATTTCTTTGCGTCAATTAAGCAATTTTTTTACCCAATTTCTAATTACTTTCTTGCGAAACTGGAATTGTAAAAAAGATTAAATAATATATATACATTTTTAATTACAGATCGTTTTTTACATTTAAATCAGCATAAATAAAAATATTACTATGACACCCAAATACAATTAATCATAAACACAATGCAAAAAATCATAATAGTGCTAAAAAAAGGCATCTCTTCCTTTAAGCAAAATAATTATAATGTTTTATTCTGGGGTGAAATAAAACTCCAAAATTTCTACCTACAAAAAAACTATTGCAAAAATTAGGCGGTGTGGAGGTGAAATTACACAGGGCTAGAGTGTCTGGGTCTCATTCAGCACTGTAACCTACACACTTTTAATTACAAGGCCAAGACAGAAGGTGCAGACAGGGAGTAAAGGATGAAAAAGGAGCGCAGAACAGGCAAGCACGCCCCCTCTGCAAACTCACAGATGCTTAAAGAGACTTAAATCTTCCCTGCTCAGAACTTTCCAGCTTAAACATCCGTGAAGCTCTAACATGGAAAACAGGCCGAGTTTCAGGCGTGAACATGGAAAAATCATACTTATACAGACATGTATTTAAAGATACTCCAACATATACACACACAAAAGTCCAACTTGCTTTTAAGTAAACTTTTCTACAATGTTAGTCAATGTTTGTAAAGAAGCAAGAGGCAGCAATACACAAACAGAATGGGAGATAGCGAGAAAAGAAAAGAAAAAAAGGGAGGAAGATAGAGTGAAAGTGTTTTGACCTACCCTCTGCTCTTCCCCGCTCAGCCTCAAACCTCCAGTGTGAGCCTCAGCTGGAGTCTCTGGGCTTCTCTCTGACTCCACCTACATAGTGTCATGTGACACTAACTCATCACACCCCTCTCCAACTCCAGAGAACTCAGTGAAAAGAGATGGCCAGAGGAAAAAGGAAAGAGAACGAAAGCAGGAAGCCAATCTGCCTGACAAAGCACGTGCACACACGCATGCACGCAAACACACACACACACACACACACACACACACACACACAGCTTAGTGGCTGGCTATCCCTCCCCAGTCCTGAATTGAGAGAAAACGGAGCAAGAGTTTGGACTGTCCAGCACCAATGATTTATGAGCTCTGAATTACCTGAGCCGAACTTTTGTTCTTCCAACTGGAAGAATTTGTGGGATCTCAGTTATTCAGTGAGAGATTTTGAGAGAGATTATATTTATACACACACACCCACACGTTGTTTACTTATTAAATGAAATTAAATAAATTCTGAAACTTTATAACACAAATTGAATAAGTATTTCCAGCAATTCATAATTAAATTGATCTAAATATTCTGCACTATTTGAGGCCACTAATCAAATTTCTTGCTTCCAATTTCCTGCATATCATCCCAGCACTAATAATATAATTTGTAAAAAATAAATAATATATTTACTTAATTTAGTTAAATAAATAAATAATATTTTCACTAATAGACCCTAGGGCTGTCAAAAACAAATTTGATTTTCGAATATTCGTCGAATTAAAAAAAATCCACATTCAAATGCAAAAACGTTGCATTCGAATTTAAGGTCTGCGTCAGCCGTCAGGCAGCCTTATCAGTGGCGCACGAGATGCGATGACGATGTATGTGTCATTGATTGCATTTTAATGCTTTTGTTAGCCTATCCAGCTGAACCCACTAGATGCAGCGCTGCTACGTTGTTCATTCATATATTGCGGAAATCGAGAACATCAGTGTGGAGAAGATGTTGTTTACGTCAAAACTGAAACCAAGCCGTTCACACAGAACGCATATTTATCCCATTTTCTAGAGGGACATCTATCACTGTTGCACTCGCGTCTCGCACAAGAGAGTGGCATGTTTAGAAAGCCATGTAAAATTAATGCAAGTTCAACCTTTAAAAAACATGGCGGTTTTTCCCCATCCCACTGTATCTCATGTTTTTAAATGAAGCAAGTAGCCTACTCTTTGTGACTGGTTTTAGGTTCTTTGTATTAAACTATACATACATACATACATACATACATGCATGCTGCTGTTTTTTTTTCTAATTGTTTAAGCAACTTTATTAATTATATATGGTTTATAAACATTATTTTAAACATTATGCACTTTTTTTCAAAGATAGTCGCGTTATTTTATTACGCTTTGAAGAAACGTGCATAATATTTTGCTCAATGCGCCCTCTTGTGGCCTCAGGAGAGAAGCCAAAAGCTTTTTCCCCCTGACTGAAATTATGCCTTTTAAATTCGAATATAATTCGAATTTTGATCATATTTAAGGAGAAAATTCGAATTTAGTTTTTCAGTCATTTTGACAGCCTTTTATTTTTTAGTCTTGATCCAACTCCACAAATCAAAGGGAGGGGGGAAAACACATGCTTTTCGATCAGTGTCCCTAAATCAAAAGCAGATCTCACATCATTCCTCACTGAGAGTTTAGATGGAAAACAGCACCTTAACTTATACAGAATCCATCGTCAGTACAGGGAGGCTTATATTACACTCTTAATCAATGAGCCCATCTATACACTTTTCAATGACCCATGTATGAAAAATTACTGTGCATTTCTATTTCATGCCTAGTCTCTGCTGCAAGTTGAATGGTCGAGGGAAAATGAGAAAGACTAATAATAGCCTTGTTTACTTCATCAAGTCAGATGTGCCAGATTATTGTGGTCACTCCAAACGTGTACCATGAAACTGAACAGGCAGCATTCATGGCAACTCCTTATGTAGGTCGTCATAAATTGCAGGCCGTAGCTCTTGACAATAAGCCACTTCCCTTCTTTCACCCACCAGAGGGGGGATCGAGTTTCAACATCAGTTTTTATTAACACGGAGCGAAAATAAACCCTTCTGATGTTTGGCAGGTTTACAACAATTCCAAGAGCCAGCGTTCCCGTTCTCTGAGGGCAAACCCTTCGCTCGTTGCATCTCTGCACTTTTTCTGGGAGGCCTCCTTAGCTTTTCTTCCGAAGTGCTAGTGAAAGCAGCAAACTCCGTGTTTAAAAGGAGAATGCATACTAGATAAACCGCTCAAACCTGTGGTTAGAACAGCATAGGCATTTGCTTAATTGTTTGAACATTTCCCAACAAAAACAAACCTACTCTGATTTCAAGATAAAGATGCCAAAGTTTCCCAGATCTCCTCCAACATAAGAAAGCAGGAGATCTTGTGAACATGCAGCCACCATACAATGATCAGCATCAACAAAGTCAACATCTCCAGTGTTTCTGTCAGACGAACAGCATCCACTGACTTTATCCAACTACATCCCCCATTAAATTTTTGGAAAGGCCTGCAGATGTCAGAAGGAGAGAAAGAAGCTGGAGGGGGAAGCGAGACATTTGTTCCCTTGCTAGGAGGTCTTACAGCAGATAAACAATGGAGCTGCGTCATCTTTGTTCCCCAGTGCTGAGAAAGAAGGGCTGATTTATTCTTCTCCTAGACTAATGCAAACCATTTGTCTCAAGGCTTCACTTTTACAGTGGTCACAAGTGCACAGCCTACATGGTTGTGAGAGTATGTAGTAGGGCTGCACAATTAATCAAATTTCTAATCGCAATTACAATTACGTATGCCACAATTACATAATTGTTCAAAGCAGCAATTAATCGTTCAAAGTCCACTTATGTTATTCTGCATGCTTAAGATGCTTTTTTTCTTTCTACATGTTATCTTAAGGGTTTTCCCATTGTTTTAATTTTAGATTTAGTATAACATTATAATACCATGCATAATTTAACTTTTTTATTTCAAGAGAAATCAATCCGATGTATAGTTGACATTTGAGGTTTAATACCATAGAAAAGCAATACAAGTTATTCAGTTAGTGTTTTCAGCTTGTTTATTTTCATATAAAAATATAGCATGCAGTTGCTTCAAACAAAGGTGTAAACCTCATTCATTTAATCGTAAATTAATAAATCGCAATTACAATTTCAAAAGAATAATCGACAATTATTCTGAGATTAATTATTCAATTAATACTGAGATTGTGTTATGACCAAAACACCTCACAGAACACATAGAGAAGCAACTTTCAATATAAAGTCGCCTTAATTCTTAATTGGAACATTATTAACCATCTTAAATGAACTACATCAATCTGTTCAAATAATTGTTATTTATTTGCATCTTTATTGCAGTGGGAAACTTAAAACCCCAGTCCATATGAAACAAACAAGAGCTTGGAATCAGATCATTATTAGATCATGATTTGGCACAGACTACTCACTCAGGTTAATTTAGATTTCTTCCTACTTAAACAACAAGAGTATACAGAGTGAGTGCTATTGCTTTATATAAAGTCAAACAGTCTCAGATAACCATAAACCATTCTGCATTTGATAACTGGGTCTGCTGGGAGCCGTGCTGAGAAAGCAGTTCATATGCATTATAGGCAAGTTAAAGGGCTGCTACAGGATGAGGATAAATTCACTGGATTTTTACCAAAAACTTTGCCAGGTTATTGAAATCTTTAAAAGATATTTAGTGCTAGTCTCTTAGTAGCAAGTAAACTATATCAAAAGAACAGAACTGTGTGTCTGCTTCCAGTTTGCTTCCACGTTTTGTCTGTCAAACAGCCAACATGTATTAGTCTTAGAGAGAAATTCAGTGTACACACGTGTACCAATTTCTTCTGTGTATAGCCTTTCACAAAGTAACACTTTTCCCAACAGTACATTATCATGTCTTTCATGTGCACCTGCAGCTAAACGCATAAAAACCTCACACAATGTTCACTTCATCTTTAAAAACACCTATAATTTAAGAACACTGTTAAAAATGTAATCAATTTAAAATTAATATTCATTTACTGTACATTATACTGTTGTGATCAATGCTATTTTAGTGTGTGTGTGTGTGTGTGTGTGTGTGTTAGGGGTGGAACGGTTTGTGGAAAAAAATTGAACCGTACGGTTCTTCACACACGGTTCGGAACGCGCAAGGACCGTGGTTCAAATTAAATTCTGACAACTTATCTGTAATATGGTTTGCTATAAATAACGCATAAAACAAAAAGGGTTTGGCTAATATATGTTTCTGTTGATGGGTGTGAATATGATTTTCCGTCCTTGATGATAACTGCTGACTCAAGAGAATGCAATGAGGAGGAAAATCGTATATTGTCCTTTAAAACCCCATCAGTTGGATAGTTTTGAGTCTGTTAGTAAAAAGGCTCTGTATGTGACTTGTGTGAAAGTGACCAATGCACATCTTCTATCTGGAGTAATGTCATCTAAATGGACTGGTTTTTTTGGAATGGACATCTCCCCTAAAGGTAGCTGGCGGTCACTTTACAAACGTCCAATCGATAAACGGACTGGTGACTTACAGTGGAGGATTGTACATGGTGCGGTAGCCACGAACAGACATGTGGTGCATCTCAATCCAAATGTAGGGGTGGGTTGTCTTTTTTGCACTGAAAATGAAACCATTTTTCATCTATTTGTGCAATGTGAACATTTGGGTAATTTGTTTTCTCTCTTATCACGTTGGGTATCACTTTTAGGTGAAGGTTTTTTCCTATCAATTGTTTATTCTGGGGCCAAAATATTCAGTTAGTCAAAAAAAAATGTTGGTTTTATTAAATTTTATGTTTGGAACTGCTAAACTCGCTATCTGGAAAACAAGGAAAAACAAGATGCGTGGTAAAGATACATTAGATCCCTTGTTCATGTTCTTGGGTTTAGTTGCATCAAGACTCAGGATAGAATATGCATATTACAAACTTGTAGGGTGTTTACCAATGTTTGTGAATACTTGGGCCATAAATGGAGTGTTATGTGAAGTCAATGAAAATTATGATTTGTTGTTGGTTTTCTAAAGTCATTTTGTCATTATATTTTGTTTGGCTTGTTTGGTTATTGTATTTTTTGTTACTATTAATACTGTTATTGTTGGTAATATTTTTATTATTTGTAGATGTTTTGTAATTGAGACTGACGATTGTGAAATGCAGATTGCAGTAGTAACACATTATGGCATTACCTATATGTTGTAAATAAAGGCTAAGTCTCTCTCTCTCTCTCTCTCTCTCTCTCTCTCTCTCTCTATACTTGGGCCATAAATGGAGTGTTATGTGAAGTCAATGAAAATTATGATTTGTTGTTGGTTTTCTAAAGTCATTTTGTCATTATATTTTGTTTGGCTTGTTTGGTTATTGTATTTTTTGTTACTATTAATACTGTTATTGTTGGTAATATTTTTATTATTTGTAGATGTTTTGTAATTGAGAAAATGCAGATTGCAGTAGTAACACATTATGGCATTACCTATATTTTGTAAATAAAGGCTAAGTCAGTCTCTCTCTCTCTCTCTCTCTCTCTCTCTCTCTCTCTCTCTCTCTTTCTTTGTGCTCGTGCTGCCAAGCATGGCAGCTTGGGGTGGGAATGGGCTTGATTTCCTCACACAAAATTGTGTCCTTGGCGAGTGTGGAGGCTTGCTGTCTGGGTGTAGGAGAAGTTGTTGGTCATCAGTAATTTTCTTGAATACGGTGGAAAGAGCGAATGAGGCGGTTGCGCGATTAATTATCATCGAGGACATGCTTACACCTGTTTTGCCTCTGATATTGCCATCAAAAAAAGTCCCGATATCGAACATCCCTCCTTTACTTAGTGATGATATTGTGACACAAGCACTTTCACGCTATGGAAAGTTGGTTTCACCGATCAGGAAGATTGCGATCGGGTGCGAGCCTCCTTTAATGAAACATATTGTTTCATTTAGGAGATTCGCTTTTATGATAATCAAAGATGACGCGGAACTGGACTTGGCACTTAATTTTCGTGTGGATGAGTTTGAATATGTAGTGTTTGTAACTACGGATAAGATGAAATGCTTCGGATGTAATAAGTCAGGCCACTTAATCCGTTCGTGCCCTGACAAGAGTAACGCAGCTGGAGGTAGTAAGGACAGTGCTGCAACTACAGTAAAACCGTCTGAGCTCGGTCCGGCCGAAGCAGTGCCGACCGCGGATAAACGTGCTGGGGAAGGAACATCTGTCGTGGGGCCTGTGGAAGCTGGATCGACCTCAACGGAATCAACAAGTGAAGGTAGGGATGTAGAAAACGTGAGGGAAGAAGATGTGTCTGAGGTAGAAGCAGAAAATAAGTTGTTCAAAGTACCGACAAAAAGGAAAAATGTGGAAAAGATCAGTAGTGCGAAGTGTTTTAAGAAAGGAGAAGTGCTTGAAGAACAGAAGGAGTCAGAAAGTGAAAGTGAAATGTCTGATTCCAGTATAGTGTTGTCGCAGACTGAAGGGTTAAGTAGAAGCTATGATGTTGAGGACATAAAACGGTTTCGCACTTAATTTTCGTGTGGATGAGTTTGAATATGTAGTATTTGTAACTACGGATAAGATGAAATGCTTCGGATGCAATAAGTCAGGCCACTTAATCCGTTCGTGCCCTGACAAGAGTAACGCAGCTGGAGGTAGTAAAGACAGTGATGCAACTACAGTAGAACCGTCTGAGGTCGGTCCGGCCGAAGCAGTGCTGACCACGGATAAACGTGCTGGGGAAGGAACATCTGTCGTGGGGCCTGTGGAAGCTGGATCGACCTCAACGGAATCAACAAGTGAAGGTAGGGATGTAGAAAACGTGAGGGAAGAAGATGTGTCTGAGGTAGAAGCAGAAAATAAGATGTTCAAAGTACCGACAAAAAGGAAAAATGTGGAAAAGATCAGTAGTGCGAAGTGTTTTAAGAAAGGAGAAGTACTTGAAGAAGGAGTCAGAATGTGAAAGTGAAATGTCTGATTCCAGTATAGTGTTGTCGCAGACTGAAGGGTTAAGTAGAAGTTATGATGTTGAGGACATAAAACGGTTTCTTAGTATCACAAAAAACAAAAGAGGTGTGATTATGAAGGAATACTTCCCTGATCTAAGGCAGTTTTATGACAAAGCTAAAAGTCTAATGGCAGAAGGGTGCCTTTCAAACAAGGAAGTTTACCGGTTGAAAAAGATTGTGAGGAAGGTTGGTATGGATTTAAAGGAAGATGAGGATTAAGAATATTAGTATTTGGGGTTGTGTTTTTTTGGTTTTATTTATGTCAGTATGGCTGAAGGAGATTATTGGAAAAGAGCTGAGTTGTATGAAATCATCAAGCAAAAAAAGTATGCATAGGAGACGCATAGTGATGTGAACAATGTAAATGATTGGATGAAGGAGTGGGAAGGGTTATCTTTTTTTTAGCCACAACACCACGTTAAGTGGAGGAGTAGCAATCTTGTTTGCAAAAACTTTTAACCCAATCTCGTACCAAGTTGAGGAGTTTTTAAAGGGTCGACTTTTAAAAGTGAGAGCACAAGTGGAGAATTATAATTTTGTTTTCATTTGTGTGTATGTCCCCAACTCAACCATTGATAGGATGTTGTTTTTAGGCACACTATGTTCTGTTTTACAAGATGTTTCTAATGATGATTATTTATTTTTGGGAGGTGATTTTAACTGTACAGTGTGTAATTGTGACAGAAATCACATTGAACCCCATATGCCTTCAAGGAAACGTCTAATTCAAATAATTAATAAGCATGAGTTAACTGATGTATGGAGGGTTTTTTTTTTTCATGAAGACAAAAGGCAGTATACTTGGTCACATGCACATGATAATGTTTTATCTTTGGCAAGACTGGATAGATTTTATGTGTTTAATCATCATGCTGGTATTTTTTAAAATTGTTGTATTTTTCCTGTTGGTTTTTCAGACCATTGTATGGTACAATGTTCTTTCATTTTAAATTCTGTCAAGCCTAAGAGTGCGTATTGGCATTTTAATTTAACGTTGTTAGATGATAAGGATTTTATACGCACTTTTAATTTGTTTTGGGCTGATTACAGAACAAAAAAAATAATATTTTCAATCAATACAAAAATGGTGGGATTTTGGAAAAATACAGATTAAACAGTATTGTCAGCAGTATGCTCACAACAGCACCAAAGTTTTAAATCAGTCAGTGAAAGACTTAGAGACAGATATAATTAAAATACAGGAATTGGCAGAATCAAAACAACAAGGTTTTTTGAAAATTCTTTATAAAAAAAAGAATCAATTGGCAGAACTATTAGGGGTTAAAACACAGGGGGCTTTGGTCCGGTCAAGATTTGTAAGTCTTGACCAGATGGATGCACCTTCAAAGTTTTTTTTCAATCTTGAAACTCAATCTGAGGAGGGAATCCTGTTGTCCAATCCTGTAGCGATTAGGAGGAGGGCAATTGGTTTTTATGAGAAACTGTATAGAAGTGAATTAGGACCAGACAGTATCAGTGAGAGTGTTTTCTTTAAGGATTTGCCAAAAGTCTCTGATGAAGCTAATGCAGAGATTTCAGGTGTGCTCAGCCTGGGAGAACTGCATAAGGCTGTTCAGAGCATGGAATCCGGAAGGGTGCCTGGTATTGATGGAATACCAATAGACTTCTACAAATGTCTTTGGGATGTTTTAGGGGAGGACCTCTTGGAAGTACTCAATGGTAGTTTGGACGAAGGTCTTCTACCTTTGAGTTGTCGGAGAGCAGTCCTAACCCTCCTTCCCAAAAAAGGAGACCTCACGGAGATCAAAAACTGGAGACCGGTTTCACTTCTGTGCAGTGATTATAAACTTCTATCCAAGGTTTTAGCAAACAGATTATCAAAACTTATGAATAAGGTGATTCATCCGGACCAAACCTATTGTGTCCCCAAGAGGTCAATCTTTGACAATAATTCCCTCATTAGGGATATATTTGATGTCTCTAAGTTATCAAATAGTGACATTGGTTTGGTTTCGCTAGATCAAGAAAAAGCATTTGACAGGGTTGAGCATAAGTACCTATGGGAAACTTTAAAAGCTTTTGGTTTTAGTGAGAGTTTTATAAATAAAATTAAAGTTTTATACAGTGATGTTGAGAGCATACTTAAAATTAATGGTGGCTTATGCACTCCTTTTAAAGTTTTTAGAGGTGTGAGGCAGGGATGCCCGCGTTTTAATGTGCCAATGTTCGGAATGAGTATAAGTCTCTCTGCATATGCTGATGATGTTTTAGTGTTTGTTAGCCAACAGAGTGATGTTACAGTTTTAATGTCTTCTGCTAAAATTAATTTGGAAAAGAGTGAAGCGCTACAAATAGGAAATTGGAAAAGAGGGTGTTTTTCCCTTCCTCCTGGTTTAGTATGGAAAAAAGGAGGTTTTAAATATCTGGGAGTATTTGTAGGAGATGAAACAACTGTACAAAAAAATTGGGAAGGAATTATTGAAAAAGTTAAAGGTCGACTTGAGAAATGGAAATGGTTAATCCCAAGCATGTCATATAGAGGTCGGACCTTAGTTATAAATAATCTAATAGCTTCCTCTTTATGGCATAAATTAACCTGTATAGATCCTTCACTGCGTTTGTTAGCAGAGCTTCAGGCGATTTTAGCTGATTTTGGGACAAGTTACATTGGGCTCCCCAAAGTATTTTGTTTTTACCCAAAGAAGAAGGAGGACAAGGGTTGGTACATCTGCAAAGTAGAACAGCAGCTTTCCGCTTACAATTTTTGCAAAGATTTCTAAGTGGTTCAATAACTTAAAGATGGAAAATGGTTGCGTGTAAGATACTACAACATCTTGGACATTTGAAATTGGACAGAAGTCTTTTTTTTATGGACTTGCCAAAAATTAACATTAATGGAATGCCTACTTTTTATCGCAATGTTTTTAAAGTTTGGAACTTGTTCAAAGTACAAAGAGAAGAACACTTTGAATCTCTTTACTGGCTCCTTGAGGAACCACTAATATATGGAGCACGCTTTGATTTAGCACAAAATGACTGTATAATTCCTGGACTCACTGAAACACTTGTGGCTTCCAAAGTATGCACAATGGGGAGTCTAGTTAATTTGTCTGGACCAGTTTTTGAGAATGTGGAAAGAGTTGCTACGAGTCTGAAGATCAAGTCAAGACGATTTGTTTTTCATTTACTAGAAAGATGGAAAAAAAGACTCGCTTCCGATGAACTGAAACTTTTATTGGACCACTGTGAAAGTAAAAATGTGCCTAATGAAGATGTTTTATCTGATTTTATTATTTTACCTGTTGTAGATGCTGTCTCAGGAATGTTTTTAAGCTCTGGAAAATCCATGTCTTAATTTTTTTTCAAGTACTGGTAAATCTTTTTATAAAGCGTGTGTTTTTGTTTTTAACAAAAAATCACTTGATAAAAGGGTTGACACACCATGGCGTAATGTTTTAAAACTGGATGATGATGTAAAACCAGAATGGAGGTCATTGTATAAGCCACCTTTAAGCAAAAGAGTTGGGGACATACAGTGGAGACTTTTACATGGTGTGTTAGCAGTTAATGCTTTTATTTCAGTTTTAAATTCTGATGTTACTGCAGAGTGCCCTTTTTGTTTTAAGAGAGAAACTGTTTTTCATGCGTATATGGATTGTTTTAGACTGGAAAGGATGTTTGGGTTATTACATAATTTATTTGATAGTTTTAATGAATCTTTTTCTATAAACATATTTATTGCTGGTTTTAGATATGTTAGAAGAAAGAGGTTTATTTGTCAGTGTTTAAATTTTATTATAGGTCAAGCTAAATTAGCAATCTATATGAGCAGGAAAAACAAGATAGAGCTGGGTGTGGATCAAGATATTAATACGCTGTTTTTAGCCACCGTTAAATCCAGAATTCTTATTGATTTTCATTTTTATACATCCATGGATGACGTTTTTACTTTTGAAACGAAGTGGTGTAAGAATGATGCTCTGTGCTCTGTTATTGATGGAAAAATATCTTTTTCTCTTTTACTAATGTAAAAAAGGTTTTTGTTTTGTTTTCCTGGTGGTATTAAAAGGTAAATGTTGATATGTTGAAAGTGTTTTATGTGAAATATTGTAATAAAGTATTTTTTCAAAATTCTAATTCTCTCTCTCGCTGACCGTACTGTATCAGTGCATTCTCTTAAATTAACACCACTTTCTTAATATTAATCAAACAGCAACAACAAAGCAATCACTCACTGCTCTTGATTGAATAGTTTTTGTAACTTTAATAAAGATTAATCTTTAATTTATACAGTCAAATATGCAATGCTGTTTTACATTTCATTACTATATTCAATTTCTGTACCTAAAAACTAATGTTAGACCTACCTAAAAAAAAACTGAAAATCACTGTTTATTTTATTTGTATCTTTAATTTATTGTATTTATTTGTGCTGTTGCTTGTAGTTAGATAGATTATTCTTATTTTCTTTATTTTTATTTGACAGTATAGTTTTTGCCTAAACATAGCACATTCCGAACCATACCGAAACCATGACTCTAAAACCGTGATACGAACTGAACCGTGAGTAAGTTGAACCGTTCCACCCCTAGTGTGTGTGTGTGTGTGTGTGTGTGTGTGTGT
>NW_015505306.1:2121798-2122316 GCF_001515645.1 Sinocyclocheilus grahami | reverse complement strand
CCTGTATATATATATACACAGTATATATATATATATATATATATATATATATATATATATATATATATATATATACACACACAACACAGTAGAATTTATTAATAATTATTAGTTTACATTATATTTGTATTAATTTCCTCAAGTATTTTTTATCATTGTGCTTAATATTTCTAGCTTTATTTTTATTTGTGTTCTAGAATTAGTAATTTTAGTATTTGAAACTTATTTCATTTAGTTGCAAAGTCAACATTTTTAATTGTCAGTCTAATCAGGTTTTTTTTTTTTTTTAAGTTTTTCATCCAATGTTTAAATTTTATTCTATTTCAGCTTTATTTCAAATACCAAAAACATATTTTTGATAGTTTTAGTTAACCTGTTAACGTTCCAGATATCATTATTCCTGCTGGATGCCAAGAGACATGATATGGCCACAAGCGGTTGTCACAAGCCATGCCAGCGAGTCCATCTGGCCCTGGGTGTGGAGAGGATGGGGGGGGGGGGGGGGCACGCCGGGCCCG